>NC_081414.1:475653243-475976663 GCF_030272615.1 Cryptomeria japonica | reverse complement strand
GTTTCTTCATTCTTCTTCTGGTCTTCAATCTCCTTGGTCAGCTTCATTACAATAGATTGCATTTCATTCTTCAAGACTGCATTCTCTCTAGCCAGCTTCTCACATCCATTTGTCTTGTCTTGTAGGGTTTGATTGTCAATGCTTTGTTCTTCTTTTTCCTTCAGTTTGTCCATCAGCTCCTTTCTCTTTTCTCTAGATGTGCTCACTTGATCTTTAAGTGTCTCAATGAAGTCCTTTATTGCATTCAGGTTTATTTTTAGGGAACTTACTTCTTTTCTTACTGCATCAAGATCTTCAAGTGCCACACTAAGTCGTCTCTGCAAACCGGAGTCCATTGATTCAATCTTTTGGATCTTCCTCGAGATGTTAGGCTTCCTCGAAGGAACCAGGCTCTAATACCAATTGTTGAAATCAATGAACACTGAGAGGGGAGGGGGTGAATCAGTGTTCTGCAATTTACAAGTTTATTAAACTGATTCTTAAACCACCAGATGCATAAGAAAGTTTAATGCAAAAACTCAAAGCAAACAACCAAACAACCATAACACCAAAATTTTTACGTGGAAACCCGAAAAGGGAAAAACCACGTTGGGATTTGAACCCACAATATTATTATACTTTGGCCTGGAGTATGATAATATTACATAAAGTGGAATGCACTTGCATTCAAGCACATTGCTTAGAGCTCACTACTCAATTACAATGAAGGGTAATCACCCCGGAGGACTCATTGTGCTACAATATGTTATATAAGAGTAACTACAATGACTGAATTGGAATATAGCATCTACAAATGCCAAAGATCAGTTCCGGTTAAGCACAATATGGTTGTCTGATAGCACTCTGTCTTTCTGCCCTATTCTACCGCACAATCATTTACCGAAGCACCAATTCTACATTCTGATGCTCATTCGCATACTACACACCCACAATCACAAAAAAATATGCATAAAATGATAATCTGGATCGACATTATATATCTGCACCAACAAAATAGATCACAACCAAGTCAGCTTCACAGAACTGCAAAATATGAAATGTGTAGTAGCATGTCAGCTCAATCCGACCACCAATGCATATCTGGACCTAAACAATATGATAACAGGCTTCATACACGTCGGCACAAACTCCTCGAACTCACCGACAATCACCGAAATCATCCCAACAATACCGCAACCATCATACCCAAAGATAGCTTTGTTCTTCCGAAATCACCGAATACCGGTCCTTGAATCTTGCACTAGTATCGACATCGAAGGCTGGAATTGCAAAGTAAGTTGCCTCAAATCATGGATCAACTACCTTAATCACCGCAACCAAAATTACATCACCAATAACAAGATATGCACAAAGATCTCATATTCTACCGGTAATTGAGTTCCACCTTCCCGACTTATGCCTTATGATCAATGTGACTTCTGGTAGATCAAATCTGCATATAGCAAATAGAGTTTATTAACTGAGTTGCCATCAATGACAACCCCTAAACAATCTACATGCACGAATCTTTACCAGTATAGTGTCTCTTGCCAACACTATTCTAAGGAGAATTGTTAGCTACAAGTCAAATGAACTCTATATATTTTGATATGTTTGTCTTAAGCTATGTGTTTCAAAGAACTATATAGGCCATAGTAAATATAGTAGGAAAGAGAGAGAATGGAGATGTAACAATGTAAGTCCAAAAAATAGTAAATATCATAGGAAAGAGAGAGAATGGAGATGTAACATTGTAAGTCCAAAAAATAGCAAAAAAGAAAAGAATGTAGATTTTTTTTTTTAAAATAATATTTGTAATAGAGGAGAGGAGCCAAAACATGCTCACCCTAACTTCATGCTTCTCAAAATCATATATGGACATTTTTAAAAAAAATCAATTTTACACAACATCTTACTTGTCAAGTCCCCAACTTAAAAACAAAATTTCAAGTCCACATGGTTAAATATGATGCCACATCAACATGCATTTTTGTGAAGGTGTCCAAAATGGTCCCTAATTGTCATAAGACCCATAGGTGTGCACTAAGTCGTGTTTACTTGTGTGCTGATGTGGCATCACATCATTAGTTTTGTTTTTGAATTTTAGAGGTACTTTTTTTGGGATAAGCATTGACATGACATTTTTAGGGCACCACTATTGCTCTAAAAGTGTCCATGTACTATAACATGTATTGGTACCCCTATCACCTACTGGTCCCTCTCCCCTAGCTTCTATTTTGAATATTTACCAATGTTATAGTAGAACATTCCTGCATAGATGAAGAGGATGGTCCACTCTCAAAATGTTCTAGCGACGATCTTTTGTATTTGATTTAATATGTTATGTTATTATTAGTTTATTTTATAATTCTATATCTACAATATTCTAATTTGGCAATGAATTTGTGATCATTATTTTTTCTAAATAAGTTATATTATAGTTTTTTTTTGTGGGGTGAAAGCTACAGGTCCTATCACTTGCATGCAATCTTTATAGTATATTGCAAGCTTGTAGCCGACATAGTTCCTACAATGACTTGCACAATCCTTATAGCAGTATCATTTATAGTTCTTGTAGCAATTTATAGAAAAAAAAATATAATATTTGTACTAGTTTCAAAAGAATATTTTTGTTTTCATTAGAATAGTTGCATTTCATCCACACTCACCTCACTACGTACAACGCTTGTACATATAGTCACAATACCTTTCACAAGTTTATGCTTTGGATCGACAAATAGACCAAACTAAAATTTTATTACTAAATATTAAAACTATATCAATTTTTACCCTAGTTTTGACCTATCATTAATATCAACATATTGTAATGTGAGAAGTAATATGAAGTGTAGGGTTAGAGATAGTGTATCCTCAAATTATTCTATTTAACTTAAATAATTGTATGCAAATAAACCATATTTATCTAGATAATACACTTCAACAATAGTACCAAAATTACTTTAGGGATCCTTCCTACATTAAGGTTAGTATTGTCAAGATATAGGGTTGGTCAAGTTCATTAAACCATTGCATAAACACTTACTAATAATCAACAACCGAATAGGCCCTGACAAAGACGTAGCATTTTAAAGCATCATATGGTATGTCAAAACATCTCTTAGAACCTAATCACTGAAAATCATCTTATCTTAATTATTCATGGCCATAAACAAAGAAAAAATCCACTCTTAGAACCTAATCAATGAAAAACTTCTTTATCTTAATTTTTCATGGCTATAAACAAAGAAAAAATCCACTCTTGAGATAAATTACAGACAAAATTCACATCGGTTAGAAAGAACTAATAATAACATATATATTTACCAAGTACGCCATATTTAAACTAAGTCATGTTCAAAATAAGTTAAATACATTTCAGCACATCAATTTCTGAAACATAAATAAACTAATTAACATTGCATTCTATGTTAAATAATCGAATATAAATTCAACACTACAAGACTGTAAGATTATATATAGAGTTTCAGAATTATCTAAAATCAATAGATTCATTATCCATACCTTATGTCCTTCTCAATGGCATTTAATTTCAATGTGCGCATCTTATTTTAATTTAGACTGTTCTTTGTATATGGGTTTGGGCATTTCTCACTTTATCTGATCAAAACTTTGTTGATATAAAATGTTGGGTATAATGCAAATGAATTGTACAGCAATTGTGTCCCTCAATTACTCAATCTATAGGTATTATTGTTAATATTTAAACTTGGAAAATCATTAGATGGGTAAGATTCTTCAGAAGTAAATTATATACCTAGCTTTTATTACTTCTATCGACCTTTAAGCAAGTGACAAATTTGAATTTTCTTCTTCAAATTCAAGCATCCTTTTGGTAACAGATCAAGTTTGTTAACTGCAATTATAGAAGAAAAAAATCTTCCAAGATTTGTTTACCAATCAAAATCCCCATATTTATTACCTTTCTTGTCGAAGATAGAAAACCAATCATCCCAAAATCATTTTCTAGTGAGTTTTCACTTTAATCAAGAATTCATATCACTTCAAAGCAAAATCAAGCCCCGTTATTTGCAAGATTTTGAATGATGGTGTTATGCCAAGGATTTGATAGGTGAGTGACAAGATTGTCAATAGGACCAGTATGTGTTACAGAAGCTTGTACCATAATTCCAACCATAGCAACCATAGCCAACCGACCTGCACCAACCACATAATTGAATCAGCTATAAAAAAACTGAATCACCTCTCCTGGGCCTAGCAAAAATGTTGAATTAAAATATCAAAGAAGGTGAACATATACCATTTTTTATCTCTTTGAGCTTCAAAAGTTGGGATTTTCTAACATCTCGTGCCAACCCAATAGGATTGAAAAGAGGTCCACCTGGATACCTATTATTTAAAAAGTAATTAGAAATTGACTGGTGAGTTGCATACTATGAAAAAAGATTTTCAAATAGTTTAACATGTATGCAAACGCGAGTGTTCAAAAACACCCACACAGCCCACCTCTCTCTCCCCCTTTTCCCCACCCCTCTCTCTCTCTCTCTCTCTTAATTACTGCAACTCACCCAATTTCAAGACCCTCAAGAGCTGGCTCCAAACCAAAAAATGTGCCTTCCATAGCTTGAGAACCAGGATCGAGAAAATCCATGTATCTTTTAGTTTCTACAAATCTGCAACAGATTGATTGGATGGTAAATACTAGAATGCGATCCTATTTTATTCTGATAAAGACACACATCTATATTAAAAAACGAAAAATGGTGTTATATAAGCGAAGTCTTTGTGTATGACAGAAAAAACAAAAGGAGCATTGGCATAATATCAGAAAGAATGCAAAACTATACAGTACATCTACAAACTACAAAGATACTAATCTGAACCATCTGAAGCATTAAACAACAGGCATTTATGGACAAGTTGTAGCCAAATTGTTGAGCGGATCACACTGAATACATTCTCAAAATTACCAGCCTTCATAAAAATTTCTAATCCTCAATTGAAGATGCAACATCTGTTTTAGTAGGTAGTGTTTCTCAAATAGATTGGACAGAAGATAACCACTGTGTGTATCATTAATCATATAAAATACTGAAATAGCGGATATTATAGGCAGAACATCAATCATTTAACTGAACAGCCCTTGTTCCCAAGTTTGATGGATACATGTGCTATAAGGGAATTTCAGACTTTATCTAGTAAGCTTTTTATGTTTACTTGAACTAGTACTGTCATGCTTTACTTGAACTACCAAGAATCTGAAGTGAGATAAAAGTTCTAGAGAAAACCATAATCTGAAGAGTAGCTTACCCCATCAAAATGAGTTGAACAATAAAGAGGGTCTCTGTATTAGCAAACTCAAACTTTGTAGCACCTGCCTCATACCATAGAGGTATGTTTTTCAACCCAGCTAGACGAAGTAACTGTACAGCAAGGGCAAAAAGAAGACCGGTACCTTAAATTCTCAAATATTCTGGCAGGCACCATTGAAAACCCTAAGTTCTATCAGTAAAAATTCCTTATTATGTTACAAGTTAAAGAATTATTTTCTTTCATCCTACACTACAAATATATAACATGTACTATTGGAAACTTCAGGATACTAAGTCTAATACTCTTTAACTGCAAAAATTAGGTCTATGTATTCATAATCAACATATCAAGAGACTTCAGCACAACTATTTCTGATATTTGTTTCAATCCTTCTCAACTTCTACAACTTGAATAAAAAAGATGAAAAATATATATTTCCAATTACCAACACATACTAGTCAACTAGCTTCATCAATTACATGAACAAAATTAATAGAAGCAATTAATAAGACTGGCTCAAAGATGAACACATATCCCGATCCCTAACTCTGAAGTTTGCAAAATATTAGACCAGTAACCTTGTACAGGAAATATGTTTCAACAAGAGCATACACACCCAATTTCTTCTTAAGACAAGACACGTGAAAAACATTGTGCATGCAACTTAATTTGGTAATTTGAATACATAACCTACTGCACCAATCTTCATAGTAATCTGGAAGGCTCATAAAACTTGAGTTTCCAGCCAATCTACTTCAATGAAATATGCTTGTACTGCAGAAGACTTGCATGGACCCATTCTCACTTTGATTCTCCCTTTCTTAATTAACTTGCTACTACATCAATTGCAAGCACATCATTTTTCTCTTAGGGATGTGGAATATCTTTTGAGACTCTTCCAGATGATTTTTAACTATTAGTAATTGGATACCAGTGCCTGCTGAAAAATCTTTTCAAATGCAAGCATCATTTCAATGATTCAGACACTCCTCTTGCAAAGGGGTTTTACCCAATCCAAGGTTCTTGTTCCACTGTCGAAGGTGGTTGTGGGAATAGTTCATTAAATGACTCCTAACTCAAAAGGGATTCTGGATATGTCAATATTTCTCCTTTCAACACATTTAATTGCCACTTTGTGTTGTTTGACCTAGGGGGAAGAAGTCTTCCTGCAGCTATATTGGCTCTTTTTAATTCTTCAATTAATATAGCAGTAGCATTATGCCACTACAAGGAATCTTTCCAATTGTCAAAGATAAATCTTCTCAGACTAGCAAGAATATCATGTTGCTTGACTACCAATCAATCTAAGGCTACACTGCAGGGTTGCCACTATGCCTAGTTATTTGTGTATGCAACCATATCAGTAGTACAAAGTTGTTTAGACAGTAAGAATTCTCAGTTTACAAGTTGAAACTAAAATAAATAAAAAACAATTTAAACTATTAACCACACTACTGCGAAATTTAATAAAAGTCAAAGGAAAATAAGATTCCTTTTTTAGGCAAATCCATTCACAGATTTAACAACATGCAATTCCACACGGCTTTTACAAACTGTATGCTTCACCTTTTACCAGTTCTCAACATGATATAGGAATGATGCAAAACTTTAAAAAAGATCTACAGTAATTTTATAGCATGAAACTCTCAGACAACCACAAATGTGCATATATCTAACATGAAACGGTTTTAAAGAAAAAAGGTTTTTTTCTTTAACACAAAACTACTCATTTGTGAAACGTGCATAAACGGTAAACAATTAAAACATGTGATGGCAAGCCTCACTGGCCACTTAACCAAATACACCTTTCAAACACAATTCAATCAACCCTTCTTAGTGCAAACAAATTGTTTTAACAAGAAACAAAGAATAGATTTATTTTAACCAAAATTAAGAACAAACAAATGCTCCCCAGTTTCATACACATTCAGAGAGACAGGAAGAATTTCAAGTCCAAAACTCCACTATTGATTTGTGACAGGAAATCGAACAAATGTCCACTGTTATGTTTTATCAATTACAGAGGTTCCACAATCATTACATTGACAGCATTTAACAATCGTCTTCAATAGTCAACTGAAACTTCAAGGCATTTATTCCTACGACCGATGTCTCCTCTGCATATGGCTTCCATGGTTACACATTCACTGTCCAACTGTTTCTCCAACTATCGGCCGCCTTCATATAGTTTACCAGTCGCTTGGGATTTCCAACCATTACCCGATTTTTTGTCCCTTCGATTCCTCCTTGGAACGTTCGACTTCTATCCCAAAACAACTGCCTAACTATCGATGCAAACTGACAAGTAACACTGTCGGGTTTGGAGAGAATAACGACCAAAAAAAGTTAAGTCCCTTTTCAAAATAACTTCTTGTCACTCGGGCGACAGGAGACAGGACGCTCCCTTGCTTTCTGTTTTCCAAGGCGACAGGAGTAACTGGAGACTTGAGATATGCTGCAACATAAAATAAATAACACCCAACTCTGAACAAGAAACAAAAACCAAAATTTCCACAATAGAAATAAAACCAGAAATTGCAAGAGCAAGATGCCCCTGCATCAACATTTATCTACTATGTTACACCCCTACAAAAATCATCTTTGAAAGGCCATTTTGTCATGTTTTATCATGTTTGCTAGTCAAAACTGTTGCCAATTAGAACTAAGTGTCATGGTTATCCCTTTAAGGTTTGAAACTGTGCTTATTTTGTCTTTCAAAAGTATCTGCAAAGCAAATAAAAGAAATTTGTGATCTCAGTGTGTTGTTGGTCTAAGAGAAGTTGAAAGCAGATCAAATGCCTTTGAAAGTGATAAGAATCCTTGAGGAGCAACTCTTTGAATAATATGTCATGGCAAAAGACAAGATGAAGCTCTTTGCAGATGACAACCAAGAGTAAATGGCAGTAGCATATGAAGCGGGCACCAAACATGAATTGGACAAGGTGTTCATAACAAAGGCAAGAATGATGTCTACTTGGGAAAACAAAGACATGGTTTAATTGACAAGGATGCCCATAATACATGCCTAAGAGAGAGTAGAAAAACTTAAATGGTAGATGCGATGTCTAGGCATGCTTGGAGCAATGAAAACAAACACCTAAGTGGCAGCAATGACAGAAAAGCATGCCTAGGACTGTTGATAAGTAACATGAACCTACAAAAGGCATACCCAAACAGAGTTTAGTGACATAGATGAGAAAAACAGGCACTTGTCCATGTTATAAGTGGCTAGAAGAGCCTTAAGTGTTCCTGAGAAAAACAGGATGAGTTCAAGTGACTATGGTAAGGAAAATGTGCACTTAGCATGTTATATCTACTCTTAGGTGACATACGTTATCAAAATAGGCACCTGGGTAACATTTAAATGACTAAGGCATAAGAATTGAGCATCTAGGAGGACAAGATACCCTTTTAGCAGCATAATTGAAGAAAAATGGGCCTGAGAGAGAAATATCAGCTTTTAAGTGGCAGGAGTATTATAAAAATGCACCTAGGTCCATATAATGGAAACACACAGACGAGTTCACTTTCAATGTAACAAAGCAGTCAAAAGGGTGCACTTGGATGTGTTTTGTGAAGTTTTAAAAGGCAGGAATGACTGAGAGGTTCAGTAAGACTTAAAGGAGTGACATTAAGTGGCACAACCCCCTGAAAGGCACAGCTAGATTTGTAAAAACATCATTTAAGTGACAGATATGCAGGAAAAGCGTGCTTGAACTGTTTTTAAGTTTTCACGAGTCTGACTGGTTTGAGGGTAAGAAATGTACACCCAGGTTGTTTTCCCATGTGTTAAGAGGCCAAGATAGTTACAACAAGCACTTAACCTGGTTTTTCATGGCAGAATTGAAGCATTGAAAGGTATAACTCAAAAGTATGGTTAGTTGATATTGTGGGATTTCTATGATCAACACTCTCAAAGTTACAATAACAGTGTTTTTAGTCACCTATCACAGCAGTTCTTTCAGGATGTCTAATGGCAGCTTATGCAACTTCATCATATCCCTATTTTCAGGCACATGTCACTGATTTTGAGTAGTTTGAGCTGCAATTTTTTCATAAGAGTTTGCAGTCATTAGGATAGAGAAAGTCAGCAAAATGTTGCAGCCATGCACATAGCTGATGTTTATATTTGTCTGCATATTTTGTTGATGGCATCATCAAGTCCTGGGTTAGACCTTTTTAAAGGAGGTCCTTCTAGCTTCTTCAAGAATGTTTTGCAAGGTTTGGTATTAGGGTTTTGTTGATGCAAATGATCATATTCAGCCAGCCAGGCGTTCAGGTTGTTGAATCAAAATTTTGAAAGTAATAGTTTCAGCCACTGAAAGAGGATATATAGCGGAAGTAAGGCTAGGGTTTAGTCAAGTCTATATTTAAGGGTTTCAGTATCAGTTTTGTTGAAACCCTAGGCAACAAATCTCTACTTGCTGATTGGAACAAATGGCTAGAATTGGTGAAATTGTCCACAACAGGACCTAGAGTTTAATATGCCTTGTTTCTGCAGATCTCACCAAACTTGAGTCCCAAGATTGTTTGGTGAAGTCTCATGGTGACTGGTTTTCTTCAGAAGATCCATCACGTTTGAAAGAAAAGGACTACATCAAGAATCACACTAGGTGCTCATGCATCAAACTGTTATTTTTTGGGCACAACTATTTTTACCAGTCAGTATTTTGGAATAGAGGGATTGTTGAGAACAAGGTAGATAGATACAAGAAAAAAATATGCATAAAGTGTTGAAATCCAATTAACCAATTAGTTTAGCATGTGATTAACCATCAAATCTAAAATATAACATGAAAAACACGTGTAGAAACAAACTGAAATCAACAAGAACACGTAACATCAAATATACTTAGAGAAATCCTTTCAAGAAAAAAAATCCACCACCAAAGAGAAACTAAGTTTGTATTGATCTTAACAAAGCAAGCACATCAATACAATTTACTCTACTCTTTAGTCTAACAACATTCGAGCAACATCATAGTACTTCATCTACATAGCACTATGTAACCTCTATCTCATGCTCCAATTTATAGAGCTAAGGGAAATAGGAAACCACAAGTGGTTCCAAAAACTAATAGCTACCAAACCATGGTTCACAAGCAAAAACCCACACCACATTATGTAATTACATAATTTCTCAAGGTATATCAATTATTATAGTATCTTTGACCCATAACTCCCAATAGGTACAATTCCTAAGTATGGTGCTCCATGATGAAGATGGCAACTAATAAGGGCCCTACCAATTATAATAAGATGCTCCACTCTTGGCACTGTAACTCCCTTGTTCTAATGAGAGAAAGACAATGGAATTCATAAATGATGATTGGAACTTCCATTGTTGACACTTTTTCATAGCATTCTTATTCAGTGCCACTACAACAATATCCCAAGTACCCCATCCAAGATGGTTGGAGACAACAACATTATATATAGGATTGCAAGTGAATAGCACACTATATCCTAACATCCTCCCAATTGATATTTACATTGCAATGATATAATAGGAAACATAAAATGAACCAAGTATGAGAAGAGGCAAGGTCCATAGCCTCCCTACACCTGCAAAATTTAACCATGCTTATTAGTTTTGTAAGAAAATATGAATCATTATCCAAAGCGTCCACCTTCTATATTATTACCCTACCATCTTTAATGATTTGGCAAATGAAATGATTTTCAACATCTAGATGCTTAGTACAAACATGGTACAAGGGATTCTTCATCAAACGAATAGCACTCTATCACAATTGATCCTTACATTCCTACAATCAAAACCAATATATAACCTCTATAACTAAATCATCTCCTTACAAGAATGTTTAGCAGCAATATACTTTGTTTTTGTAGTGCACAAAGGAATCATGGGTTGTCTCTTATTCATCCAATCAATAGCTCCTCCAAATAGAGTGAACACAACCACTTGTGGACCCACTCCTATCCAAATCATCAACCCAATTTGAGTCAACAAAGCCTTGTATATCCAATCCCACGTCACCAGTCTTATGAAAACATCAATATTAAATAATTTCAATGCTCTTTACCAAGGTTATACATAAATTTGTTAAGAACCCCCATTGCTTGGGCAATCTCTAGTCTAGTACATACCATTGAACATAATGCTATGTACGGAAGTAGCATAAGAAATATTATCTATATCCACAAAATCATTATCTAACTTAAGATATCAGTCCAAAGATAACTTAGTACCAACAAGCAAAAGAGTACTCATTGGCTTACAATCCTGTGTAGAAAACCATTGCAAAATAGACTCCACCTACTTTTTTTGATAGAGCCAAAACTTTTTGTGAACCCCATCTCAATTACTTTTCATCCCCAAGATACATTTACCAGCACCTAAATCCTTAATATCAAACACACCAGAAATATTAGTTTTGAGCTCCCTAATCATACCCTTATTATCAAAAACAACATATCGTCAACATAGAAAGCAATGATTAGTAATTAATCATCAATCAATTTTAAATAAACACAATAATCCTTCTCACTCCTTGCAAATATATATATATATAAAAACCTAGGTTGTAATGTGAAAACATTGAACTTTTGATACCACATTCAAGGCGAATACTTCAAACTAGACAAAGTCCACTTCAACTGGCAAACTAGATTATCTTTTCCTTTCACCACAAAACCATCAATCTATTCATATAAATATCCTTTTTAAGATCTCCATGCAAAAAAAAGGTTTTAACATCCATTTTCTCTTCTACTAAATCATAAGCAATAGCAACAAAAAGTAGGAATCTAATAAAGCATAATTTTACAAAAGGAGAATATATTTCACCAAAATCAACTCTCTTTATCAAAACATCTTATTTTGTGCATCCTCCTATCTTAATGTCTACCATTCATGGGTGGCCACTTCTATTACCAATATCACTTTTTGGGGACTTATTGGTATGCATGTCGGTACCCTAGCAAAATTTGCCTACAATTTGTTCTTTCTAGTCACATTGTCAATGCTAATTAAGTTTCTCTCTTCTCAAGTTGCAAAATATTTTTGTTCTAGACTTGGTTTTCAACTAACATCTTTGCAAATTGTTCAAGGTAACCCCTATGCCAAGCAAAAAATGGAGAAACTCCTAACTATTAGACTCAAGTATAAAAAGTGAGGTAAAGAAGTTATCCGATTGGTAATATGTTCAAGCATTGAAAAAAAAAAAAAAGAATGGTCAAATACTCAAAACTTGATACCAAATTGGCAAAATGATTATGTAAACTCCATTCAAGTGATACATCAGCTTAAGGAAAATCATGCTAAGGTAGCCAATCTCACTTTCTAGTTGGCTAGGCCAGCTCAAAAACATGCTAAGGTAGCCAATCTAGTCACAAACCATGCCCAAGAAAGAATCACATAAGGATCAATAATTATGCCACAAGTTAATAGAATGCAATAGCTACTAAAAGTGGTTGTCCTTGGAAATGAAAAAAGATGGATGAAAGCATAACTCAGTCCAAAATAGTGACAATTAGGAATTTGGTTCAATTAAGTGAGGGTGTCACACTTTTCAAATGGCATAACCATAGAAGACAATAAATGTGGAAAACTAAGCCTAAAATTGTTATGGAGTGGTATCGAGAAGAGTAAAACCTAAAAAAAAGGAATGTAAAAGTTAAAACCTTAAAAGAGCTAATAGAACCAAGGTAAAATCTCAACCAAGTAAGTGACAAACACATAAGGAAAGAACACCAAGGAGAAAATGCATTAAGCTCAAGTGAAAACTCACGATTTTTCATAGTTATTTTGTAATGTCCCCTTCCTAAGCACTATCAACTTGGTGACTTTTAGCCTATTTAGTGGGTTCTCATAGGCTAATGAGTTAGGATTATGGTACTAAAGGTGACCGTTTATTCCTGTTTATTCGGCGATGATAGCTGTTGTTTCGAGCTCAGTTGGTTGGGACTTGCGTTATGACCTTTTCTAGAGTGGATTCGAACAATCTGTCCATTTTTACTATTTTGAGTAAGTCACAATGTAAACACCGACTTGGTTGGTTGGCAGTACTATTTTGGGAATGTCAGTATATGCATTTGATGTTGACATCTTGGCAATTAATGTGGTTCAGAGCAATTAATTTAAGAAACATTAAAATGTTAAAGTTAAACTAAAGATTTAACTTTAGCATTATTTAATTTAATATATTGTCTAAGTGAGTGCTCAAGGTGGTATAAGGCGTCTTTTCAAATATTAAATAAAATGCTCTTTTTGAAGTGGGCGCTTAAGTTGGGAGTTATAAGGAAATATTAAATTAAAATTAAAAAGAGAAAATCTTTAAGTGGGTGTGGGCTTTTGGAGGCCTTTATAAGGCATTTTTGGAGCTCATTTTGATTATGCACGGATTTGATATTGTAACGTGGTGGAATGGGGTTCACTATTCTAAACATACAAACTAAACATACATTGGGAAAACAACCAATAGGCCCAACTACAAACCCTTGGGAAAGTTGGGCACAATGGTTGGTTGCTTCCTTTTAGTGCTTTGATATGAATTGATAAGATAGAATGATGAAATTGAATAACTAGGGCTAAAGATGCAAAATTGTTCAGAACAAATCTAGAAACAGGCATAAAAAAGGAACCTGTCTATAATTTGAGCCTAAAAGTACTGTACTATGTATCTAGGCATCCCTGTCTTGAAGGTGTTTAATGCAAATATTGTAAGCAGATTCGGGATTAGGATGTTGCTCAAATTGTCTCCTTGAAATTCCGTCTAGAAAAGTGCCCGACTATGTGGCTAAGCCACAA
Organism: Cryptomeria japonica; assembly: GCF_030272615.1. Taxonomy (NCBI): domain Eukaryota; kingdom Viridiplantae; phylum Streptophyta; class Pinopsida; order Cupressales; family Cupressaceae; genus Cryptomeria; species Cryptomeria japonica. The sequence continues at coordinate 475,962,619 of NC_081414.1, read as the reverse complement.
TGTCCATGGTTTTCTGCTTCTTCAAAGTCTAGATCTCTTTGTCTCAAGCTACACTTTTAGAATCTATAGTCCTTCTTTGCTAAACCTGAAACCTACACACACAAGAGAGGAAAATGGTGTTGGGTTTATACTTTATAGGGGTTTGCCTAGGTCAAAACCCTGGTTTGGAATTAACCCTATAATGAAGAATTGATATAAAAAAGAGCTTACCCTTGTAGAGGGGAGGCTAGATTTGAAACGAAATGCTAAGTTGAAATGTTTGCTAATGAATCTCCTTGCCTTGAAGTCTTCATGAAAGGTTGATGTTGCTAGGTGGAAGATCATGCATTCCTTTATAGAAAACATGATCATGAATGCCATCTTGAATGCTTGAAAATCTAAATACTTGACCTCTCCTTGACTTCCATGAAGATGCTTGATTGCTTGCTCACTTGGAATTGAATTGGGAAAATTGTGGAGAGATGTCTCAAATTAGGAGATAAGACTTGCTTTTATACTCAACCTCACGAAACATGTTGAAAACTTCAAAGAAGGTTGACATCATGTATCTTTTCCCACTCAACTTTTTCCAACCGTTAGAGGGTTCAAATTTGGGCCCCTTTTAGCTAGACTAAGGTGCCTAGCACGCTAGTCCAATCCTCTTAGGCTGGAACAGGGTTAGGAAACAACAGCAAAGAGTAGAGACCTCATATTTAACCTTGTCTTGAGCACAATCAAGCATAATCAGGGCAAGGAAGGAGAATCACAAAAGTGAGACCCAAATGAGCATGAAATTGTAAAGGATACAATTTACGACACTACAGATATTAAACTCAGAATTAAGCTAAATTGAAGTTATTCATCTTGTAGCTTTGTGAGGACGAAAACCCTTGCAGAGAACATCTTCTTTGTTAGTGAAAGATCCAAACTGGTGGATTTATTGGTGATTTCACTCAGGAATCACAGCTAGGCTTCATAGTTTGATTTGTATCTTCAATATTGAGCACATAACATTAGAGCAGATTTGAGGAATTCAAAGAAGGGAGTAAAGAAGAGTTTATTGCAGATTTTGTGGCAGATTTTCACCTTCCTTAAGCTGGTCGTACCTATTTGTTGATGTGTTTTCTATGCATCTCAAACACAAAATAAAATACCAAGGTATCTTATCCTCTCTTGAGAAAAATCTTCCCAAATGTTAAACTATGTGATGAATTGGAAGACTCGAAGGTTTCTACTGTCAGGCCTTGACTCACGGATAAGCTCAATGGTTTGATGTGATAATGCTGGAATCACAAGGGGACTTATGTTGCACATGAATGCTTGAATGTTGCTGGAACTTGATCATCTGATATTGCAATCTTGTGATGCTTTCTCTCCTAAACTAACTTGAATTTGAGGTTTAGTTCCAAGCAAGGCATACACCTTAGGAGGTTCAAAATTCAAATGTTTCAAGGGTCGTAAATTTTCATTGGGTCATGCTAAGAAACAACAATTGGCAACTCTACAAAAAAATGTGTCAGCATTTTTAGAAACTAGAATTTGTAGTTTCACAACCTTAAATACATATAAAACATCAACAACATGAAAAGAAAAGAAAAAAAATATTAGGGAAGATAAATGGACCATATTAGGATAACCATTTCAAGAGAGAAGCAATGCATGGATAACAAAGTATTCTCACGATTTGACATTTGAACAAACAGTGCTACTTTAATATCATTCTTTTTAGAGCTAATCCTAAATGGACATTGGTCTATTTTTGGAAGGGTTTCTTCTCATTTTTACTTGTCCAAACAGACATATATCCATTAACTAAGCATTGCTCTACTCGTAGCCAAGCGTCCATACCTGCAATGGAGTTACTTTGAATTCCCTCACAACATTGCTCTACTACAAATCAAGCATTTATGGCCATGACTGTGTAAATTTTTCATGATCCATCATCACTACTAGAGCAAAAGAGAAGAGAATTGTATTCTCTCCTCTTTTGTTCTATTCCTATAGAGGTTACCCAATTCAACCTAATTGTTTTCTTGCATATGTACATATACAACATGTCCCCTTTTATTTATATTTCTTTTTTAAGTATCCTCTGGGATTGGAAACCACCCATTGCTTTCTAAGGATCAGTCTATGGGAGTGGCAAACTAGACTGTTCAAGGTGGAATCTTCTTTAGATGTGTGTATGTTAAATTTCCTTTCCTAATAGGTTATTCCAAGCTAGTAACCAATTACCCAATCTATCTATACCTTTACGTCCTTTGCTCCTACGATGCCATTTATGTATTCAAGAAATGATCTCTAGAAATACAAAATTCTGACAACTCACCACAACAGACCCTTTTCAAGGGCCAAATTGTCACCCCACTTGAATTCAGCTTATTTTGTCTTTAAAGTTAATTAGACTAAGGCTTTGTGCTTCATTGTTTATTTCAACTAAACCTAACACAAGAAAACTATCCTGAAGGATGAAAGAACAAAAAAAACCAAGACAATAAGTAAATATGAGGAAGCAACTAACTATGAAGTTGATAACTAATTTTTTAAATGAAATTGTAACAAGCACAGTTATCTTTATGTTTTAGGCCACACCCATAATGTAAACAAATTTTCACTTTAGGTCGAGAAACTAATTTACACATCAGATTATTGATAGTTCGATCTCTACAAATAATGGAAAGCAAAAGACAAGTTATCCAAACTAGAATATATCAGACTCTAAAAAAATGTTATATTTTAGGAAAAGGTTGTTGAAAAGTGAACATACCTTTTTTAAATGATTTTGGGATTTAAAAGGATAAAATAAAAAAATTGATTGGTAAATTCCTCTTATGGGGTAACCTCCAGCTTAGATGCCACTACTAAACTGTAAGGTTATCTCTTTGATCAAATTTGTCCATTAATTGCACTTAGTATCATCTTCACAAAATTGGACAACCAGCGTTGTGATCCCTCTTCACAAAAGTGGCAATATAAACAATCCATCAAATTATTGCACTATCATGGTCAACCCCTTCTTGGAAGTTGTTTAGAAGCATGATTGAACGTAGGATTAGTAGCTGGGCAAAAGTAGAAGGAAAAAGAGCCAAAGGATAGACTAGCTTTAGACCAAAACATTCTACTATAAACCATGGTGTTACACTTAGGTTCTTGGTTGAAAAAATATGGAATACCCAACGGGGCGAGGCTTTTTGCTGCTTTCTAGACTTTAGAAAAGCCTTTTGATATGGTACACAAGACAAACTATGGAATAGGATGGAAGAATTGGAAGTTCCAAATGTGCTTAGGGCTACTATACATAGGCTATATGAGTAGGTCAAGGCTAAAATCAGAACTTCAGATGGAATTTCAATATGTTTTGGCAGTGATATTGGTGTCAAACAAGGCTGCCCACTTTCCCCAACGTTGTTTGGGCTATATATTGATATGTTAGAAGAATGGCTAAACAATGCTAGTAGAGGAGTCTAGTTGGCTAATTATATAATAAAGTTACTTCTATATGTGGATGATCTCATCTTAATTGCCAAAACTGCCAAGGGGCTGAGAGAACACCTGAAGATGCTTGAAGCCTTTTGTCAGCAAGTAGGGATGCAAGTGAATATTAGCAAGACCAAAGTGATGATCTTCTCTTTGAGAAGAAATAAAAAGACACAAAATGACTTTCTCTTTGAAGGCAATCCATTGGAAGTGGTGAATGAGTACAAATATCTTGGGCTCGATTTTCACAACAAGCGTAATTGGGAAACGTGTAGAGCAAAAAGAACTCAAGGAGGATGGAAAGCATTGTACTCGCTACAAAATAGGTGTAGAAATGAAGAGTTATGGGATTGGAAAAACCAAGAGGATGCTTTTTACTTTCTAGTTTGCTAGTCACTCCGGTGATTCTATACGGATGTGAAATTTGGGGCAGCCGTATGTCAAATCAGAAATGGAGACAATTAGAAAGAATTTGAAAACATCTAATCATAAGTAGTTCCAAATTAAAACTCTTGTCCCATATAAGATTCTATTGGCAGAAACCAGCACCTATCCTTTGGAAGCTTTAGTGATGGTTCACTTGGTAAGTTATCTAAAGAAGACTCAAAATATGGAAAACCATTGTTGGCCTAAGTTGATTATGGAGGAAAGACTAGATAGAAGGAAGAACACATGGATGAAACAAAATGACAAATGGATGAAAAAAGGGGACATGAGTATACAAGAATACCCAGACACCAATGAAGAAAAAAAAAAATTGTGAAGGAAAAATTCAAGAGCAATTTATGGACAACAAGATGGACGTAAAAAAAATCTATTATATCACAGAATTCAACCCCACAGGAGATCATGAAGAAAAAGCCTACATAGGAATGAATATTAAATGGAAAGAAAAAATACTAATGGCTCAGTTAAGGACCAGCTCCCACCACTTGAAGTGTGAAATAGGTAGATGGATGATATCTAAAGAAGAATGGGAAAAGAGAATATGTCTATTTTGCAACACAGGAGCAGTAGAGATGGAGTGGCATTTTTTCATGGAATGCTTGGCATACAGTGACATCCGTGTCATTTATGAAGACATTTTGAAAATGGACAATTAAACACTTTGTTTGAAGAAACAAAACTCGAAAAAACAGCAAATCTATTGATCCAAATTCACTGCAAAAGAGCAGATCTTAAGAAGAGGTTACATAATGATTAAGGTCCTGGTGCCTTGATTTTTTTGAGGTGTACACTGTCCATGGGTTCCATAGGCTGCTTTGGCCTCATGGGCGTTATTAAAATCCTTCGTTCATACATTATGTTGGGGTAAGTTGCACTCGGCAAGATGACTACAACCATATTTTACCCAATTTTTAACACTTAATCATATTTCTTTGAATTTGAACTTAGGACTGCCTTATGAAATCTCTTAAGCTTTTACACACTTGAGCTCATCATGTTTGATGATTGTCATGAGAAAATAAACTATAACATATAAGCAATAATATTCAAGATTCTACTTACATCAGTAAAAAGAATGCCTGCCACACCAGCCATTGCAAACCGGGCATGAATAAGTTCTGCCTGAACATACCATTTTAGGTTTTTTGGATCTTTTCCAAGCTCCAAGGGATCAAAACCAAAATCACCTACAAGACTGTGGTCATGGCTTGTCAATTGTGAAAAATAAAGAACATGAAGTGCATAAATTTCATAGAACATGAAGTGTACAAATATATTCTAGATCATAACTTCTAGAAAAAGTATTTCTTGTGAACTATTGCAAATGATAAGAAAATATATACAAATGACAAATCACAACACATTCTAGACTTAAGGACATTGATTCTATCCTAGTTAATGTCATCAAATGGAATAAATTATTTACTTTATAGCAATTTACAAAATTTCTGGGAATCCACTTATGTTTTAGAAAATTCATTATGTTATAATTAGATAAAATCATGTACTCTATGGTCTAACTTATAGAATTTCGATTTAGGTTATTGCACTACATTGTAAATTTAAGAATATATCGATGACTGAACTTAATTTAACTATATGATCATGGAAAAAGAGTGATTTGAGAGGATCATTACCAAGTTCTAAAAACACCTTAGTCAAGGAGCAACGAAAGTTATCTGAAACTCACAATCAACTAGCTTGTCAAAATAGGGAGCCATGCAGCAATTATAACTTCAGCTTACCCCATCAGAATAAAATGGATCAACATGTGAAAATTGCTATCACTCTTAATATATATTTTCATCAGGTTTCAGATCAGAGATTCATTGTTTGACAAATGTTTCTTTGTCTTATGCAAGTGTTGTACATCTTTAGGCAGTTTACCAGCAAATTTTTTATCTTTGCTACTTGCTTTCTCAAATGGTTGTGTTTTCCAATGCTTGTCCTTGACAAGTGGGGGTGCTCTCATACTTGCCTCTTCAAATAGAAATGTTTTTCTTGTTGTCTTTTATCCCTTCAATGCAAGGATTAATACCAATTTTGGAGTGATATTTATGCTTGAATGAGTGATCACCTTGCTTTTGTACCAAACAATATAATTTTCCTTCATCGACATGAAAATAACTCTTGGTGACGCATGTCAAGAACCTTGTGAATGAACTCTTCTAAGCTTGCTTTTTAAAAAAACTCATGCAAAGAATGCATAAGAGGACTTCTCGCACCTCCTTGCTTTCACAATGAAGCTATTGGTGTGAAAGACCACTCTACCTCATTTCCTCACTGAGATTGATGTCTTCTTTTCATGTCTGACATCAAGTTAAGAGGACTTCTCGCACCTCCTCCCTTTCACAGTGAAGCTATTGGTGTGAAAGACCACTCTACCTCATTTCCTCACTGAGATTAATGTCTTCTTTTCATGTCTGACATCAAGATAAGAGTGATCTTCCTGCTCCGCTCTTTTATGATTGGCTGTCTTTTCCATTATAGATTTTTTTGGATAAAAGAGCAATAATATTAAAAGCAAAAAAGAAGCATTTACAAAATCCATAACCATTTATATATTATGTTAAAAGGCAATAAAGCATACCTATTTTTCAAAAACTGGTATCGAACAATAGAGGTTTAAGCTTCTATAATATAAAGATGCTAAGGTCACTTGAAAAATATGTATAAAAAGGGAACAAAATGTGTGAATTCATGATTGTTCAAATAAAATTAAGCCTGTCCATGCCTTGGCTGGTTCCCCAAAGGATTATGATAATTTATATATAATCATAGGTAGTTTTCCCAAAGGTAAAGAATACAGAAATTGAATGTTAAGCACAGCCACATTACAAGCCTGATTCTAAATGCACAAAGAAATCAACGAAGGGCAAATTTGAAAGGATAGAAGAAGATTTACAAAAGAATGGTGATACGAAAAAAGTGCTGAAGTCCGCAGCTTCATTGCTCATTTTCCACAGTGAATTTTTCCAGAGCTTGATCAATTCTAAGAATAAGGGCCAAAGTGGAATAAACGATATAGGCGGTGTGTTGGTATTATGGATGTGTTGCATTAGTTTTGTCATTGATGTCAACACTTATCCTTCTGGAGATCTTTGGTTATGTTGAACCAGCACATTATGTTCACCGGCAAGTTCAGTGACTTGTGCACAGTCACCGGTATATTGTTCACCGGCAGGTTATATTGTTCGCCGGCACTGAGGATGACTTTTTATCATTTGGAGATCACTTGGTTATGTCGAAGACATGGTTTGGATACTTGGTTTCGGTATTTTGGTTATTGGTCTAATCGAGTTGACATGTTTGCTGTTACCGGCAAATTGGTCTAGGTTATGGACCGGCATGCATTATCTATTCCAGATCAGCACGACACGTTATGGAGATGATTTATTAATTGGATATTGTTGTAAATGTATTGAGCCAACATGATGCATCGCATCTTGACTTGTTTGTAATTGATTTTATAGTAATATTCTTAGTAAGCCGACCTACACATTTGGTCCTAGGTTTTGGTATATATGTAAGATCTCATTTGTGAGATGGAGATATAGTAGAATATTGTAAGTAAGGTTATGGTATTGTAACATGGTATGTGTGAATATTCAAGATCATATGAGCAGACCATAGAGAAAGTTCAAGGAAGGTTTGAAGGTGATTATCAGAGCTTAACCAGTACTGAATCCAGCATTGGAGATGCTACTTTGAGCAGTACATTATCATTGGATTTAACCATCCAATTGTAGTCAGCGTGACTCCTATTTGTGATTGAGCAGTGAGCTCTAGGCGATTGGCCTTTTGCATGTGCAGACCCCATTTGTATATACATACTATCTGCAGTAGTATCATCTGATTGTGGGTAAGGTTTCCCACCGTGGTTTTTCCCCTTACAGGGTTTCCACGTACAAATCTTTGTGTTATGTGTTGTGGATGTTGTTTCTCTTTCTGTTTTATGCATTGAGCTTCACCGGTATTAATATTAACTGCTAATCTGTCAACCGGCATTAAGTTTGGTTTACCAGTATCAAGTATCAAGTTTGATTAAGTTATATTTGGGTTGAAATTAATTGACAACTCATTCACCCCCCCACCTCTCAATTGCCTCTGGGTCCTAACATGGTGACTTTCTAGAGATCAGGGATCTAACATTTGCTTGACAACAATGAGAACTTCAGAAGACCAATGATTATATTAATCCAATGATGAGTTCTACTCTAAAAAGGCTTCATTTGTCATTTTTCCTATCAACATGACAACCCCTATTGTTATGGTATTATCCAATGATGATCACAAACCCCAAAACATAAGAATGGAATCGTTGCCCCAAGAAAAGAAAAGATGGAGGGGGGTCCCTCTAATGTACAAGTGTAAATTCCATGCTTGGTCTATCATTTTGCCTTACATTAAGACAACCTCCATGAACTATTGATCTAATCTCATCAATAGGCAATCGTTCACTTTGATACTCCAAGAAGGAATGAACAAAATGAAAAAGTATCAACCAAAGGTGGGTCCCTTCAAGGTATAGATGAATTCCCTCAAAAATATTTGTTTGTCATTTTGCCTTGCAACAATGAAGACCTTGCAAATTGCTGATATCATCTAATCCAATAGTAGTATCTAAAGCAAAAGTTTAGATTAGGTAAAAAGATAGAAGGATTATGGTTGGCCCTTCCAATGGAAACATAATGACCTTACAAAACATTGGAGTTTGATAGAATTCTAACGAGTGGGAACTTCTAATCATCAATCTCAACAAATCCAACAAATATTGTGACTTCTAAAGATATAGAGAGAATAAAATAAGAAGAAAGTAAAAGGGTTCCTTTACTTCTACTATCTCATCTTCCTTTTCTCCTAATGCTTTCCTAGAAGATGATCGGGGCTCCTTTGATTTTACCCCCTCAAGAAAATAAAGCAAGAAAAAGATATGAGGATTCCTTTCTTCTACTAACCCATTTTCCCTTTCTCCAAATGCTTGTCTAAGGGATGATCAAGATTCTTTAGATTTTACCTTTCCTATAAGGTAAACTTTCAAGACTTTGATATTCCTTATTTCCATGTTGATCCTCATACAATCAACTTCCTTAGGTTCCTTCTTCTACCTCACCCAACAATGAATCTTCTTATGGTAATGATTCTAGTTTTCTCAAATCTAACGGCAAGGATTCTCCCTTTTCTTTCTCCTTAGAGAAAATCCATGGTCTTTGATATTAAATTATTGTTAAATATGGTTTTATAGAGGGCAACAAGGTCTTAATCACAATGAACAAGGTATTATTAGACCTATTCAACTTGCTTACCAATTTGCTGCAACAAATTTGGGATACTGCCCTCTCAAGCAATCTGAGTCTCCACTCACCCTTCTTTTGAGGTTTCCATAGTCTCTTCTTGAAATGAGTACCCCCTTCCTCTCATTTTGTTGGAAATAATTAATTTTTCTTCTGCTTCTCTTCCACCTTTGGGTGTTTTCTTAATTTAAGAAGTGTTGGCCCAACTCTTAGTGGTCTATTCTAATGGTCCTTTTCATCATGATCATGATTTCTCTTATAATCTCATTGCATATTTCATCATCGTCATGATTTTACTTTTAAACTTAATGCATAGGCATTTTTGTGGAATTTGCTCGTCATTTCTAAGCCTATCCTTACTCAAGAACTCTGTGTTTTCTTACCCACTTGTCTATTTATATTAAGAATCGTAGTTCTCTTGTCATTAGTTTTGAGTGTGGTTGTCCCTATAAATTCTCATGTCCCTAGCAAATTCCTCAAACAAGCAATGCCTCTCTTCCTCCTAGTGCAAGATTTATTCTAAACATCTTCAAGGTTTTCCTGATCTATTTGCATGGACTTATGAGGACATGCCTACCATTGACCAAGATGTTGTTCATAACATAGTTCTTCACTTTAATGCAAAACCTAGAAAGCAAATTTTTCATAAAATACACCCTATAGTTGCTTTATTAGTGAAAGTTGTGATTGAAAAGTTTCTCAATGCAAGCTTTATTCAAATTTCATTCCATTGACTAGTCATCTCGGATTTCCAGTATGGTCCCAATGGCTGATCCATGTAGGGAGTATCTGGTCATGTGCCAACTATAAAGTCAAAACAAGGAGGTGATGATTTTCAGATTCTGGATAATCTCGCTTTTGAAATGGATGTGGAGTTTGCATTTCATAGTCCTCTTTTGAGATGCATGTTGATGATTCAGGGGAAGAACAAGTTCCTAATCATAGTTTTCTTCCTATGATGGATCATGATGGATGGAATCAATATGGCATGATGGATGACTTTGTGGATTCACCACAAGGAGAGGAGTACTATGGTGCCCGAGAGGTTGATGTGCTTCTGCATGCAAGAGCCATTATTGGGGTGAGTATATATACTGAGGATCATATGTATGGGTTGTTGGGAATTAAATATGATGGGAGAGGTGTTGATGTGTTTTTTATGCACTTCATACACAGAATAAAATACCAATGGTACTCTATCCTCTCTTGATCAAAATCTCCTCAGATGCTAAATTATATGATCAACCACGATGACTCCAAGGTTTCTATTGTCAGGTCTTGACATGTGGATCACTTCAATGGTTGATGTGATTGTTGGTAATCCAAGGGGGTCTTACGTAGTTGTTCTTAGCAGATGAATCACTCAAGGCAAAAGGACGTCCTATGAGTCTAACTTCAAATGATCTTCAATGACATTCTTTACTTAATACTACTAATGATCACTTGATAAAAAAAATGCAAAAGGATTAAAGGTTTGAGGAATGCTAAACTAGACCTAGGAATTCAAGACAATGGACAATTTTAGTGAAACTCAATTAGACTTTGCTTTGACATGCAAAGAACAACTTCATAAAGCTAGTGCGATCTTCTAAGGCAAGCAAATGATATTCAAATCACCACCAACAACATAGATACCATCAACGTGATTCATATCAATGGGTGAGTAGGAATTGAAGTTAAGCTTAATTAATGAGTTCAATTGACCACGCAAAGTATTTAACAATCAGCCAAACACTAGTGTGAACATGTGAGTTTCACCATCAATCATGCACAATAACTTCCATTTAATTAAAACACTTAAGCAACTTTTTTGGTTTTTTGACTTGAGAAGATAGATAACCATACAAATACTCCGAGAGAGAATATAAAATTACCAAGCTTCAATGACTTATATTGATCTAGCAGCAATGTAGCAACAATTCTCCAAAATCTCTTATGAGGCACATGAAATAAGCTAGCCTATATAGAGCTCTTATTACAAATGGAGGGCCAAGATTGATCCAAAATCAATGGCCAAGATCAAACCACCAAAGACCTAATTAGGGTTTACAACAAAATAATTAAATGCTATGCAACAAAAGTGGAACATTATCCTCATCACCAACAACGAGGAGCAAGAACCAATGAGAAAAGTAGATGACAACTAATCATCTAATATATTATCTTCTAGAATCCCGTTTCCCTTATCTCTTTCCTTGGTTCCATATGCAATGAACCTAGTCATGATCAATTCAAGCTCCTCTATGGCAACACTTGGCAAGACATCAAGCTGCAAGTTTATCACATCCAATTGATCAGTGCAGGCTTCGAAAGTCTTATCCAACTTCGTTTGTCTCTTTTGAAGGTCATTCATGAAGATCATGAATGAAAGGATATCATTCAACTGGCTTTCTTGGATAGACTCCAACCCCTAGAAGTAGATGCCCTTCACTTTCTCTTTCAATTCTTCAAAATTTAAACCATCTTCTTCACTCATTTCTTGTCCCAACAATTTTTCCAAGGACACAAGGAACTTTGATTTAATCCCCTTGATGGATTCTTCTATCTTTTCACATTCTACCTTCACTCTATCAAGTGTTGCCTTTATCATCATTAAGGAGCTATACCAACGATGGAAGTCATAGATATTTCCTTCCTCAATTACACCTTCCTATATCACCTCTCAATACCTTGAAACAAGAAATTGTCATGTCTTGTGCCATCGGAAAATCTTCCCACTGGTTTTCCGTGCTTTGGATTCTCCCTTTGAACAATTCCATTTCATCATACATCTTTACCAGCCCTTGTAGATACTCCTCTACTTGCCTTGAGATGTTCTCTATCCACTTCCTCATTTCTCGATTTGAATTCCTCACGGCCTCAAGGTTTTTGAATGACTCCGGTGGAATTGAAGGAGGTGGGATAAATGTTTCATCCTCTTGTCTTACCGGTTTTGACAACCACTGTATGAATTCCTTCAATCTCATATTTTTTGCTTCCAATTTATCTTTCTTTTTGTCTGTTTGGTGGAGTCTCTGTCGAATTGTTGTGATGGTGTCATCCAATTCTTGGAATTCCCGTTCTTCCATTGTTGGTCCAAGATCAAGTGTTCTAACCTCATAATCCATGGGAGTAATCTCCTCTCGTGGTGTATCAACCACGGGGACTGCCACTTGCGATGTCTGTGATCTTGAATTGTTTCTTGAGATGTGAGAGAACTTCTTTTCTTTCTTTTATTCTTTAGCTTTATCAATCCTTGCAAAGAAATCATCTGTGTCCTCGATGGGTTGGACTCCCCGAACTGTCTTCTTACTCATTCTCTCTTTTAGCCAATCAAGAACTATGGACAACTCCATTCCATCTTCTAGAATCTAACCTATTATCACTACTGATCCCTTTCAAGGCTGAAATGATAACTTCACCTTGTTCTTCATTTGTATTTAGGCTTGGATTTCGCAAATCTTCTATCAAAAGTTTTTTTTTCTCCTCCAGAACGATTCTCAATTGGTGATGTCCGGCCTTGAGAGAGTATTTGTTGCTCTATTCCACATTTATCTCCCAAGTTGTTCTCTTCTATTGATGTTTGATTCATTTCCAACTCCCTAATTGAGGAAGTATTTGTAATTGATGGGGTAGTGTTTGTTCTTGATTTCTTGTGTCGAGACTCCGTAGTAGCAACTTCCTTCCCTGCATTTCTCCCATCTTGAAGATTCTCAGCTGTATTTTTCTTTTCTTGGAGACTTGAACCTCTCCTTTTCTATTTACTTCTTCATTGCTTTTCATTGCCCCATCTTCCTCAGAGGAAAACTCTTCTTCATTCATTTTGCCATAAGTAAGTGATGTCCCTTGATTTCTCAACTGGTTGATTTGCTGATCTATCCACCAACTTGAATTATCTAGCACATCCTTCATCAATGTGTTTATGTCCATAAGCTCGGGTTGTGACCAAATTGGTGCTAAGATAGGTTTGCCTCTTTCTTGCTCATATTGGGGAAACACATGTTCTCCATTATCCTTTACTTGATCTGAAACTAGAAACATATTGCATCTTTTGATGAAGTCAACTAACATCCTGGACCACATCTTCCTTCTAATTGCGAACCTATCCACAAGGTTTGCCCAATAATCTTTTATATCAACTCTATGTTTGTATCTCTTCCCTTTGATGGCATGCATCTTATGATGAGGATCAAAGTGTGATCTTTGCTTGTATATGCCGAGTTGATAGAATTCCAACTCCATGTTAGCTATTTTGACAACTTGGACTGAATAACATGTCTCCGCCATCTTGCCGACTGAAATAAGAAAAGATGCCCTGGGCCTATGCTCCTCCTTTTGAATGAAATCATACTTGAATAGTTGCCTTACTACCTCAAGTAACACCATCTTGTTGGTTGGGTATCGTGGAAGCCTGTATGGATGATATGAACATCCTTGAATTCTTATGTATAAGAAAGTGAGAAACTAGATGAACCACAACTCGAACTTCTCCACCAACTCCATAGCTCCCTTTGATAATTTTGTGTGCGTCCCTCCTTGCAAGATATGGGTGAGATACATTGAAAATGCATCGTTGACTCTTCTATAGTGTTGTTTCTCATGCAATTGTAGTTGGTGATAGAATTCATATACCTTGAGTTGTTTTTTCTTAATTCCTACTTCACCCTTGCATATCAAACTTGTATACTCTAGGTGCCTATCCAATGCATATACCACATAAGAACTCATGTAGAATGTTCTTGTTCTTTCCAATTCTCTCAGCTTTATGTCTAGAGAGATATCCTATACACAGCAAAACATCCATGTGTCAAACATTGCTACTTGTGGACTTTCTATTATTATGTTTAGCATGACACCATATCACTTTACTTTTCCTTAAAATTAATGCACACAAGCTTCTTGGGTAGCTTCAATTGTGGTCTCTTTGGTCTGCTCATCCAATCCAGAGTAATGAGGCTCATACATTTTCCGGAAGCCTTCTCAAACAATGTTGATGATTCTTGCTTAGTCATGTTCACCATTCCATCATAATGAGGGATGCCAAATGTCTCTCTAATTGCCTCCTCCGAAAGATATGCAAGAATCATTCCATTAGGTGCCACTATTGACCATGCTAGGGGATTGTAATGACTTGAACATTCAACCATTAACTCATTGCAATGAACTACTGGTGGAAAACCAGCGGCTTGATAAATTCAATTCTTGACCATGTTATTGGCTAAGGTGGACGAAATTTGATCCAAGGTACCGAACATCCTCCATTTGAGCTTGACTAGATCCAATTGTTCCAAGTTTGTGTCTGAAAGATCCCCTTACTTTTTTTTTTCAATTTTTTCCAGTTTCAAACATCACAAACACCCGTTAAGGTTATGAAATACAAACAGAATACTATTGGAAGATAACCCTTCCACTTTCTGATCACCAAGAGCCCAATGTGGGAAGGTGAGAGCATACGGTGAATAGGGATCGTTAGCTCCAATAATCTTCTGAAAATACAATGCTAGGCAGCAAGCCAGCACCTTCCGCTTGTCCAGCGGGCAAGAGAAACTTATAGAAGAATCACCCAACCACTTTTCAGCGGGAGGACAATTTATTACAAACAAGGAAACAAATCACTCAACTGCTTATTCAGCGGGAGGATTGAAAATGATAATAACAATCCACTCAACCGCTTATTCAGCAGGAGGACAGAAGTACAATGAAATAAGATAGGAGGCAAAGCCAACCTCTTCCACTTATTCAATGGGTGTTGTGATACAATTCAGAAATTAGATAGTTGTTAGTACTACTAATCAGCTTTACAATACATAACATGGATTTTCTGATCAAAAGATATATTTGTCCAAAGCTGCAAATAAAAATAAATGCACTTCACAGGCTACAAGAGACCAACTAACCCCAAAAACAACCTCACACTCCAAAATTCTAATTCTGATATACTTTTCCAGCAAGCTGAATAACATAGACCAGCGACTTCAAACCACACAAAAATGCTCACAACTTCACCAAAACTCAACGAAAAGACTCGAGACTGATTGCAAATGAATTCTAGGAAGGAGGCGACCAGGCTAAGACCAACAATCAGCAACAAACTCGCTCAAAACATTAATGCACACATTTCTAGACAACTCTAGCATGGTATGGCCTAGGCATAAGGGTGATTTGCAATATAAAATCCACAACTCCAAATTTAACTCTGGAAATTGGCATATAGAATCATCTAGGGCCTAGGAAAATAAAGAGAGAATACGTAGAAACCACAAAAATTAGCCCATGGACTTATGATGAAAAAACCACTTTAGCTCTACAACCAACCTGCAACCTGGAAACTCACAGACACCCCAAAACACATCAAAAGTTACTTCATCAATGAACTCCATCTATTCTTCAGTGTAAAGAACAGTCTCACAACCTCAACTAGTTGCTATCTTTCAAGCAAGAAGCCAAGAACCAGTTAGGAGGTAGGCATTCCTCGAAGCAATCAATCGGAATTTCGGCAGCACTTCGTTGCGAATAAAACATGGATCTAAAAACAAGAGCCCATCACTCTTAATTATAGCCTATGAAGCTCCAAATTCAAATTCAACTCCCTCCAAATTGATATGAAATGAAATGAAGTCAAATAACAACTTGGATGCCCAAAGCAATATAACATTTGCCTTTTTTTTTAAATCATATATTCCTCCAAAAGGGACGCCAAAATCAACTATTGCTTGGACACTTTTAAGGTTATAATCTTTAAATGAAATATCTCCAAAATGGATGCCCACCTTATGTCTTGAAAATGACACTTTATAAAAAATATCAATAAAGTGCACTGTGGTGTCCAAAGTAAATAAGTGAATTATTTCATAAAATTAACTTTTTCTTTCTAAGGCGTCCATCTTGCCTTATTAATAATTCACTTATAAATTATTTTTCCTCAACCATGAATTCGCCCAACAAAAGCTCAGACTTGCCAAAATAGCTCCAAAAAATGCTAGAAGACCAACTACTCAAACTGACCTACAGAAAATAGCCATATCAACAAACCTGTTGAAACCCTACAAAAAATAGTGTGTCCAAATGCATTTTAACCACATTTTGAGCAGTCATCGCAACTTACTAAAAATAGCAAGTCTGGAAAAGTCTTCAGATTCATTTGTGTGTCACACCATCACGAAGCTCTCTCAAAACCCAGAAAAATGAGTTGTCCTCGCCTCTACTTACTAAAAATAGCAAGTATACCAAACTCCACTGATTGCTACGCATGTACCATCACTGCAAAGCTTTCTGAAAACCCAGAAGGAATCCAAAATCAAAACTATAAAACTCCAACATGCAAGCCACCAAAATTGCCAAAACATCCTCCTAGAAAATAAGAAACCCTAATTCTGGGTCTAACTGACCAACAGGTCTCGGAATTGGCCAACAGTCCCCAAAACAAACTAAAGCGGAAAAGGGGACATTACAGTCCGCCCTTCTCAAAATTGCTTGTCCTCAAGCAATTCTACCACAACTTCAGAAAATTTTAAATTGATCCACACCAAAGCAAGTACGATCCTAGGGTCCCATGAACGTCTCAGGAATAACCCACCATGCCGATGTTGCGCCACTCTGATCACATCAGTGAAAGAATCACGCCAAAATTGCACTATCCTCCCTTGTGACTCCAAAATGTTGCCATCCATGATACTCAAATTGAAAAATCTTGAAGGACTGAAATCAATATCATGCAGCATCTCATGCCCATAAAGCTCTGAGTAATCAATATCAACAATGCCACTGTCTATCACAAGCCTAGGCAATAGGAAATAAAGTCTACTCAACTCAAAATCAAACTCCAGAACATATCTCCCCAAGGTGTCAAGCAGAGCCATGACTGTAAATGTGACTTCTCCAAATCTCCTTGCAAGGAGGAAAACAATCCTTTGTAGGAGCTCAACAAACGCATTCTCCTAACTCCACATGAATCTACTAGGCCTCAATTGAATTATTCTGATAGAACCATGGACACTTTTGAAAACTCTTATAGTTCCCACTCCAAGCACCTCATAATGGTGAACCAAAGAAAGAAAAGGTTCGTTGTCCCAACCATAAGAAGAAGAGAGGGCATAAAGATAACCACTAGTTAGAGCTTGAACACTTCCCATACACGGATACTGATTGCCCCAACTCGCCATACCTCTCATCTGAGACCATAAACCCGTCCAGCTAGGAGACTGTGAAGTCTGAAAAAGAGTACACCGGCAGCCCACCAAGTCTGGAATGATTCTTGAGATCTGATCTGAGGAAAATCAGCATCCAAAAAGATAAACAGCTGCTGCAACACAAGAAATCGTCATCCAAAACGACACATCTGCTTACGTCCAAGGTTGGAAATATCCTCTCTAGTGACTCCAACTCCACATAGAACCATCCTTTGCTCAGAATATCTTCCCAATCCAGTAGTTGATGAGCAAAGGGAACCATCAAACACATCTGCTGATCAGAATCTGAACTCATGTGTAAGCTAATCAGATTGTGGACAGTAGTGCTAACGCTCATTGTCACAACTCCAAGGTTCTCTAAAATATGAGCCATAGCATAAAGAAGTTCACTATCCTAGACCAACTTTGGAGGTAAACCGTTAAATTTTACAACATAAACCTTCATAAAGAGAACTCCTTGAGTTTGGAAGGTCGGAAATAAACAATAGCTACTACTGTAAATGATTGAAATCAATGAAGTGCAATCTGATTGAAGTGCTCTGCATAGAGGACAACAGTAGTACCAATGAATTTTCCAAATATAAGCATGAAAGTTGAGCATTCCAATGCTCAAAAATAAATCAAGAGTGGCTGGAAAACACCTCCAAGCAATCTCCAATTGCAAACCATTACTTGCATGACCAAAGAAATTGAACCAACTCCCTTGAATGAGAGCAAACCATAAAGTGAAGAGACTAATCTGCAACCAACCAGCAAGCCCAAATCTAAAAATTTGATCCATTTTTTTCCAAAGAAGATGCCCAAGAGTATGCATTTGATCAATGCTCCAATTTTGAAACAATATCTCATTGTTGCAAATTGCACCTAGGTCCCAAACTCTGCAATGTGATCCACCCTCATCACTGAAGTCAAAGGGAACTCCCACATCAAACTTGAAAAGTGGATTAACAAATGTCCAATCAGCATCTGTATCAAACAACGGGTTATCAATTTGTTGATTACTATCGTAGTCATGCTCCACCCAAACATTTTGCTGCTCCAAAATCACTTTTTCTGATCTTAGGAGACAAAAGAGAAAGATCATACTCCTCCTGAATGCAATCAACCTCCTCCATTACCTGATTGATCTCCTTGGCCATTTCTCTATTCTCTTGCTCTCTTAAATGTTTGGCCTCATAGAGCTGATCATTTGCTTCAAGAAGTGTCTCTTGGACACTTTTGAAAGCAAGCCTAGTGGAATCAAGCTCAATGGTGAGCTCACTAACATCTCTATCATGCATCATGTGTAAGAAAACCAATTTTATTCCTTCCATTGTGTTCTTGATCATGTGCAAATCAGCATGGGGAACATTTTGTTCATATTGCTCTCTTGGTGTTATGAAGATGAATTTTTCAACTAGGCTTCTAATGTCATCCAATCTAGATAAAGTGTGTATTTCATTCTCAGCAGAAACCAACAATTCATTCTTCCAATCATAATCATGCAAGGTAGATGTATTGCTGTTATAATGAATACCAAAATCACAACTATCATACTTGGCATCAAAGTCTTCTAGGCTGTCACAAATCACCTTTGCCTCTTCTTTATCACCCTCTACAATGAACTGTGAATCTAGATCAACAAGGCCACTATGTCCATGCTCAAGATCAGCAACATGCATTGATAAATCAATCATATCATCAACACCATCAGCACCATCTTCCATGTAAAGATTGTTCTTTAAAACCAAAACAATAATAGAATCAAAAGTAAATTCATCCCATGTTGGATCCTTTTCGTACTTAGTTTCTATTACACCTGGATCCCAAATGCTAAAAGGCTGATTACTTTGTTCAATTAAAAAGTGCTCACCATAGCTCCAAGTATTATCATGTTGCTTGAAAGTTTTGTACACCTCAACAACTGTACAAAATTGTGGATTTCAGCCACAGCGTGTGAGTAAATACTCTCCTAATTCTAAGGGAAGGCTCCCCCTATCTAAATTAATAAAAACAGATGGGACAACAATTTTCCTTCTTTCAAGAAAAACTATATTCTTTCCTCTTCACAGGAAAGAGGAAAGAATAGCGATTAAAATCAAATATCAGTAATAACTTGTACCATGAAATAAGAAAGAGGAAATGAAGTTTCCTGAAAACCCAAAGATTTTCGTCACTTCCTCTAGGACGGGAAGACAATATCAAGCTCAAAGTCTTGAATATCTGCGATCCTATCAACCCTTTGTAATGATAATTTTCAGAACCAAATGCAATATATAGCAGCACAAAGTCTGCAAATAGAATGCACTTCTAAAGCTAATCTATTTGAGAATCTATCACAACCACAAAGTCTTGAGATCCTTCTCAATTCTAATTGTAATTTCTAAACTAATTCCACTTCCAAGAGCTGCAACACAAAGTCTGCAATTAAATAAAGTGAAGCTCTTTCTAACAGCCTTCCACAATCTTCAAAATAAACACAAAGATATATCCCAAGATGACATGAGAACACAAAGGGATAAAGCAAGACTTCAACACAAAATCTGAAATTTCTCACTTCTCTTGTATTACTCAAAGAGAGCAAATTTACAACCATAAAGCTCAAAGTCTTTATGAGTAGAAAATCTTGCAGAGTTTTCTTGTTTTTCAAAAGATAAAAAGATACAATAGACTCCCTCAAGTATTTATAGGAGAGAGGTCTTGAGGAAAAGGTGGGAGGATCCCAACTAACTTGAGAAATTCTCTCAACCACCATGACTTATTCCAACTACTAACTAAGACTTACTCAAGATTACAAGTCCTATTCTAAACTGACTTGTAATCAGCTTACTTGTATTTACAAAAGTGCAAGTGATCAACTTGCAATTACAAAAGTGTTTCTACAAGTAAACTTGTCAAAAGAAAAACTACAATTCTAAAATATAAACTAAGTGTTGAAAACACTTATACGGTAGCATATTTGGCCATGTATTCTTCAAACTTCTGGATAATTCCTTGTAGCTCATCAGGATTGTTGTGCGTTGCACACGCTCCCTGTCGTCGGCCTTTCCGTCTTCGCCCTGTTGAATTCCGCGTAGAGCCTCTCGCGTCCTTTCGAGCGAGCTTGCGATCAGTCCGTAAGATGATGATGATTGAGCGAGGGAGCCGGTGATTCCATTAGGCTAGTCGAGCCCTCGGGCACGAATTCCAAAGATTGTTCAAACTTGTGAAATCACCTTGAATAGGCGTAGGATGTTAGAGACTAGCGAATTCCGCCAAGTAAAGAACAGCGCGTCCGAAGGTCGCACGATGACCCGAAGTTGCCGATTTTCGCATAAGAACGATGAGAGAGATTATATGATGTTTGTTTTTACAGAGTTTACGAGATTTCAATGAATGGCGATTTTCGCCAACAAAAAGGCAAAGGAAGAGCGAAATTTTCTCAAAATGGCCAAAAGGGCCGAAATTGACAAAAGGTCTGAAAAGTGAAGAAGTTGGCCGAAAGTGCCCAAAGGGCCAAATTTCGGAACCCTTAAGAGAAATGTCAAAAAGTTGAAAAATCGCCAAAATGCCCAAAAGGGGCGAATTTCGGACTTTCAGGCCGAAATGAGAAAAGCTCGAAAGTTGGCAAAAGTGCCTTAAGGTCCGAAAATGCAAAAAGTTGGCAAAAGTGCCTTAAGGTCCGAAAATGCAAAAAGTTGACAAAAGTGCCTTAAGGTCCGAAAATGCTAAAAGTTGGAAAAAGTGCCTTAAGGTCCGAAAATGCTAAAAGTTGGCAAAAGTGCCTTAAGGTCCGAAAATGCTAAAAGTTGGCAAAAGTGCCTTAAGGTCCGAAAATGCTAAAAAGTTGACAAAAGTGCCTTATGGTCCGAAAAGTTTAAAGTTGACAAAAAGACCATATGGTCCGGAAAGTTAAAAGGTTGCCAAAACGTTCTTAAGGTCCAAAATCTGCAAAAAGGATAAAAGTGCCGAAGTTCGCACTTGGGGTGAAGACAAAGTTAAAGTTTTTAAAGGGCCTCCATATCCCCGAAAATCGCGAGTTGGGGGAAGTGCGCGAGGAAAGCAAAGGTGGAAATTGGCGAAGTCACCAAATGGTGCAAAACTGGAAAATGACCATAAAGTTCACATTGCTCGCAAACTCTTCTTAAGGTCCGAAATTCGCCATCTAGGCCAAAGTCGCAACGCGTAAGGCAAATATAAGGAATTCGAAATTGGCAAAATCCGCATTCCTCCGAAGACCTCAACGCAAAGAGTGCAGTAGGGGATAAAACGCGAAAACATCCGAAGTTCGCGATTTGGGGGATGAAGCTGTGAAGTTTAAAAGTCTACCAAAACCCTCATACCGCCGAAGTTCGCGATTTGGAGGATGAAACTGCGAAGTGTCTGAAATTTTTAAGTTCCCTCATTCCGCCGAAGTTAGGGTAAAATCGCGTGAGAGAGGATCGCGTATGGTTTGAAAGGTGGAGCCAAAAAGCACAATTTTCCAAAAAACGTTGACATAAACCCTTTCAAACATTCAAGTTCAATTACCATTTTGTCCAAGGTGAAGAATCGCTAAGTCTAAAACTCAAAATTACAAATTCTTTTCAAACCGCAGCCGCGAAAATTTAAATTAGAAAGTTAACCGTTGGAATTCAAAATTGCAGACCCTCCCATTCAAAATTTGCAGAACTATCCATCCGTTCTTGCACGGCAAATCGGGCAGTTTCTCGCCGTCCATTTTCACCAAGTAAGTACGCTTCGTCTCTCTCGATCATCTGAAACATTTACAAATTGGATGGATGTCTGTGCGAAAAATTGATTAAAATGCTTAAATCTTCAAAATTCGCATCTCTTTCTGTTTATAAGGTGTCGTGCAAGGCAGTTGAAATCAGAACTTACTCCTAAGAATCAGCCAGAAATTGCATTTTCAGGCTTAGGAAAATTTCTCAAGCTTTGTCCATTATTTAAAATTGATCCAGAAAATGCTTAAATATAAACCTGCAGTCGAAAGCTTCATGAATATTTATGTTTAGATCAATCAAGCTTGTAGCTAACAAAATCATGCTGGTTCCGATTCAATTTTTGAATTAATCCTTGAATGCTGGCATATTCTTTATCTAACCCGCTTTGCTTCCCTTTTATCGCCTCGTAATCTACGTCCGGCTGTGTAGGATAAATGCCTAAATCAGCGGTATAATCATCAAAGATGCCTGCTACAGCCGAGACATCGCAAGCATCCAAATCAGATATCCCTCGCCGATCGAAAGGATGAAGTACCAGTATCAAAGAGGGGGATTGAGGGAGTCAAAAGTTCAAAGTGTCGGGACAATGTCGGTGATACTGACCTAGGCCATATCGATATCCAAGATTTCAGGAGCCGAGTCTTCTCCCCTAATGCCTACGGCAGGCCTAGGCAGATGATGGAAAGTGGCATCGCCCAAGCGGCGAGATTTCCTCCAGCAGTGCAAAACTATGAGTTAGTAGTAGAGGCTACCCGGCATTACCAGCCAGGTTCCAGATTGGTGCTCCTCGAGAACATGACCCTCGCTAACTTCACTCCTGAGGCCATTGGCGACACATTCGACATTCCCTTCCCGAACAATCTCATGGCCACGAATATAGATGAAGCGCAGGGGGCGTATGATATGAATCCCGCCATATGCAAAACACTAATCAATGAAGACTGGTACAAGGAGAGAAGACCTCCAAGCGTCAGAATTGGGAAAAAGACCCCAAGAAGTGACTTTCACAATGAGCATGGGGATATGGTCACATTGCTCAGCAGGGTTATGGGACTTCCTAAATCCAACTACTTTGAAGAGTGGATGTTTTATTTCATAGAGCAAGTCTTGAAGTCCAAGTTTGACTGGGCCCAGATTATAAGCGACAACATCCACACTCAGCTAATTGAACTCGAGACAAAGAAGTACTTCACTATGACCTCCTATTTGGTCTACATGTTCGCCAAGAACCAGCCACTGCCAGGTTTGATAATGAAAGGTGAAATTAGGAATAGACCCGACCAAGTAAAGGTATACGATTGTTACCCACAGCTTCACTATCAGGATATAGCTCAGAGAGAAAAGAACAGCTCGATTTATGCAGTTGGCCAGTATGAGCGTGTCAATGACGCCTTCACAATGCGCCTGGTCAGGCTAATGCAGGGAGGATTACACATAAGGCTCTCAGAGCAAGCTACTATTCTAGTACAGAGATACGGGGCCTGGTTCATCTAGTTCCCAAGGTTCTCCTATATCTGTATAGCTGGCTTTGATGGTGCCCCTCTCTGACTTCCACGGTACCCAACCGACAAGATAGTTCTTATGGAGGTCGCAAGGCAGTCACGTCCGGCCGGCATCTTACTCAGAGACAGCAAGCAGGCTGGATTCGCATTCCCCATTATTATAGGCAACCAGGATGTCCATCTAAAGACCCCCACCCAAGCAGAGGAATCCTTCGCAGAGCTGGCCTCCTATGGCCTACAGGAGCATTTTCCAAGAAAATGCTTCGATCATGACAATCTGGCAAAGAGGGCCTATGGCAGGCGGTATAGAGCAAAGGAGTCAGTTGAAGATTATTGGAAGAACTGCTCTGATGACTATGAAGTCCGGAGGCATGAATATTCAAGGCTGAGTGTGCAGCAGATGAGACTATGAATATCGTCGAGTCCCAGATCAACTCACGGATTCAAGAAATTGCCTGCAGGTCCAAGAATTTGAGGAGTAAGGCATCTTTTGCCAAGCGTTGATTGGTCGCAAGACCCGATCACTGATTTCGAGGCAGTCATGGCAGCCCCAGCAAGATATACAGACCAATGGTTGCATCAGCAGATTGAGCGACTAATTCATTAAGGAGTCCAGTTCACCTAGCACTTAATGGGTAGCCTCGATTCTCAGTCCTCCGAAGATGAGGGAACTTGCAGTGGACCTAGGGAAGAAATTGAAAAGCCCAAGAAGAGGAAGAAGGCTAAGGCTTGCAAAGGGACTCGGACATCCAAGAGAACAAGAAGGGAGAAGATTCCCATTAGGAGGCCAGAGGTCACTTCATCGTCAAAGGACCCCAGTTCGTTCGACGATGTAGTAGAATTGGATTATATACTTGCTCCTCCTTCCCAGAGTGACATCGATGCATTTGGAGTTGATGATCCTCCCGCACTCGACATGCTAGACGCCGAGCTAAGAGCTATTGAATCAGCTGAGCCGGGTAACTGTTGACGTGTATTTTGTACACTATCAAACACAGAATAAAATACCTAAAGGTACCTTATCCTCTCTTGAGTAAAGCCTCTGATTGCTGAAGATATCGCGAAAAAGGATCAATCAGGATGACTTCAAGGTTCTTGTATGTAGGGTCTCTACGTGTGGATAAGCTCTCTGTGGTATGATGTGATTTGCTGGAATCACAAGGGGACTTACATTTGATGATTGAACGTCTGATCTGCTTTGAATATTGCTGGAACACAGGCTCTTACTAGCTTAGATTTGAAAAAAGGAAAAAAGATGAGGGCGAGGAAAGGATCTAATCCTAACATTAAGAATGTAAGAGCAATGAATGATCTTTGGTGAAATTCTAACTAAGTCTTGTTTTGACATCCCAGGACCATCTCCACAACGCTAGTGCGATCTTCGAAGGAAAGCTTTATGATGTTCAAATCATCACTGCAGGCATAAACACCATCAAGCTGATGCATATCAATGAAGAAGCGACAATTGAAGTTAAGCTTAAGCTGAATGATTCCAGTTGACTACGCAAGGCAAGTCTGCAATCAATAAACTGCTAGTAGTATGGATATACGAATTTCACCATCAATCAAGCACATTTCTTCCACTCATCTAATAGCATGAAATCAAACACGAGAAGTATAAAGACCATGCAAATTGTCGAATCGACCCATAAATTTCACCATTTCTTCAATGAAGTTACAAGTCTTTTACAACAACATCTTGGCAACAATCTTTGCCTTCTCTCTCTACTCTACTCTAATTGCTATTCTAATACTTCCAACTGCTTACTAACTATTCTAACTCTCTCTAATTACCTTTACAAATGAAATGCCAGGGCTTATATAGTGCCCTCAATACAATTCGATGGCTTAGATCCATTCGAGATCAATGGCCAAGATTTTACAATGAAAACCCTAATTAGGGTTTGTTACAACCATTACATAACATTTAATGCTTGACCAATGATAAAATTGTATTGCTTGGACACATGTCCTCTCTAGAAAATTCCACCAATGAATAGCCGGGGTAGGTACATCGGAGTTTGTGCCACCTTCCATGAGTTAGGTACATTGAATCTGGACATGCCGAGGTGGACCACACTGACTGGAGAAGTGATGACTAGGATGCCACCTCGTCTGACACTTGTAACTTGGTAAATATTCAACTTGGTGTTGTTGAGAAGCTAGCTTTAATTAATTCATCTGGAACTATCTGCTTCTTCAACGAACCCTTGTTCTAACTTCTTGTGTCCTTGATGTGCAGGATGATGATGTACCTCGCCTTGTAATACTGGATTGGAGAAGGTCGCCCTTGATGACGTTAGTCCAAAGAAGGCCATCCTTGTCGATGCTAGGCTGGAGGAGGTCGCCCTTGTCCTTGCTTGACCGTCCTTGATCTGGCTTGATTTTTCTTGAGGAGAGTCTTCCGACTTGTGGATCTTTCGAGCTTGGGAGTCGCCATCTTGGTACCTACACAACATTTCACAATTAATAATATATCTTGAAATCTAAAAATTAAACTTTAAAAGGGAGATTCAAGATTTTAATTAGGAAACTTCATGATAAATCTTGAGTTATCATTTCCTAATTAACCATGTAATACTTAGATTTTTCCAAAAAATGTCTAAAAAATCAAACCTTGAATAAGGGTGTCAAGATGATTTCGCCATACCTCCTCTTGAGTATTAACTCTAAGAAATGATGTAAAAATAGATGAATTCGCTAGGCAAAATGTAGATCAAGACTCCCTTTAGCAAAATGCGCCCCCTTTAGCTTGGAAAAGAACTCCATCTTCCACTAGCTTCTTCAAGATCTGGAAATTCGCCTTCAAATACCTTCAAAACATCTGGAATTTATCCTCCAATCTAGCAAGAAATACGCCTCTCCAATAGCCTTCAAGATGAATTTCGCCCTTCTTAGTCTCCACTCCTGGTAGAAATTCGCTCCTCAAATTGCTCTTCCAAATCGCACTTGAAATGATGAGTGAATGATTTGAATAATGAAAAACATGCCTCAAATATATAGAGCGCTCACCATTTTATTTCCATGGGCCGACTTGGAAAAATAAGCCAAAGGATAAATAAAAATTAATAAAAGAAGAGGCCGACTTGATAAAAACATTAAATAATACCCCAAGAGCTCCAATTTTATTTTATTTTTTTAAAATAATAATAATTAATTTTAAATGCCTTTATAATTAAAAAATTCGATTTTTTTAGGCTCAAAATTAATTATTAAATACCATGCGCTTTTATTAAATGCCAAAAATATTTCAAGGTTTTATCGAATCTAGCATTTAATGTAATTTGAAGGATATTTGGCGCCCAATCATGAAAAATAATGGCTATTAACAAGATCGCTCTGGTCCCTTGGTGAGGGACAGGAGCGATCTCATTCTAGACCTCACACTTCTTGTTTTTTACGTCCAAGACCTCATTTTTGACGTCCAAGATGGCATTTTTACTTAGAATTTCGAGTTCAATTTATTCGATCTTTGAAATGAGTGCACTTTAAAGCATTTTCGCCCTGGTCCCTTGGTGAGGGACAGGAGCTATTTTGCAAATCCAAGCTTATCCGTCCTTTGTTAGCCTTCCAAATTATATTCAATGGATAAATCATGTTTTCCTTGGTCTCTTCAAATCATAAAATTGTCTTGATCCTGCAAGAACAGTGCAAATTTGAAATTCAAGCTCCGGTCCTTCAGTGAGGGACGGGAGCACTTTTGCAATTACAAGCCAATTCGTCCTTTGCTAGCTTCGAAAATTATCTTCAACGGATCGATTGCGTCTTCCTTCACCCACCTCAAACGTAAAACTTGTTTTTCTCTTGCCCGAATCTTGTCTTGAGGGAAAATCGCTCTGGTCCCTTGGAGAGGGACAGGAGCACCCTAGCCAGTCACCTTGGTCCCTTGGAGAGGGACAGGGGCGAACTTGTTACTTAGGCCGATTTTCTTCATTGTGGCGTACTTAAGTTATATTCAACGGGCAAAACATACTTCCCTTGACCTCCTCAAATCGCGAAACCACTTAAATCTTGCAAGGATAATGCGAAATTGGAATTCAAGCTCCGGTCCTTCAGTGAGGGACAGGAGCGATTTTTGCTCTTAGGGCCAAATCTTTTTACTTTTCACTTCAAATTTCCTTCGCTGAGGAAAATATCATCTCTTTACACGCCATGAATAAAAGTTCGAGTCCAAACAAGGTCTAAAAATGTGTATATGAATAAAATCGCTCTGGTCCCTTGGTGAGGGACAGGAGCGAATTTACCTTTCTAGACAAATACTCCATCATTTCATCGTCCTTAATCAAGTCTGGATGCTCTCTCACGTTCATTTTGTCCTCCATCATGCCTTTGATGTCTCAATTTGTCCAAACAAGGTCAGGAATGACTCCACTAAGCTTTTTCGCTCTGGACCCTTGGTGAGGGACATGAGCGATTCGCCTTGGACCCTTGGAGAGGGACAGGAGCGTTTTTCGCTCTAGATCCTCAATGAAGGTCAGGAGCGAAATTTGACTTTTCGAACTCTCTATCAGGACAATTTTAATGGAATATAACATTTAAGTATTTTCTTATACTTTAAGTTATATTCCATATATACTTTCAGGATGTTTGAGAGTGGTTTCAGACCTCCAGGAGTTATATTGCAAAATCTAGTTTTTTGAGGTTTTTCAGTTTCCAGACTTAGTCAAATTCAGGATCAGGACATTCCAGACTTAGCCAAATTATCAGGACATTCCAGACTTAGCCAAATTTCAGGATCAGGACTTTCAGACTTAGCCAAATTTTCAGGACCTGCTATCCTATTAATCTCCCCGACAGCACTCAAAATGCAAAGGCTAACTAACAAAACCCTAAAAGACCAAAAAACAAACCCTAAAAAGCAAAAAAAAGCAAGGGTCCCCATTTGCAATGGGGCGATGTGTGAAATGGTCACAACATCTAAGTGTTTCAATATGATGGTCTCTTCTTGTAAGTGTTTCTTAACTCCTGGTTTTGTTAAAGGAGGTTTTCTGAGTTTTCTTCAAGAAAGATTGATTCCCAAATGTTTTCCAACATTTCTCAGTGGTGTCGCCAGATGTTGTGACCGTTTCACACATCGCCCCATTAAAATGGGGACCCCCTCTTTTTTGCTCGGTTTTGCCTGTTCTTCTCTCTGCTTTTAGGGTTTTGAGTAAGTGAGTGAGTCGTCTGGACTAGGGTTAAGCCTTAGGGTTTCCTTTTTTGATATTTTCAAGTCGAAGTCCAGTCAAATTTTGAAAGTTTATTGAGCATCCTCGCATGAATTGCAATTTTGAAATAGGACGAGTCTGTCAGGATGTCAGGTGTGTCTGTCTAGGTCTAGTCGGAATTTTGAAAGCAAGTTCGAATTTTGCCTAAGTGTTGATAATGGAATTGTGCAATTTTGTCCGGGTGAATTTTGACCAAATTTTGGAAAGTTTGATAAGTAACCCCTGGCCTTGGAGATAGCCTAGTTATGCCTTGTGAAGTGACTGAAGTCTTAAAACCTTGATATTTTGGCCTATAGAGGCAAAATCGCTCCTGTCCTTCAGTCAAGGACCAGGGCGAAATTAGTATTTTATGCATCTTGGTCATTGACTTGTTTCATTTGTCTTGTGCAGGGTCGCCAGGAGGTGCAATCGAGCATGAATTGAAGTTTTTGAAGATTTTGAGACTCAAAAATGGCAAGTTTCAAGGATTAAGGTTAAATCGCTCCTGTCCCTCAGCCAGGGACCAGGGCGAAATGGCCTACTTAGACCATTTTTGGTCTTAGTTGATCAAAATTAAGGCATCAAGGACGCAATAAGAGATGAAATCAACCTAATGGAGCATCCAGACTTAGTCATTTGCAATGAAAGCTGAACATTTGGCCTTAAGGACAAAAATCGCTCCTGTCCCTCGCTGAAGGACCGGAGCTTGTTTCCCAAAATTGCACTGTCTTTGCAGGACCAAGACGATTTTTGGATTGGAAGAGATCAAGGAGGGCATCTTTTGTCCATTGAATATAATTTGAAGTAATTTGCAAACAAGGAAGTGTGCCAAAATGACAAAATCGCTCCTGTCCCTCACTGAAGGACCGGAGCTTGAAATCCAAGATTGCTTTGTCCTTGCAAGATTTTAATGATTTCGCGATTTAAGGAGAACAAAGAAAATGTGTTTTATCAGTTGAATATAATTTGAGGGCACCTCGATGGAGAAAATCTACTCAAAGAGTCAAAATCGCTCCTGTCCCACCAAGTTGAAGCGAGTTTCATGTCAAAAATGAGTGAAGGGGAGCATAATAAATCCGTTGAAGACAAATTTGAAAGTTGGCAAAGCGCAAATGAGCTTATAAGTGCAAATTCGCTCCTGTCCTTCAGTCAAGGACCAGGGCGAAATATAGAATATCAAGTCTTTTCCTTCAAGATTGGTCGGATCCAAGCCAAGACGCATGATGGAGATGATGTTTGGAACACTCCGAAGAAAAACAAAGTTACAAAGACTATGAGAATTGGATGGAAATAGCTAACTCGCTCCTGTCCCTCTCCCAGGGACCAGAGCGAAATAGTCAAGTATGCTTAAATTTTGAATGCCACTTCCTTTTCAAACGTTCAAGAAGGAGTAAGGGACACTATTTTACGCTTTGAAGACAATTGGAGGTCGATATGATCAAGGATTAGCACAAGGAGCAAAAGTTCGCTCCTGTCCTTCAGACAAGGACCAGGGCGATATTCATTGAAACAATCATTTCCTTCAAAAAACCATATCAAGGCGAAGTCATGCAAGGTCCGAAATGTCATTAGAAAGGTGATGAACAAGGAGTTAATATTAAAAGTTGACAATTTTGAGCTAAAAATACAAAGTTCGCTCCTGTCCCTCACCAAGGGACCAGGGCAAAAATCACTCAAATATCAAATTTGCCTTGCAAGGGACAAGTTAAGTATGCGTAGAATGAATGGATGAAGTTATTTCTTGCCTTGTGACGTAAGTTGGCAATTAAAATGATCAAGGATCAAGGAGAAAAGCAAAGTTCGCTCTTGTCCCTCACCAAGGGACTAGGGCGAAAATGGTCTAAGAGACATTCATTCAAAAGATTGAGTAAGATCAAGATCAAGGTTCCCAATTAAAATGCCAGTTTGGACGTAAGGGAAGTAACTTTGAACGTAAAAAGCGAGAAATTCAAGAACAAAATGTTAAAGCGCTCCTGTCCCTCTGCCAGGGACCAGAGCGATGAGGTTAATATTCATTATTCTTCCCATGTCTAGGCACCAACATCATTTTCAAATTGCATTAAATGCTAAATTTCGATGAACCTTGATATTTTTTAATTAAAATTGGCATTTAATGGGTGCGCACAAGGCATTTAATAATTAATTTTGCCTTTTAAAAATCGAAACAACTAATTACGAAGGCATTTAATTAATTAATTATTAATTTAATTAAATAAGAGGGAGAGCGCTTGGGTTTTATTTTTATATTTATACAAAAGTCGGCCTCCTTTTATTTTAATTTTTTGTTATTATTTGCCTTGTTTTCAAGTCGGCCTAGAGGTAATTAAAGAGGTGAGCGCTTATATAAGGAGGGTACTTTGAAGCATTTCAAATCATCATTTAATCATTCATTTGCATGCGATTTTGGAAGACAAGGAAAAGTGCGAAATTTCCATCCAAGGAAGAGTGCGAATTTGGTTAGAAGTGGAGTGAATTCTCTATCAAAACGTTGAAGTCCTCAAGGTGGTGAAATTAAGTAAGGAGGCGCCTTTGCTAGAGGAGGGTCACGTTGAATACTTCAAACTTCGATTTTTGCCTAGGCGAATTTCCCAATTTTGCATTTTGTTAGAGTTAGCTCTCAAAGTGAGGTATGGCAAGATCTCCTTTGTCCAAATTTTGAATTTTGAAATTTTGAATTTCCAGTAGCTCAATCGTATTTAGGAAATGATAACTCAAGGACTTATCATGAAGTTTCCTAAATTCAATCTTTAATCCAATCTATATTTATGCATTGCAAAATCTGTTACTCATTATGAAATGTTGTGTAGGTGTTATGATGGCGACCCCGAAGGCAAGAGCATCCACCAGTCGTCCAGCTCTCATGAAGGAAGATCAGAAGAACGAAGAATTGGAGACCAAGATCGTGTCTAAGTGGAGCAACATTGGAGATACCAACCTGGGAAACTTCAGTGTGAAGAAGTTTCGAGAGGTCCCTTACATTGGCAAGCCATCACCTGTCGCAAGGAGAATAATTGAAAGTGGCATTATCAAGGCGGCCGGTTTCCCTCCAGCAATCCAGTGCCATGAGTTGATGATCGAGTGTGCTCGCCATTATGATCCACAGTCTAGATCGATAGTGTCCAAGGAGGGAGACACTTTTGCTTATCTTTCAGAGGAAGCTATCAGTGAAGCTCTTCACTTGCCAGAACATAAAGATATGATTTATAAAAGCTTAGAAGGAGCCAGGTCCATGTATGAAGATGATCCAGACACTTGCTTGAGCATCATCAACAAAAATTGGTTACTCAAGAGTCGTCCTCGCCTGAGCAAGATTCCGAACACACCACATAGGATCGACTTCCAGAGGAGTACAGAGATTTGATAACATTACTCAACCGAGTTACAGGGGCTCCTAAGCAAAGATGAGAATGTTATTACAAATGAGCAACGAGATCAGATGTTTGCCACCATGCTCCTGATTGAGAAGATCAAAGAACTTGAACCTGGATGGGACGCTGCTCTTCTCAAGGCTTTCGATCAGGTCATCCACTTGGAGGAACGAATGAAGAATCTTCCCGAGATTCCAATTGCTGAGATCAAAGGAATCGTGTCTAGATTCATTGCATATGCTAAAAAGGAGCATTGGAAAGGGAATAAGATTCTAGAAGAAAGGTTGTTATAGATGATGTGGCACCTTAATTGTCATTGGTCTATGTTTCCTAGATTTTTGTGCCAAATTTAATATTTGGCTATGCATTTAATGTTGTGCAATAAAAGGGGAACTTTTGTAATCAAACCCTAATTAGGGTTTAGGTGTCATAATCTTGGCCATTGATCTTCTTTTGATCTGGACCGTTCATTGTAATTGAGGATGCTATATATACCCTCATTCCTTTTCATTTTGTCATATTAGATATCAGCATTAGTGATTAGAGATTAGCAATTTGATAGAAGCAAGTATTTTGTAACAAGATTGAGCTTTGAAAAAGGAATTTCAAACAATTGTTGTTCATGATGGCTTTGAGATCAATAAAATATTGAAGTTATGGTGTTTTATTGCAATTCTTATGGTTATCTTCATGGTTGTTTACTTTCTTGAATCATTCTCAGTCAAAGTAGTATTTAAGTTTGAAGGACTAAGTGTTGGGCTTGATCTTTGGTGAGATTCATATTCCAAACCACTAGCTTCTTGCTGATTGTAGGAACGCCTTGTGTGGTCAACTGGAGAAACTTGAATTACTTAAACCTTCAATCGTCATTGAGCTTTGGATATGTGCCTTCGTGGTAGTGTCCATGATCCTTGGTGAATTGAAAGATCATTTGTTACCTTAGAAGATCGCATCAATTTCAGTTGAGTTGAAGATCGCATCAATTTCAGTTGAGTTGTTATTTCATGGCAATATTGAAGTTGGTAGAATCTCGCCAAGTCTAGCCTACATTGAGTTGTTCTTAGGATTAGATTAGAGTTTATCTCTTGCAAGCCTTCCCCTTTTGATCTTTTTTGGAATTCATTAGTATTAGGAAATCTTGTTCCTGCATTTCGGATACGTAAGGCCCCTTGATGAAACAGCAATCACAACGACCACTGGTGCTTATCCACACGTAGAGACCCTACATAAAAGAACATTGGAGTCATCCTGATTGATCCTTTTTTGCGACATCTTCAGCAATCAGAAACTTTATTCAAGAGAGGATAAGGTACCCTTGGGTATTTTATTCTGTGTATGATTGTGTACAAAATACACGTCAACAGAAACCAAATTGAGGAAGGAGAGATTCCATCCATTCAGGGGATCGAAGTGCATGAACCCACCCAACAGAGTCGCCATGAATTGCTGCTCCATAACACTGCCAAAGATGACTCTACCGTTGAAGGAGAGCAAAGGACAGATGAGACCCGTGAGCTTAAAAGGACTGAAAAGCAACCATCACGCGAAGGCACCAGACAATTGTTCAGTGAAGTAGGAGAAAACTCTGCTACAAGCAAAGAGCTTGACACCTCCTCCACTCCTCCCGTAACCGAGCAGCTACAAATTTGTGATGAGACGGCTGAAAACATCAAAGAACAGAGTGAAAATTTAACCATAGCATCAGCCCAGACTGTACCTCAGGAATAGTTAATTGCCAGAGCCCAGCGCAAGGCCGCTACCAAACCACCTATCGATTTGGAGGACATCTTCTCACGCATAGACCAAGCTAAAGCTAAGGGGAAGAAAAAGCCCAAGGCATATTCTAGAATGACTAAAGATGAGCAAAGGAACCGCACTCTTCACATTGCCACCCTGCCTGTAGACAAGCCAGCAGATCATCACGACCGTCCCCATCGGATGAGCCACTAAGGAATAGGAAAAGGAGGAATTCAAGGATTCAGTGCAGAACATACTCAGGCAACTTGAAGAAATAACAACTAAGAAGGATATGTATCGAGCTCGTGCTGAGCAGGCCGAAGGGTACATCGATCAACTCCTGAGACCATTACACAATGCTTCCGAATCTCACATTCCCCCGACAACATTGGCACAGAGGACCACAACAGAATTTGAAGGAGTAAGGGACACCGCAAGGGCCGTCAAGGAATGGATACAAGGCATCAAAGGAAGGGGAGAACAAATCCTTGAGGAAGTAAAAGAGATGGCCCACCATCGAGAAATCACTCTGGTCAAGCTATTAGAGGTAAAGAGGGAATCCCTTAGAATGCATGAGGTGGCTGCCACTACTCTTCCCCTCGTGAGAGCTCTCTTCTGGACCCATGCACAGATTCCTACATTATCCACCATCCTAGATCCTTATAACATCAGCACTCTTAAGGAATGGTACTGGACTATCACCATGAAGAATGACACAAGAGAAATCATTGATAAAGAACACGATGCATGCGAGACAATTCTAAACACCATGCAAGAACTTGGCAAAATGATCCTCCAATCAATGGTCTCAAGATGGCAAAATGCCCTGTCCGATGAAGTGATACAGCCAGACTGGGAGGAAAGACTAGGGACGGATAGGATCACCTATTCCGCTAAGGACCTAAGTTTTGCTAGTCAGTTCCAGTCAGACATGTGGTGCTTCGAGCGTAATTGTTCCAGCTGGAAGGATGGTTTGAAGCACATGGACCAGTACCTCGAAGGCATGCAATATAAAATTCGTCATCCTCCTATGCGTCCATTCAGTCTGCTATTCCAATTATGCATCAGGTTCCAGGAGTATGTTCGTGAGGAACGTGCGGCAGGTCGTGATCTTTGGCAGGAATATTTGCATGGTGAAGATGAGTTCTTGGAAAAGGAATCTACAAATGGAAAAGAGAAAGTGCTTTCCTAGAAAGTGCTTTTTCCTTTTAAATCTTGAAAGTACACTTTTTGGCCAAAGGGTCATGTTTGACTTCCAAGTCAACTACATGTAAAACTTTGTGTATGCACCTTTTGGGATTATTTTGGATAAATTCTAATTACCTTTTTAAGTACTTATTACTCCCTTTGAGGTAGTTGCTGATATTTGCCTCCCATTTATGGGTATGGACAGCCATGTTTTATGGATGAATCTGGGCCACTTGTTTAGATTAAATCTTGGCCATTCATCCATTTTTGAAGCCTATTTAAGGGACTGATTTTCTCTCATTTTGTAAGAAGTTCTTGGATTGTTGCTGAAGCTCTGGCGAAATTTACAAGATTTAATGCAAAGTTAAGACTGTTTCAAGTTTCCCTGTGAGTGCATGGTCTCCTTCTTCATTAATTTAGAATTTCCAGTTATGTTTCTTTCCTTTATATAGCATTTTCTAAGTAAACATCCGATAGAATCCTCGTTGTTCATACCATTAGGGAATGGCTGATTGTCTTTCCTTCTGTATGGTTAATCTGAACCTTTCATATGCTTAGTTCGGTTATTGAATGCTCACTGAATGAATGTCAAAGTTCTGATGTTGTATTTAATAGCATGAAAACTCAATTTTCCCTTGAAGATCGCACTAGATTGATGCAAGTATTGTGCTTAAATGGCTGGTAATGCTTAATTTAGTTATTTGGAGGTGTCTGTCTGTTTACTAAATCTGCTATCTTAGTTAAAATTTATATTTTTTGTATCTCTCTCTCTCTATCCCTCTTTCTTCCCCTTTTTTATCAAGAGAATCCGCAGTCTTATTGAAAGCAGTATCAACCCAACTTAAACCATTTGATAAGCAAGACCATTAAGGTTTTGGGAAACTCATCCAGCAATTGCCTATTTCACCGTAAGTCCCCCTTGTGTTTCCAACAAAACACATCAAACCACTGAGCAATCCCACAGTCAAGACCTGACAGACGAAACCTTGAGGTTGTCTCCTTTGATCAAGCGCGAGAAATAGCATTAGGGATTTCCTTATCTCAAGAGAGGATAAGATACTCAGCAAGTTTATTCTATTTTGTGTTGGCCGTATGGAGTTTGCAGCAATGCGACTTTAGACACGTCAACAAGGATTCGGCTCATGGGTGTTATTAGCAACAATCACTGTTTTGACAATAACATCGTTGCAACCAAGAATTGTAGAGTTGTGCTTCTCAAGACTGGACTTGTAATGTCCCCTTCTCGTTGATGTCTTTCCAGTGGTCCATTAGCCTATTCCTGAGAC
This sequence comes from Cryptomeria japonica, assembly GCF_030272615.1. Classification (NCBI taxonomy): domain Eukaryota; kingdom Viridiplantae; phylum Streptophyta; class Pinopsida; order Cupressales; family Cupressaceae; genus Cryptomeria; species Cryptomeria japonica. The sequence goes on along the minus strand of NC_081414.1, from coordinate 475,926,305 downwards.
CCGTAGGCTAGGTGGAATGAAGAATGAGGGTCAAGCATTGATGAGGCAAGAATTTACTATTTTTAGTAAGTCAGGGGTTGGCCGTTTTGGTGATACTGTCCTACTGAACTCTCCATGCTCTGTCATTGGGTGCAAAGATCATGCTTTTCAAAGCAGTAGTTCATGACTTACTATTTTTAGTAAGTGGCAGTATGGCATATTTCTATTTTTGGCAGTGGACAGGGTCCTAATCCTGCAGCAGTTCAGTGGTCTTCCTGGCTCAGCTTCATCCTAGTTTTGGCAATAATCAGTATGGGAGTCATAAATGATATAATTAAATATTATTTCCTTATCCTAAGGTTTAATATTTAATTAATTTGATTTACTGATTAATTACTATGGAAATTGTGCATATTATCTCCTAAGTGCTAGGCGAATTTTATGTCTAGAAAGGAACGCCAATTTGATGTGGGAGATATTATTTTATTTACCACAAATGTTTCCTAAGTCAAAATCGTGGTATTATGCTTCTTGGCGTAATTCCTTAACTTATGGGTTGGGTGCCATCCTTGGGTCCACGTGGTAAAGTAAATGCAAACGAAGAAGTTGAATTTGGGCAAATTTGGTAGCATTTGCATTTGGTTTTGGGGAGTTAGAAGTTATAAATAAGAGCCTTGGGCTCCAATTTTGGTTATCAAATGAATTTGCATTGTTATGCTACCGAATTGGAGATTGAAAATCTGAGCTTCGAAGTGTGGCTTCCTAGCTAAGTCTCAGTTTCGTACTTGCAAGATAGTACCTAGCTGTGTCCATGTATTCCCAGTGTTGTTGGTGAGTGAGTTGCAGATTGTGGAGTGTTTTATTTGAGATTGGAGTGTTTTTTGGTTGTTGGTCGCGGGACTGCTGAAAGTGTATTTTGCTCACACCTCTTGGCCAGGGGATTCCATCATTCTGGGTACCGGCTCATCCTTCCTTCCTACCACTGGCGATGCATATTGTAAGTTTTTAGCAATTTATTTTGAGTGCATTTTAATATTGAAAATCGAACTTCCTAGGTTAGGCGTTGGGTTTTGTGAATGCATTGGGAAGCGTGCAAAAAAATATATGGGTGTTTCGATGGCTTTACTTGGGTTTGTTTTCATTGTAGCGGGTATAGCAATTGTTTAGAACAGATTTTGGGTGAATTGGGTGAGTAATGAGAGAGTTATGAGCGTTTTAGAGAATCCATAGGCTACTGGTTTTGCAATTCCAGCCTGGAGATTTTTGATGTTAGCAAAAATTTCATGCTCTTATTTGGATGTTCAGCATTACTCTCTTCTCACATTATCTTGATAATTGTAAGGTTAAGTAGTAGTACTACTAACCAATTCTGGCTTGTAACTCTCACCCCGCTGAAAAGTGGAAGAGGTTGGCTTGCCGCCTCTTTTCAAGTAAATTGTAATTCAGTCCTCCCACTGCATAAGTGGCGAGTGATGTCTGATTGTATTGGTCCTCCCGCTGCATAAGCGGTTGAGTTGAGATTGTTTTGTAATTTCAGTCCTCTCGCTGAAATATCGCGGTCGAGTGATTTGTGCCTTTGTGTGTTTCTCTTGGCTGGTTCACCGCCAAGTTTCTTGCATTCCCGCTGGATAAGCGAAAGGGGCTGGCTTGCCGCCCAGTATTGTATTCCATTTCATCTTTCAGCAGTTTGAGATCTAACGATCCCCTATTCACCGTATGCTCTCACCTTTCCACATTGGGCACTTGGTGATCAGAAAGTGGAAGGGTTGCAATTTTCAGCAAGTTTTCAGTTTATGCTTTCTAACCTTAACGGGTTATCTGTTGTGGATGATTGTTATTGGCCTAAAAACAAAAAAAATAACTGGGATATTACAGTGGTATCAGAGCTGGTTTTCCTGCCAGCCTGTGAGTTTTAGTGGGTTCAGAAGTCTCCGTGAGTGACAGAGACGTCAGATACTACAACCGAGAACAGGAGAGACAGCAGTTTCAGATTCCGATAGCGCCAGAAGAGGACACATTTTCAGAACTACTGAGGAGCAGAGGGAAGGATTTAGATTCTTCAGACTCAATGGATTCAATGGCAGACAAGACTACAGAACAGAATGAGGCACCAGATAAGAAGGTTGAGAGACAATTCAATGCCATGATGGACATGATGTCTCTACTGCTGGCCAAACTTAACCAGAACGTTGCTGGGACCCCTAACCAACCCAACAATGGACCGAAAGCCAACACTTCTAATGCTCCTGTAGGCAATGGAAATGGGAGTAACAACGGGAGCAACAATGGAGGTTCAGCCCCAAGACCTTTACAACCTGTATTTCTGCCAAGAGAAGTACAGCAAGCTGCAACAAAAATACCTACAGCTGATGAAATAAGAAATAGGTACATGGAGTATGCTTCTCTCCCTGGTGAGATCCGAGATATCCTAACTCTGGATCAGTTTATGAATCAGAAAATGAAGAGAGGAAGGAGGAATGACTATAAGTTTGCTGCCCCAAGAGATTATCAGCAAGCTCTTGGAAGAGTGACCTTAGCACACTTTGATGGAAGCACTAAGAGCACAGCTAGAGCATGGGTGCAGAAGTTGGACAATTACTTGTCCTTGAGGCCTATGCCGGAAGAAGATGCCATCAAGTTTTCTACCTTGCACTTGGATGGAGTGGCCCATGAATGGTGGTACCATGGGTTGGTCACCCTTGGTCATAACTTGATCACCACCTATGCTGATTTCACCAACAAGCTGATTGAGAGATTCGACACCAAGGATCCAGAGGTGAAATTTAGAGAACTTGCACAACTCAAGCAATAAGGTTCGTTGGACACTTACGTAACTGAATTCCAAAATCTGTCAATTATGGTAAGTAGCATCTCTGAGAAGCAGTTAGTTGTCCTTTTCACTGAAGGACTTGAGGAACCTTTGAAAGGTTGGGTTAAAGCATTTCATCCGCCCACATTGGCAGAAGCTATTAAGAAATCTCGAAGCATGGAGTTGGCTGCCCCAAGGAATAAAATTCAGTCCAAGCCTTTTCCTTTTAGAAAGGATAAGAAGTTCACAAATCAAACCAAGAGATTCCCTCCGCATATGGATGATGAGCTTCGTCAAAAGCTTCGGAGGAAGAATCTTAGTTATTCTTGCAAAGAACCTTGGGCCCCAGGACATAAGTGCCATGGAAAGGGTAATTTGCATCATATGGAGTGCTATTCAGCAGATGGATCAAATTCTGAAATTTCAAAACAGCAAACTGAAGTTGAGGACAGCGAGTATGAAGAGGCTCCCGAAGGGCCTAAATTTGGGTCAGAAGATAGAGGAGTGGTTGCTCAACTCTCGAGCATTCACAAAAATGAGTCCTTTAGAGTTCGAGAAGTGATTGGAGAGCATCGTGTCATTGCTCTCATTGACATAGGAGCGACACACAACTTCATTGATGAAAGAATTGTTGCTAAGTGGGGACTAGTGGCAGAGGAAGTTGAGGGCTTCAAAGTCATGGTAGCAGATGGCTCCACTATATCCTGCAACCGGATGATTTCCAACATGTCTCTGAAGTTGGGAAATCATGAAATCAGGGATGATTCCTTTGTGGTTAGCATTGGTGGGACTGATGATGCAGTCCTCGAGATTCAATGGCTAAGATCTCTTGGTGAGATCACACTAAACTTGCAAACCATGGAGCTGAAATTCATATCTGAAGGGAAGAAGGTAGTATTGAGAGGAATGTCGCATGGTGGACTTAAAGTTGTATCTTTGAAAAGGATGGAAAGGCTGATCTGCCATAATCAGGTGGAGTGGGCAACAAAGTGTTTGATAATCCCTTCAAATCCATTGGTAGACAAGGCCAGCTATTCCACAGACATTCAAGCAATGATCACGGATAGAAGTAAGGTCATGGTCATGCCGTCAAAACCACAAAAAGAAAATCCGAATTATCCTGAAGACATTCAAGCCTTGATAACCAAGAGAAATAAGGTGTTTGAAAACCCACCTCCTGGCAGACCCCCTGAAAGAGGTGCCAAAGACATCATTGAGCTTGAAGAAGGAGTTAAGCTAGTTATGACTACTCCTTACCGATATCCTTAGAAGCAAAAGGATGAGATTGAGAAAGCAATCCAGGAATTGCTTGACATGGGTTACATATGGCCTAGCAAAAGCCCCTTTGCTTCGGTTGTTGTTTTGGTGAGAAAGAAGGATGGGACCATGCGCATGTGCGTGGATTACAAAGCCCTTGATCAGAAAACTATTAAGAATCAATATCCTATTTCGAGAATTGATGAGCTCATTGACGAGCTACATGGTGCAGTGTTCTTCTCTAAGATTGACCAAAGGTCGGGGTATCATCAGATTAGAATGAGAGCTTCAGATGTGGAGAAGACCGCTTTCAGATGCCGCTTTGGGCATTTTGAGTTCCTAGTCATGCCCTTTGGCTTTGACTAATGCACCCACTACCTTTCAGTCATGTATGAACAGAATCTTCCAAGAACAACTAAGGAAGTTTGTTTTGATATTCTTTGATGACATACTCATATTCAGCAAATCTTGGAAAGAACATTTACAACACTTGGATGAGGTGTTAAGCATATTAGAATCCGAATCCATGTTTGCCAAGGAGTCCAAATGTGAATTTGGGATGGAAGAGTTGCTCTACCTTGGTCACATTATCAGTGCAGGTGGTGTGAAGGTGGACCCTAAAAAGATTAGAGCCATCATTGATTGGCCTCCTCCTGAAAACATAACACATTTGAATGGATTTTTGGGTTTGTGTGGGTTTTATTGGAGTTTTGTGAAGGGATATTCTCAGTTGGCTGCCCCCCTCACAGATCTTACAAAGAAAGGAGCTTTTGAATGCTTCGAAAAGGCACAGACAGTGTTTGAGCGATTTAAGGGGATCATGAGTTCCTGCCCTGTTTTGGCTTTGCCTGATTTCACCAAACCTTTTGAGCTACAGTGTGATGCATCTGGAGAAAGTGTTGCTGCAGTCCTCATGTAGGATAAGCATCCTATAGTCTTTGAGAGCAAGAAGTTGAGAGGACCTAAAAGGCTGTATTCGATTTATGACAAGGAAATGCTTGCCATAATGCATGCCCTTGCGAAGTTCAGGCAATATCTGGTGGGGAGTAAGGTCATTGTTAAGACTGATCATAATAGTCTTAAACATTTCATGCATTAGAAGGATTTGAATGAAAGACAGCAGAAGTGGGTGAGTAAGCTGCAGGCTTATGATTTCGATATTGAATATGTTAAGGGAAAAAACAATGTTGTCGCTGATGCCTTATCTAGAAGGCCCCATTTAAGCTCACTATGCGAGCTTACTGCTGATTGGAGGGAGTTGTTGCTTGCTGATTATGCCAAAAATCAGTTTGCAACCAGCATTATAGAAGGTACTTTTTATGATGAAAGGTACAAATTGGTTGAGGGATTGATACTGTAAAAAGGAAGGGTCTTCATAGTGGCTGAATCTAAGCTAAAAGAGAAGATTTTGAAGACTTTCCATGACATCCCCCTCGCTGGTCACCAAGGTTGCTTCAAAACATACAGGCAGATCCGAGAGAGATTTTCTTGGAAGGGACTAAAAAATGATGTTTTGAAGTACAATAAGGAGTGTCATACATGTCAGAGAAACAAAGATGAGCACACTCTACCAGCTGGTTTGTTACAACCCTTGCCTATTCCCGGTCAAAAATGGGAAAGTATTTCCATGGAATTCATCACTGGGTTGCCTCGAGCTCAAGTGAAGGACAGTATCGATGTGGTGGTGGACAGACTCACAAAGTTTGCTCATTTCTTTGCCATCAACAGTTCTTTTACAGCAGCTCAAGTTGTTGAAGTGTTCTTTCGAGAGGTGTTCAGATTGCATGGCTTACCGAAGAACATTGTGAGTGATAGGAACAACAAGTTCCTAAGTGCTTTCTGGTAGGAGATTTTCAGATTATGTGGTACTGTGCTCACTCCAAGCACCAGTTATCATCCCCAAACTGATGGGCAGACCGAGATAGTGAATAAGTGGTTGGAAGGCTATCTTAGAAACTATGTCTCGGAGCAGCAGCATACATGGGTGAGATGGCTTCACCTAGGAGAGTATTGCTACAACTCCTCCTATCACATGTCCATCTGGATGTCACCATTCATGGCACTATATGGTTATGAAGCTCCCAGCTTTGCGGGCTTGGTATTTGGTGATAGCAGGACCCCTCAGGCAAAGGATATGATGCAACAAAGTCAAGATATTCTAAGGATTCTGAGGGACAATCTCCAGCATGCACAGAATCAGCAGAAGTTGTATGCTGATCAACAGCGAATTGAGCGCACCTTTGAGGTGGGCGACATGGTTTACTTGAGGCTCCAGCCCTACAGACAGTCTACTCTCAAGAAGAGTGGGGTTGAGAAATTGAAGCCACGATTCTATGGGCCTTTCAAAGTCAACAGGAGGATTGGAGAAGTGGCATATGAGTTGAAATTACAAGCAAGCAGCAGGATCCATAATATATATCATGTGTCTCGCCTTAAGAAGGCCCAGGGACATAATGTTGTTGCTTCAGCTAAGTTACCTCCGCTTGATGAAGAGGGAGAGTTGGTTTTGGTTCCTGAACCTATCCTTGATTTCAGGGAACGATCTTTGAGGAGAAGAGTGATCAAGGAATACTTGATCAAATGGAAAAATTTACCAGCAGAGGATGCTATGTGGGAAAATGAGGAGATTTTACTGCATCCAGCCTTACAATTGCTAGAGGACAAGTAATTTTGGGGAGGGTGGAGTGTAATGTCCCCTTCTCGTTGATGTCTTTCCAGTGGTCCATTATCCTATTCCTGAGACCCGTAGGCTAGGTGGAATGAAGAATGAGGGTCAAGCATTGATGAGGCGAGAACTTACTATTTTTAGTAAGTCAGGGGTTGGCCGTTTTGGTGATACTGTCCTACTGAGCTCTCCACCATCTGTCATTGGGTGCGAAGATCATGCTTTTCGGAGCAGTAGTTCATGACTTACTATTTTTAGTAAGTGGTAGTATGGCATATTTCTATTTTTGGCAGTGGACAGGGTCCTGATACTGCAGCATTTCAATGGTCTTCCTGGCTCAGCTTCATCCTGGTTTTGGCAATAATCAGTATGGGAGTCATAAGTGATATAATTAAATATTATTTCCTTATCCTAAGGTTTAATATTTAATTAATTTGATTTACTGATTTATGACTATGGAAATTGTGCATATTATCTACTAAGTGCTAGGCGAATTTTATGTCTAGAAAGGAACACCAATTTGATGTGGGAGATATTATTTTATTTACCACAAATGTTTGCTAAGTCAAAATCGTGGTATTATGCTTCTTGGCATAATTCCTTGACTTATGGGTTGGGCGCCATCCTTGGGTCCACGTGGTAAAGTAAATGCAAATGAAGAAGTTGAATTTGGGTGAATTTGTAAGCATTTGCATTTGGTTTTGGGGAGTTAGAAGTTATAAATAAGAGCCTTCGGCTCTCATTTTGGTTATCAAATGAATTTGCATCGTTATCCTGCCGAATTGGCGATTGAAAATCTGAGCTTCGAAGTGTGGCTTCCTAGCTAAGTCTCAGTTTCGTACTTGCAAGATAGTACCTAGCTGTGTCCATGTATTCCTAGTGCTGTTGGTGAGTGAGTTGCAAATCCTACAGAGTTTTCTTGCTTTTCAAAAGATAAAAAGATACAATAGACTCCCTCAAGTATTTATAGGATAGAGGTCTTGAGGAAAAGATGGGAGGATCCCAACCAACTTGACAAATTCTCTCAACCACCATGACTTATTCCAACTACTAACTAAGACTTACTCAAGATTACAAGTCCTATTCTAAATTGACTTGTAATCAACTTACTTGTATTTACAAAAGTGCAAGTGATCAACTTGCAATTACAAAAGTGTTTCTACAACTAAACTTGTCAAAAGAAAAACTACAATTCTAAAATATAAACTAAGTGTTGAAAACACTTATACGGTAGCATATTTGGCCATGTATTCTTCGAACTTTTGGATAATTCCTTGTAGCTCATTAGGATTCGGCTCATGGGTGTTATTAGTAACAATCACTGTTTTGACAATAACATCGTTGCAACCAAGAATTGTGGAGTTGTGCTTCTCAAGAGTGGACTTGTGTAATGTCCCCTTCTCAGTGATGTGCATTCAGTGGTCCATTGGCCTATTCCGGAGACTCGTAGGCTATTTGGAAAGGAGAATTAGGGTTTCCTATTTTTAGGAGGATTCTTTTGTGTTTTCAGGGTATATATGTGGGAGTTTGACAGTTTGGATTCTGGATTCCTTCTGGGTTTTCAGAGAGCTTCAAGATGGTTCGACATGCATCTGCATCGAGTGACTTTTTCCTGACTTACTATTTTTAGTAAGTGCAACGGCTGCTCAGAATGTGGTTAAAATCACTTTGGAAACACTTACTATTTTTAGCAGGATGCTATTTTTAGTAAGTACTATTTTTAGCAGTTCTATTTTTAGCAGGATGTCAGCTAGCCTGTTCAGATGGCTATTTTTGGCAAGTCAGTTTGAGCAGTTGGTCTTCCAGCATTTTTTGGTGCTATTCTTGGCAGGGATTCTACAGCTCAGCTCAGATGACTATTTTTGGCAGTTCAGTTCAGAGCCCCAACTCAGTTCAGTTTTGGTGATTTCCAGCACTTCAGTCTCCGGCTCAATTTGGCAATAATCAATATTTGAGAAGGCATTTTAATATATATTATACCTTAGGCATGAGGTATTAATAATTGATTATTTTATGGATGGACGACTTAGGAAGGGAGAAAATATTAATTTTATCCTAAGTCTATTTGGGCGAAAATTGCATATCACTTCAAGGGGGTCGTCATGGTGTTAATAAGTAAATTATAACTCAAGGCAAATGGGCGATTTTCTAAGTATATTGCCTTAGTAATATTTTTTATTTGGAAGTCATAGTTGGGCGCCCACTTTACACTTTATTTTATGACACTTATATTTATTAAAAAGGGCGAACTTGTGCAAGGAAATGAAATGAAATGCAATGCTAAATGTGGATGAAATGGAATTGCATTTGGTTTGGGCGTATTTGGAGTGCATTTGAATTTGAATTTGGTTGGCAAAAAGTTATAAATAAGTGACTTGGGCTCTCATTTTGATATCTTGAAAATCAGTGATGTTATGCTGTCGGATTGGCGACAGAACTTGAGGCTTCGGAGTGCGTCTCCCTAGTGCTACCCGGTTTCGTACTTGAAATACAGTACCTAGCTGTGCCTTGTATTCTTCTATCATTTTCAGAGCTTTGCCATAGACATCTTGGTGTTGCAACGATTCTGGACTTGCTGGTTTTGCCTGTGGCTGAAACACATTTTTGCTCACATCTCTCTACTGGAGCGTCTGATAGTTATGGGTATTATTCCTATCTTCCTTCCCAGCACTCGCAAACAAGTTTGTAAGTTTTTAGCACATTTGTTTGAGTATTGATTTAATTATGCAAAATCGAAATTCCTAGTCTAGGCGTGGGTTTTTTGGGTTGCATTGGGATGCGTGCAAAATAAAAAGAGGTTTGTTTGGGGTGTGGCTGTGATTGGTTGTCATTGTATTGGATGTATGGTGGGATTGGGCTTGATTTGAATCAATTCGGGTAAAAATTGAGTGAGTTATGAGTATTTTCATGTTTTCATGGGCTGCTGGAACTGTACTTTCAGCCTGCAAAGCAGTGTAACAGAAAATTACAGTATTGTGTAGAAATCTGCAGTTAATCTTCTCATCTCATCTCCATATTGTAAGGATTGTCTCAGTAGTACTGAGCATCCCATTCTATCTGCTTTTATTTGTAATTCCCATTGCATAAGTGGAAGAGGCTGGCTTGCCGCCTTCTCAGTTTTGTAATTCAGTTTTCTTTGATAAATAGTCCTCCCGCTGAAATATGTGGTAGAGTGATGTTTTAATGTAATGTCCTCCCGCTGAATAAGTGGTCGAGTGATAAAGTTCAATGTTTTGGTCCTCCCGCTGAAATATGCGGTAGAGTGATTGTTAATGTAATGTCCTCCCGCTGAAATACGCGGTAGAGTGATTGAACTTCAATTTCTTGTAATTTTCCCTTGGTCGGTTTACCGCCAAGATGTTCAGTTTCTATCCTGCTGGATAAGCAGAAGGGGCTGGCTTGCCGCCCATGCATTGTAATTTTCAGTTTGTTTATTGATGCTGACGATCCCCGGAACACCGTATGCTCTCACCCTCCCAGTCTGGGCTCTCGGTGAACAAAAGGTGGAAGGGTTCCCTTTCAGTTGTTTTGCTTATTCCTCTAACCTTAATGGGTTATTTGTTGTGGATGAATTGTTATTGGCTTGAAAATCAAAAAAAAAAAATTAGTGGGATATTACAGTGGTATCAGAGCTGGTTTTCCTGCCAGCCTGTGTGTTCGGTTGATCAGATCATAAGTTCTTCCTTCCATCCTATTGGGTCGTGGTTTGTTGGTTGCATATCAGAGTTTGGAAGAATGTCTACTATAGATGAGTCTATTTGTGAGTTAATGCAAGGATTGATTAATTTGATGAAGGATCCAGATATTAAAATGGGGTTTGTAAAGGTTCTTGCAAATTCCACACATAAGGAAGAGTCTGAAAACAATATTTTTAATAAAAAGACAAATGATGGAGTTGGTGTTTTGACACCTAACTTTGAGACAGTGCTTCATGAAGACTCTTTGTTGATGCATGCACCTACCATTGATGAGGTTGTCATTCAAGAAGAAGAAAAAACAATATTTGAGGTTGTGCATGATGAATCTCTTAATGTTCCTTATGGAGCTAGAGACAGTGTTGAATGCACTCATGTGCTTCTAGAGGAAGAGCAGATGAAAATTGAAGATGTTGAACAAGAGGAAAAGGTTAACAGATTGTTGGATGGAGATTCATGTTATGAAGCTGAAAATATTGTAGCTAATGATGAAGTTCCTAATGAACAACAGGCTGTCCTATTTTGTGAGTTTAAAATATGCCAAAATGATGACATTCAAGGGGCAGATTTAGAGGATCAATCAGAAATTGCTTTTCAAAACAATGGTGTTGAGACTCATAGTTTGAAGAATGAGCTTGACCAAATTTTGAAAGTCTTTGAGCAATGTCCTAAATTGGAATTTTCAGATTTAGGACAGCAGGATTGTTGGTCTAAGTTGGACAAAGCAAATACTTTTCAGATTGTTGATAACCCATTGTTTGAGATGGGTAAAGTGAAAACATATGACAATGCACTGTTTGAGTGGGAAGATGGAACATTACTTGGTTCTAGCATTTCTCTTGGTGAGAATAGCAATGTGTGGAAATTAAGAGAAGATTCAAGATCTAAGTTGGATGATACGTGGAACTATGGTGAGCACTTTTTAACTAAACACAGTAATCAGCCCTTTAGCACTTGGGATCCGGGTATGATGGTACCTAGCGATGACAAGGAACCTGTGTGGGATGAATTTCCCTTTGATCCTGATGAAGCTCAAAGAGCAGATTGTGTTGTAAAGTTAGAGGACCATATGGGTTTTGATGCTGGAAAGTTTAAAGAGGTTTTAAAATGCAAATCTGATTCACCTATTGATGAAGTTGGTAGTAAGCAAAAAGTTGAAGATTTAGTAGAATCTGATCCTCTTCATCATATTGAGCAATTGCAGCTAGTTGGTAGAGTTAGACGAGAGTCTTGGAGCAGCTATGGGGGGCGTGTTTGCAAGAAACAAAGTTCTGATTTTTTCTTGTTGCCTATCAGCAGTACACCATCTCTGCATTCTTATGAGTGGGATGGTCAATTCAAGGTGTCTGTTGAAAAAGAAATGCAAGCTCTATCCCAATTTGATCACACACATAGTTTGATTGAAGAACTCTATTGGAAGGCTCAAATGGATGAGAGACAGAAAGGGGTTAAGGATGATGTTACTCTCCCTAATCTGCAACTTATCAAAGACTCTTTGGAAATATTGAAGTCAGATTACATACACTTGATTAAAGATCGAGATTACGCCTTTGAACTTGCAAGGGAGACCACTAGTGCATTCCAAGGGGAAGAGAGGAAAGTTGAAGAGCTTACTCTTGAGCTTGAGTCAACAAAGGACATGTTAGGAAATACTCAATTGGCTCTAATGGAGTTAGAAGATCAGTTTGCTGATTTCAAACTTCTCAAGGAGCAAGAGAATGCACAAAGAGCTGAAGAAATTGAGCAAGTTATTGGTGAACTTGATAGCCTTCAAGAGGAGTTTGATCTTGAGAACTTCACATAGAAAACAAAGGTTGCATGTGCAGATTCGGATCAGCAAGATGGAAGTCAGCAAGAAGAAAGGGATGGCTTCCAAGTTCTTGAAAACCCTCTCTTTGTGATGGATGGTTTCAACATCTTTGGCATCAAGATGTTGTCTAAACACAGTTTAGAAGTCATCCAAGGTTTCATTGCAGCAGCAAGGAGTGAAGATTTCAGATTTGTTACTCATGAAGTAGGGGAGAAAGGACCAGAACATGGTGGTTGCATGCTTGATAACCCATTTCTTGGGTTGAATAATAATAAGGCTCATACTAGTCCATTTTGGGAGTTGGATTTGAGGACAACATTTGCTCCATACTACAATGTCGTTAAAGCTTTCATGGTTAAGCTTCAAGGGTTCACTAGAGAAGACACCAATTTCTTAAGTATGCACTTGGTCCTCACTAGTACTTGGGGATGTGTTGAGTTTTCTTTTCAGTGTATTGAAAATTACCTTCAGTTGGGAATCCAAGCTCGAGATCGTCAACCTAGTCTGATCGAGCTTGTTACATGTGGAAAGGACCTTTGGAGGGATAAGGAACAAATTTTCAGTCTTAATGGTGTTGTTCCGTTCTTTACCAGCCACTTGATGGTTCCTTTTGCTCATCAACTAGTGGATTGGGAAGATATTATGAGCAAAGGATGGTTCTATGTGGAGTTGGAGTCACTAGAAAGGATATTTCCAGCCCTGAATATGAGCATATGTGTTGTTTTGGATGATGATTTCTTATGTTGCAGCAGCTGTTCATCTTCTTGGAAGCTGTTTTTTCTAAAATCGGATCTCAAGACAATCATTTCAGACTTGGTGGGCTGTTGGTGTACTCTTTTTCAGACTTCACAGTCTCTTGGCAGAATTGGTTTATGGTCTCAGATGAGAGGTATGGCGAGTTGGGGCTATCAGTATCTGTATATGGGAAGTGTTCAAGCTTTAACTAGCGGTTATTCTTATGCCCTCTCTTCTACTTATGATGGGGACAGCGAGCCTTTGCTTTCTATGGTTCATCATTCTGAGGTGCTTGGAGTGGGAACTATAAGAGATTTCAGAAGTTTCTGTGGTTGTATCAGAATAATTCAATTGAGGCCTAGTAGATTCATGCGGAGTTATGGGGATGAGGTTGTTGAGCTCTTGCAAAGGATTGTTTTCATCCTTGCAGGGAGATTTGGAGAAGTCACATTTACAGTCATGGCTCTACTTGACACCTTGGGAAGATATGTTGTGGAGTTTGATCGTGAGTTCAGTAGGGTTTATTTCCTATTCCCAAGGCTTGTGATAGACAGTGGCATTATTGATATTGATTACTCAGAGCTTTATGGGCATGAGATGCTACATGATATTGATTTCAGTCCTTCAAGGTTTTCCAGTTTGAGTATCATGAATGGTAACATTTTGGAGTTACAAGGGAGGTTAGTGCAGTTTGAGCGTGATGTTTTCCTTGATGTGATCAGAGTGGTCCAACATCGACACGGTGGGTTCTTCTTGAGACAGGCATGGGACCCTGGGATCATACTTGCTTTGGTGCGGATCAGTTTAAAATTTTCGGGAGTTGTGATGGCATTGCTTGAGGACAAGCAATTTTGGGAAGGGCGGATTGTAATGTCCCCTTCTCAGTGATGTGCATTCAGTGGTCCATTGGCCTATTCCGGAGACTCGTAGACTATTTGGAAAGGAGAATTAGGGTTTCCTATTTTTAGGAGGATTCTTTTGTGTTTTCAGGGCATATATGTGGGAGTTTGACAGTTTGGATTCTGGATTCCTTCTGGGTTTTCAGAGAGCTTCAAGATGGTTCGACATGCATCTGCATCGAGTGACTTTTTCCTGACTTACTATTTTTAGTAAGTGCAACGGCTGCTCAGAATGTGGTTAAAATCACTTTGGAAACACTTACTATTTTTAGCAGGATGCTATTTTTAGTAAGTACTATTTTTAGCAGTTCTATTTTTAGCAGGATGTCAGCTAGCCTGTTCAGATGGCTATTTTTGGCAGGTCAGTTTGAGCAGTTGGTCTTCCAGCATTTTTTGGTGCTATTCTTGGCAGGGATTCTACAGCTCAGCTCAGATGACTATTTTTGGCAGTTTAGTTCAGAGCCCCAACTCAGTTCAGTTTTGGTGATTTCCAGCACTTCAGTCTCCGGCTCAATTTGGCAATAATCAATATTTGAGGAGAAGGCATTTTAATATATATTATACCTTAGGCATGAGGTATTAATAATTGATTATTTTATGGATGGACGACTTAGGAAGGGAGAAAATATTAATTTTATCCTAAGTCTATTTGGGCGAAAATTGCATATCACTTCAAGGGGGTCGTCATGGTGTTAATAAGTAAATTATAACTCAAGGCAAATGGGCGATTTTCTAAGTATATTGCCTTAGTAATATTTTTAATTTGGAAGTCATAGTTGGGCGCCCACTTTACACTTTATTTTATGACACTTATATTTATTAAAAAGGGCGAACTTGTGCAAGGAAATGAAATGAAATGCAATGCTAAATGTGGATGAAATGGAATTGCATTTGGTTTGGGCGTATTTGGAGTGCATTTGAATTTGAATTTGGTTGGCAAAAAGTTATAAATAAGTGACTTGGGCTCTCGTTTTGGTATCTTGAAAATCAGTGATGTTATGCTGCCGGATTGGCAACAGAACTTGAGGCTTCGGAGTGCGTCTCCCTAGTGCTACCCGGTTTCGTACTTGAAATACAGTACCTAGCTGTGCCTTGTATTCTTCTATCATTTTCAGATCTTTGCCATAGACATCTTGGTGTTGCAACGATTCTGGACTTGCTGGTTTTGCCTGTGGCTGAAACACATTTTTGCTCACATCTCTCTACTGGAGCGTCTGATAGTTATGGGTATTATTCCTATCTTCCTTCCCAGCACTGGCAAACAAGTTTGTTAGTTTTTAGCACATTTGTTTGAGTATTGATTTAATTATGCAAAATCGAAATTCCTAGTCTAGGCGTGGGTTTTTTGGGTTGCATTGGGATGCGTGCAAAATAAAAAGAGGGTTGTTTGGGGTGTGGCTGTGATTGGTTGTCATTGTATTGGATGTATGGTGGGATTGGGCTTGATTTGAATCAATTCGGGTAAAAATTGAGTGAGTTATGAGTATTTTCATGTTTTCATGGGCTGCTAGAACTGTACTTTCAGCCTGCAGAGCAGTGTAACAGAAAATTACAGTATTGTGTAGAAATCTGCAGTTAATCTTCTCATCTCATCTCCATATTGTAAAGATTGTCTCAGTAGTACTGAGCATCCCATTCTATCTGCTTTTATTTGTAATTCCCATTGCATAAGTGGAAGAGGCTGGCTTGCCGCCTTCTCAGTTTTGTAATTCAGTTTTCTTTGATAAATAGTCCTCCCGCTGAAATATGCGGTAGAGTGATGTTTTAATGTAATGTCCTCCCGCTGAATAAGTGGTCGAGTGATAAAGTTCAATGTTTTGGTCCTCCCGCTGAAATATGCGGTAGAGTGATTGTTAATGTAATGTCCTCCCGCTGAAATACGCGGTAGAGTGATTGAACTTCAATTTCTTGTAATTTTCCCTTGGTCGGTTTACCGCCAAGATGTTCAGTTTCTATCCTACTGGATAAGCAGAAGGGGCTGGCTTGCCGCCCATGCATTGTAATTTTCAGTTTGTTTATTGATGTTGACGATCCCCGGAACACCGTATGCTCTCACCCTCCCAGTCTGGGCTCTCGGTGAACAAAAGGTGGAAGGGTTCCCTTTCAGTTGTTTTGCTTATTCCTCTAACCTTAACGGGTTATTTGTTGTGGATGAATTGTTATTGGCCTGAAAATCAAAAAAAAAAAATTAGTGGGATATTACAACTTGTAATGTCCCCTTCTCGTTGATGTCTTTCCAGTGGTCCATTAGCCTATTCCTGAGACCCGTAGGCTAGGTAAAATGAAGAATGAGAGTGAAGCATTGATGAGGCAAGAACTTACTATTTTTAGTAAGTCAGGGGTTGGCCGTTTTGGTGATACTGTCCTACTGAGCTCTCCATGCTTTGTCACTGGGTGAGAAGATCATGCTTTTCGGAGCAGTAGTTCATGACTTACTATTTTTAGTAAGTGGCAGTATGGCATATTTCTATTTTTGGCAGTGGACAGGGTCCTGATCCTGCAGCAGTTCAGTGGTCTTCCTGGCTCAGCTTCATCCTGGTTTTGGCAATAATCAGTATGGGAGTCATAAGTGATATAATTAAATATTATTTCCTTATCCTAAGGTTTAATATTTAATTAATTTGATTTACTGATTAATGACTATGGAAATTGTGCATATTATCTCCTAAGTGCTAGGCGAATTTTATATCTAGAAAGGAACGCCAAAATGATGTGGAAGATATTATTTTATTTGCCACAAATGTTTGCTAAGTCAAACTCGTGGTATTATGCTTCTTGGCGTAATTCCTTGACTTATGGGTTGGGTGCCATCCTTGTGTCCACGTGGTAAAGTAAATGCAAACGAAGAAGTTGAATTTGGGCGAATTTGTAAGCATTTGCATTTGGTTATGGGGAGTTAGAAGTTATAAATAAGAGCCTTGGGCTCCCATTTTGCTTATCAAATGAATTTGCATCGTTATGCTGCCGAATTGGAGATTGAAAATCTGAGCTTCGACGTGTGGCTTCCTAGCTAAGTCTCAATTTCGTACTTGCAAGATAGTACCTAGCTATGTCCATGTATTCCCAGTGCTGTTGGTGAGTGAGTTGCAGATTGTGGAGTGTTTTATTTGAGAATGGAGTGTTTTCTGGTTGCTGGTCGTGGGACTGCTGAAAGTGTATTTTGCTCACACCTCTTGGCCAGGCGATTCCATCATTCTGGGTACCGACTCATCCTTCCTTCCTACCACTGGCGATGCATATTATAAGTTTTTAGCAACTTATTTTGAGTGGATTTTTATATTGAAAATCGAACTTCCCAGGTTAGGCGTTGGGTTTTGTGAATGCATTGGGAAGCGTGCAAAATAAATATGGGTGTTTTGATGGCTTTCCTTGGGTTTGTTTTCATTGGAGCGGGTATATCAATTGTTTAGAACAGATTTTGGGTGAATTGGGTGAGTAATGAGAGAGTTATGAGCATTTTAGAGAATCCATAGGTTGCTGGTTTTGCAATTCCAGCCTGCAGATTTTTTATGTTAGCAAAAATTTCATGTTCTTATTTGAATGTTCAGCATTACTCTCTTCTCACGTTATCTTGATTATTGTAAGGTTAAGTAGTAGTACTACTAACCAATTCTAGCTTGTAACTCTCACCTCGCTGAAAAGTGGAAGAGGTTGGCTTGCCGCCTATTTTCAAGTAAATTGTAATTCAGTCCTCCCACTGCATAAGTGGCGAGTGATGTCTGATTGTATTGGTCCTCCCGCTGCATAAGCGGTTGAGTTGAGATTGTTTTGTAATTTCAGTCCTCCCGCTGAAATATCGCGGTCGAGTGATTTGTGCCTTTGTGTGTTTCTCTTGGCTGGTTCACCGCCAAGTTTCTTGCATTCCCACTGGATAAGTGGAAGGGGTTGGCTTGCCGCCCAGTATTGCATTCCATTTCATCTTTCAGCAGTTTGAGATCTAACGATCCCCTATTCACCGTATGCTCTCACCTTCCCACATTGGGCACTTGGTGATCAGAAAGTGGAAGGGTTGCAATTTTCAGCAAGTTTTCAGTTTATGCTTTCTAACCTTAACGGGTTATCTGTTGTGGATGATTGTTATTGGCCTAAAAACAAAAAAAAATAACTGGGATATTACAAGACTGGATTTCCTGCAAGAAGATTTGGTATTTCACCAAAGCTTGGATCGATGCAGCTGAAAATTGTTCATTCCTCCATTCTTGATGAATCTTCCTCTTCAAATCTGTGAGAACCTCCTCTTCTGGCAGCAACTCTCCATTCCGATTCATAATATTACAAGAACCTTTCTTGCAATGAGAAACAACATCTTGCAAAACTTCGGCGCGCAATCCCAAGGTATCATCAATTTCTTCAATAAGTGATTTCAAGACAAGGGACTTATTTTCTAGAAGCTTTCCAAATTCGAGATACATGGTTCTAGTAGGAAGGATGCCATTCTCTTGTAGATCATTCAGCTTTTCCTGTGGCATATTTTGCCAAACTTTCAAGCTATTTTCAACCTTTTCCAGATTCTATTTGAACATTGCAGAAATTTGATTCAAATTTTCTTTAATGGTCTCCAACTTGACCATTACTTGAAACACCTCCTTCAACACTTGAGCACATAGATCAGAAATCTGATCTACCCAAGAATCCAATGCTTGTACTTTCTGAGCAGCTCTTTCAACTTCTTGGACTGATTCTTTCGCATTGAAAGAAGTTTAAGGATTATTCTCCCCTTCGGAAGACTTGATAATTCTCTGAATAACTGTGACAAGCTGCAAATTTTCCTCCTCCAGCTTATCTTTCTTTGCCAGAAGTTTCTCATATCACTGCACCAATGAAGACACTGAATGCTGAACGTTATGCATGACAACTACATGTGTTTGTTTACCAAGCTCCACCCTGGTGATTTTGTAGTTAGAAGCTTGCATCTCTTCATGTGGCTTATCTACCATTGGTTCAACGATCTCTACAACTTTCATCTTGTTGCTGTCAACTGTCACTCTAGAAACTGTCTTAGCTCTTTTAGCAACCTTGGGTTTAGTTTGCTTCAACTGTTAAAAATCTAAGGAGAAATCTCCTACTTCTTTCTCTTAGGAGTGAAAGAGCTTAGCCATGGAGGTAAAGCCATAAATTCGCCTCAGAAGCAGCTGGAGGTGGGGAAGAAGCAGTTTCTGTTTGAACTATAGTAGTCACTCTGGGAGAGGTTTCTGTTTGGACAACCATAGCCCGTTCAGTCATTGGAGGATGTGATGCTTGCAACATGAATTTGTCAAAACCAGAAGTAGAAGTATCAATCTCCAATAATGTCAAACCAGGCATAGAGACATGGGTAGGATTATCCTCAAAGATATTCAGCGGATCCTCCTGTGTGTGATCAAGAGATGGTTTTGTTGCTGAAACTGGAATGACCCTCTCTGCACTCATACTTAATGGAACAGGATCGATATGAATGGTGGAAAAAGAATCCACGTCTGTGTCGAAAGGAGACATAGGCAAATCCAAAGGGATTTGAGGAGGAACTTCGTGAGGAGACTCTGAAGTTGTGGACCTAGGAGCATCATCTTCTTGCTACTCTTCTTCTGGATCTTCAAGATCAATGACATGAATATGAAGTTGTGGTTTCTCCTTCCCTTTCACTGTCACCTCTTCAGAAGGAATCACCATTGCGCTTCTGACTCTCAACTTGATCCTTGTAGTAGAAGAGGAAGCACCTTCCTTGTTATCAACTCTAATTTCAGACTTGCGTCCGACATGTCCTATAGAATCATCTTCTTTTCCTATCTTGATTTTGATGAGTCTTAACACCATTTCTTTTGAGCCAAGCGTTGGTGTAAGCTAGGACAGGCTGAAATCTATCAAGAATGGAAGTGCATTCCTTCTATGACCATTGAATTGATGGAAGTGGAGCTTCACCAACTCTTTTCTCAACATACTCGGAATCGAGTACATTCCCATCATTAACCATTCCTTCAGGAATACTACAAAGATTCAAATCAACAATCTGCTCAAGTGTGAGCCTGCAATAGTCCATCCTACGGATCTCCTCTTCTGTGCGAAGATCAATCCAGATGTCCTCTATGCGATGCACATGGATGAAGGATCTTTTAATCCTTTCCTTCATGCCCCAGTAATCAAAATCTGCTCTCGGTTTGAACCTTTTGAGTTTGATCTCCTGCATCTCAGTCTCCATTGCTCTAGCCTTCATGGATGTCATGAGAGAATATCGAGCAATCTACAATGGGTTGTTAGAAGATATTCCCATCCCAACCTTATGTCGAACCGATTGTTGTGCATGAACTAGCATGAGCTCTCTTCCCAATTCCATAAGAATGATTTTGTCAGTTGGATATCTTGGAAGCATGTATGTCTTCCCACTATAGCATCCAACTCTCAAATAAGTAAATGTTGGGAATTGAAGGAAAAGATACTAGTACTCATTTACTTTCTCACATGCAGCATCTGACACTCTTCTTTTCTTCAATGTTCTATCAAATAAGCACATGTAGTGGCCATAGAAAGCATCCTGGACTCTCCTGTAATGCAACTTGCTAGGTCTCAGAGGCAGTTGATCATGGTAATCCCACACAGGCACAAGCGAGCGATCACCCTTGGTAGAAAGACCGGGAAAGTGTCTGAGTGATGCTGCTATATACACCAAATATGAGTTCATGTAGAATGTCAAAGTGGTGGGAACTCTAGCAAGCTATTCACACAAAGTGTTGCTAATGATTTCACCCTAGAAGATGTGCTAAGACTGTCTGATAAGTACAATGAATTGGTACATCCATGGTTCAAAGACATTTGAATCCTCTAAACCCATGATTCTGCTCAAAAGGGTAATTGTATCACCAACCTCCTCTTTGAAATCACAGCGAAACAACTTAGCCCACAGGGTAAGACAGGTTCTAGGTTCCTGAATCCACTTGTTGATATGACACTTACATTCCTTCTCCCTCTTCATGTAGTATTCTATTGCACTTTCCTTTGAAATCTCTACATAAACAGGAGCTATGGGTATTTTGAAAATCTTTTCAATAGTTTCAGCATCAAGACGGATAACTAACTCACCCTCATCATCTCTAATAGTTCTAGTTTCTTGATCAAAGTGAGCGGCACAAGCAAGAACGAATTTTGGCTCTAGGGCAGCCACTGGGAAGGAAGAAGCAAGATGAAGATGACTATCCAGCAAGCGCTGCATGCTATGATCCATGGGATTTTTAACCCTCTTGAGAAAGTCTGACATATCCACGTGCCCAATTTTTGTATCTTTTATCTCATCCAATGAAGAAGAGACTTGAGAAGGAGAGATCTCATTCTGATACTTGTCATATTTGTACTTCATCTTCTTTTGGGAAGACAATGCTGGTAAATCAGTCATTGAACACGAACTTGGAGCACTTGCTTGAAGAATGCCCTTGACCAAAGTAAATGAACTTGCAAGAAACCGAAATGCTCTTTAAATAGGAAAGGAAACTCCCACGTTGTGATTGCAACCAGCAAAACAAATCCGTTGTCTTTAAACCCTTCCACCAAAAACAGCTTAGAAAGAGAGGTATACTTGACTTCAAACATTCATTAATGGAGGACACACAAAACGTGTTTGGCAATGTGGAAAGAAAGCGAACTTCATGCTCCAAGACGTGGTAACAACCAGAAAAGATGTGTTTCAAAAATGTCTTCAAAAATGCAAAACATGTTTGCCCAATCCGATTTAAGTGAAAAACGTGGCAAGAATCATTGATCTCCAACAATTGTGCATGCATATTGGACGGATTTTGGGGAAGAAATACCACCAAAAACGGATTTGAGAGAATAAATGTGCAGATCAGGTTCTTCACTTGCCAATACAAGTAGCAAATGCTTGCAAAAAAGATATAATCGGGTTTTAGAAACCCCTTTACAAGTTTTAAAAACTTCACTTTTTTCTCACTTAGGCAAATTCGGGTTTTTAAGGGAGAATAGCATTTCAACTTGCAATGGGGAAATAAAACCCCTACAACAACTAAAGAAATAAAAACTTAAAAACTTGTAAAGGGGTTTCTAAAACCCAATTACAAGTAAACATAAAACATAAAAAGACTTTAAAAACTCAAAAAGACTTGTAATAGGGAAATAAAACCCCTATTACAACTTAAAAGCACAAAGTAGGAACTCATTAAACTTGTAATAATTTTAAATTCACTTGCAATTTGTCCAAAAAGTTCCTACAACAACTAAAAAGAAATGAAAAGCAAGGGGGAAATAAAAAGTAAGTTACAAGTTACAAGTTTACAATAAAGTGCACTTGTAATTGTTTTAAAATTTCCTTACAACACAAAAATAAAAGAAAACCCCTAACCTATAATAAAGGGAAAATTTCCCACCTGCAGTCAGGAAGAAAAAACCCGAAATTGAAGGAAAGACATAGCAAACTAACTCAAAACGCGATGAAATTTGAAACACGGATCGAAGATGGACTGAAGATCAATCTTGTTTAACCAAAAGCAAAAATTTTGCCTCGAGACACGTGCCTTAGAGTAAATTTTTTTATTTTTTAACAAAAATTTTAAAGGGGTTGTCTATTTTTGTGAATACAAAAATACTGACAACATATCCAAATCTGGTGGTCTACCATGAGGGTAACCAATTATTTCATAATATGAACATAGATCATCAATCGGCTAAAAACCAAACTCCAACTTAGATCTTTAATCTTCTCCCGGTTTCCACACATTGCTATTCTCACCAAGAGCAATGCTAGAACCAAGTGATGTTCCATCTTCCCACTCAAAAAGTGGATTGTCATGTCTTCTCTATACCCATCTCAAACAATGGGTTATCATTGATACTGACATACATACCAAAGAGGTCTTCTTGTTTAGTCGTCATGAAATCCTCTTGTGAAAACTCTTGCGAAGTTTGGACAAGTGGGAAATTTTCCAACACCAACTCTTCAACATGATTAGATATGAACTCATCTGAATCATCACAAACATCATCACCATGAAAGTTTTCATAAGCTCATTCTACAACACCATCAAAACTACCTTCAACATGCTTTTCATTAATGAACTCATTAGTCTCAATACCATCATTGACTAAATCTGAATTAGGCTTCAGAACTGCTGTTTTGTTTTTTCACAAAACCAGTCATCATTATTTCTAATTACATGCAAGTTTGAGGGAGTATTTTGGGGGTCTGTCACGCATTCTTCATATGTCAAGGCAGCCTTCCCATCCAAACATTTGGATTTTGCAGCACTTGAGTATGCCCTTTTAATGTCAGGATCTCTCATAAGCGTGGTCAATTCTTGTATCAACTCAGATATAGATTTCTCCATAGTCATCTTATTCTGAATTTCTGCTAAAAGCACAGGATGGTAGGAATAATAGATTTCTCTATCACTCATGGAGAACTCTGATCAATCTGAACACAGGCTGGCAAGAAAACCAGCTCTGATACCACTGAAAAATACCCTCATTTTTTTTCCATTTTTTTGCAGTTTCAAACATCACAAACACCCGTTAAGGTTATGAAATGCAAACACAATACTGCTAGAAGATAACCCTTCCACTTTCTGATCACCAAGAGCCCAATATGGAAAGGTGAGAGCATACGGTGAATAGGGGATCGTTAGCTCCAATAATCTACTGAAAATACAATGCTAGGCGGCAAGCCAGCCCCTTCCGCTTGTCCAGCGGGCAAGAGCAACTTATAGAAGAATCATTCAACCACTTTTCAGCGGGAGGACAATTTATTACAAACAACAAAACAAATCACTCAACCGCTTATTCAGCGAGAGGACTGAAAATGATAATAACAATCCACTCAACTACTTATTTTTGGATTAAGGCAAAAAAAAGTTTTGAAGGGACCCGAAACCCTTTACCAAAGAAGATTCGTTTAGATTTAACAAGACATTAAGCCCAAACCAATCACAACAACAAAACAGCCCCATAGAAAACAAGTACCATGTAATACCGATGGGGCAAAGACAAAGCAATCCAAGGAGAGAGACAGAACCAAGTCCACAAAATGGGTTTTACCAACAGGCTTCCACAACCTAAAAGAAAAGCTTCCAAAAAACCAACAAGAAGCCAAAAAAAAGAGAGAAGACTAGAGAAACTCCAGCCAAAAACCCACCAAAAAGAAAAATCAGGATTTGATTTTAGTACCACCCTTGTGGGACCGAAGAGTCACGTCAAAAAAAGGCCCAGATGTCTTGGATTTTTTTCCTTTTACAGTAATCCAGCCCTCTTCAACCTTAGCAGCAGCCTCCTGCCAAACAAAAGACTGCGTCACAGACAAGGCCCCAACATGAGAAGGTAGGCGAGCGCCTCCCACCAAATAGGAGACAGCAGGGGAACCAACAGCAACAGTGCCAAAGGTATCCCCCAATGCCATCGAAGAAACAACAGGAAGGGCAGGAGGAAGCAACCCAACCTCAACAGCCAAGCCAACAGGAGACAAATCTGCCTGAGAGGGCCTCACACGGACGCACAATAGTCAAAGCAACCACATCAACAGAAATTGGAGCCGATTGAGAAGAAGTCACAGAGCAGAGAGGGTCCTGCGCAACCACCTGGGAGAAACTCTAAGGGGAGCCAAATTTCTTAGCAACCGTATAGTGATGGGTAGAAGCCTCTTTCCACCATGAAGTCGAAGATTTCTTTTTTTGAATTCCACACTGAGCAGCCACATGTCCTGTTTTAAAACAAGACAACAGTATAATGAAAAAAGATAGGCGGCAAAGCCAGCCTCTTTCACTTATTCAATGGGTGTTGTGATACAATTCAGAAATGAGATAGATGTTAGTACTACTAATCAGCTTTACAATACATAACATGGATTTTCCGATCAAAAGATATCGCTGTCCAAAGCTACAAATAAAGTTAAATGCACTTCATAGGCTACAAGAGACCAACTAACCCAAAACAACCTCACACTCCAAAATTCTAATTCTGATATACTTTTCCAGCAAGTTGAATAAGACAGACCAGCAACTTCAAACCACACTAAAATGCTCACAAATCCACCACGACTCAACGGAAAGACTCGAGACTGATTGCAAATGAATTCTAGGAAGGAGACAACCAGGCTAAGACCAGCAAACAGGAAGCAAACTCGCTCAAAACATTAATGCATGCATTTCTACAAAAAATATAATGAAATAAGATAGGCGGCAAAGCCAGCCTCTTTCACTTATTCAATGGGTATTGTGATACAATTCAGAAATGAGATAGCCGTTAGTACTACAAATCAGCTTTACAATACATAACATGGATTTTCTGATCAAAAGATATTGCTGTCCAAAGCTGCAAATAAAAATAAATGCACTTCATAGGCTACAAGAGACCAACTAACCCAAAACAACCTCACACTCCAAAATTCTAATTCTGATATACTTTTCCAGCAAGCTGAATAACACAGACCAGCAACTTCAAACCACACTAAAATGCTCACAAATCCACCAAGACTCAGCGGAAAAGACTCGAGACTGATTGCAAATGAATTCTAGGAAGGAGGCGACTAAGCTAAGACTAGCTAACAGGAAGCAAACTCGCTCAAAACATTAATGCATGCATTTCTACAAACCTCCAACATGGTACAACCTGGGCATAAGGGCGATTTGCAATATAAAATCCACTACTCCAAATTAAACTCTGAAAACAGGCATATAGAATTGCCTAGGGCCTAGGAAAATAAAAAGAGAATACCTAGAAGCCACAAAAATTTGCCCATGGATTTATGATGAAAAAACCACTTCAGCTCGACAACCGACCTGCAACCTGGAAACTCACAGACACCCCAAAACACATCAAAAGTTACTTCATCAATGAACTCCATCTATTCTTCAATGTAAAGAACAGTCTCACAACCTCAACTAGTTGCTATCTTTCAAGCAAGAAGCCAAGAACCAGCTAGGAGGTAGGCATTCCTCGAAGCAATCAATCGGAATTTCAGCAGCACTTCATTGCAAATAAAACATGGATCCAAAAACAAGAGCCCAACACTCTTATTTATAGCCTCTGAAGCTCCAAATTCAAACTCAACTCCCTCCAAATTGATATGAAATGAAATGAAGTCAAATGCCAACTTGGATGCCCAAAGCAATATAATATTTGCCTTTTTTAAAAATCATATATTCCTCCAAAAGGGAGACCAAAATCAAATATTGCTTGGACACTTTAAAGGTTATAATATCTCCAAAATGGACGCCCACCTTATGTCTTGAAAATGACACTATATAAAAAATATCAATAAAGTGCATTATGGCGTCCAAAGTAAATAAGTGAATTATTTCATAAAATTAACTTTTTCTTCCTAAGGTGTCCATCTTGCCTTATTAATGATTCACTTATAAATTATTTTTCCTCAACCATGAATTCGCCCAACAAAATCTCAGACTTGCCAAAATAGCTCCAAAAAATGTTGGAAGACCAACTACTCAAATTGACCTACCAAAAATAGCCATCTGAACAGACCTACTGAAACCCTGCTAAAAATAGTACTTACTAAAAATAGCATACTGCTAAAAATAGTAAGTGTGTCCAAATGCATTTTAACCACATTCTGAGCAGTCATCGCAACTTACTAAAAATAGTAAATCTGAAAAAAGTCTTCAGATTCATTGGCAAGTCACACCATCGTGAAGCTCTCTGAAAACCAAAAAAAACCCAAAAAAATGAGTTGTCCTCGCCTCTACTTACTAAAAATAGTAAGTATACCAAACTCCACTGATTTCTATGCATGTACCATCATTGCGAAGCTTTCTGAAAACCCAGAAAGAATCTAGAATCAAAACTGTAAAAATCCAACATGCAAGCCACCAAAATTGCCAAAACATCATCCTAGAAAATACGAAACCCTAATTTTGCCTCTAACTAACCAACGAGTCTCGGGATTATCCAACATTCCCCAAAACAAACTAGAGTGAAAAAGGGGGCATTACAGTCCGCCCTTCCCAAAATTGCTTATCCTCAAGCAATTCCACCACAACTCCAGAAAATTTTAAATTCATCCACACCAAAGCAAGTGCGATCCAAGGGTCCCATGACCGTCTCAGGAACAACCCACCATGCCAATGTTTTGCCACTCTAATCACATTAGTGAAAACATCACGCCAAAATTGCACTATCTTCCCTTGTGACTCCAAAATGTTACCATCCATGATACTCAAACTGAAAAATCTTGAAGGACTGAAATCAATATCATGCATCATCTCATGCCCATAAAGCTCTGAGTAATCAATATCAACAATGCCACTGTCTATCACAAGACTGGGCAATAGGAAATAAAGTCTACTCAACTCACAATCAAACTCAACATATCTCCTCAAGGTGTTAAGCAGAGCCATGACTGTAAATGTGACTTCTCCAAATCTCCTTGCAACGAGGAAAACAATCCTTTGTAGGAGCTCAACAAACTCATTCTCATAACTCCACATGAATCTACTAGGCCTCGATTGAATTATTCTGATACAACCATGGAGACTTTTGAAAACTCTTACAGTTCCCACTCCAAGCAGCTCAGAATGGTGAACCAAAGAAAGCAAAGGTTTGTTGTCCCAACCATAAGAAGATGAGAGGGCATAAGGATAACCACTAGTTAGAGCTTGAACACTTCCCATAAACGGATACTGATTGCCCCAACTCGCCATACCTCTCATCTGAGACCATAAACCCGTCCTGCCAGGAGACTATGAAGTCTAAAAAAGAGTACACCGGCAGCCCACCAAGTCTAGAATGATTCTTGAGATCTGATCCTAGGAAAATCAGCATCCAAGAAGATGAACAGTTGTTGCAACACAGGAAATCGTCATCCAAAAACAACACATCTGCTTATGTCCAAGGTTGGAAATATCCTCTCTAGTGACTCCAACTCTACATAGAACCATCCTTTGCTCAAAATATCTTCCCAATCCACTAGTTGATAAGCAAGGGGAACCATCAAACACATCTGTTGATCAGAATCTGAACTCATGTGTAAGCTAGTCAGATTGTGGACAGTAGTGCTAACGCTAATTGTCACAACTCCAAGGCTCTTTGAAATATGAGCCATAGCATAGGGAAGTTCACTGTCCTGGACCAACATTGGAGGTAAACTGTTAAAGTTTACAACATAAACCTTCATAAAGAGAACTCCTTGAGTTTGTAAGGTCTGAAATAAACAATAGGTACTGTTGTATATGAGTGAAATCAATGAAGTGCAATCTGATTGAAGTTCTCTACATAGAGGACAACAGTAGTACCAATGAATTTTCCAAGTATAAGCATGAAAGTTGAGCATTCCAATGCTCAAAAAAAAAAAATCAAAAGTGGCTGGAAAGCACCTCCAAGCAATCTCCAATTAAAAACCATTACTTGCATGACCAAAGAAATTGAACCAACTCCCTTGAATGAGAGCAAACCATAAAGTGAAGAGACTAATCTGCCACCAATCAACAAGCCCAAATCTGAAAATTTGATCCATTCTTTTCCAAAGAAGATGCCCAAGAGTATGCATTTGATCAATGCTCCAATTTTGAAATAATATCTCATGGTTGCAAATTGCACCTAGGTCCCAAACTCTATAATGTGATGCACCCTCATCACTGAAGTCAAAAGGAACTCCCACATCAAACTTGAAAAGTGGATTAACAAATGTCCAATCAGCATCTGTATCAAACAACGGGTTATCAATCTGCTGATTACTATCATAGTCATGCCCCACCCAGACATTCTACTGCTCCAAAATCACTTTTTCTGGTAGAATAAGGCATATATGTTTGTGATGGAATTCGCCTCTCCTTTAACCTCCTTAAGTCGGCATTGCTTAATATGATTTCTTTTGTTTTACAATCATGTTTGTTATTTAGAATCGCTTCCCTTCGACTTGCAATAAAGTCGCCTTCCTCATTTGTCAGAGTTGATTTGCCACACCTTCCATGCTTGCTAAGGTTAATTTGCATTTTGTTTTCCTTCGATTTTTAGGGAAGGCAAATTTGAATTCTTTATTTCCAACGGTTAACTTCCATCCCTCCTTGTAATATCCCCCTTAATTTTTTTCAACTTATTTCCAGTTACAATCACATCAAGATTCACTCGTTAAGGTTAGAATAATCAAACTTGCGCAGAAAGGAAATGTTGAAAGTAACCCTTTCACTTTCTGATCACCGAGAGCCCAATATGGGAGGGTGAGAGCATACGGTGTCAAGGAGATCGTTAGCTCAAATAACAGCTGGAAATGAAATCTCAAATACAATACTGGGCGGCAAGCCAGCCCCTTCCGCTTATCCAACGGGTGTAAGAACTTCTACAGCAGTATGGCGGTGCAACCAACCAATTAGAAGATTACAACTGAAAGAACAACAATCACTCGACCGCTTATGTAGCGGGAGGACTAGAAATGAATAGCAATCAACTCCCGCTTATTCCGCGGGAGGACAGTGTTACAATAGATAAGAAGGCAGCAAGCCGGCCTCTTCCACTTATGCAGTGGGACAAAGAGCAACAATCCAAGTATATAGCTGTTAGTACTACTAATCAGCTTTACAATGCAAACATGGATTACAAATAACTAGAATCACTGTCCAAATTAGGCGGCAAGGCCAACCTCTTCCACTTATGCAGTGGGACTAAGAGACTTCAAATAAATTGTTTTTAGTACTACTAACCAGCATTACAATATGATTTATAATAGATATTCAATGCTGAAAACCAAACCAACAGCTGCAACTCAAAACCAAGACTCCTCTCCCCACACCAAAGAACTCACACACCTGAAAACCAACCTCAATTTTGAAGAATTGAATCTGATATAAATGAACAATAGGCTGGAAATACAAACCACAACATAAAATCCCCACAAAACACTTCTACCTCACTCCCAACACACCCAAATTAACTCTAAACACACTCCAAAGACCCTAGGCTTAAAGCGACTAAGGCTACACTAAGAAAATGGCACCAACAAATCAGAATCAGCATAACACACAACGCCGAACACCTCCCAACAAAGACGCCTACAGCTGAAAGGTTCGACTTGCTAAATAAAATCCAATACTCCAAGATATTCAATAAAAACTTACAAGATGAATCACCCAAGGCATAGGAAATGAATGAGCAAGTACCCAGAATGATCTGACACATGAACTGAGAGTTATGAACTAAAACATGCTACAACCACACCAAAACCAGCAAACTGAAAATCCACACATAGCACTCCAGAATCAGAAAACTAATACATAAATATGCAACATTATCTTCAATCCACTCCTCTGAATGAAGAACAGTCTCTGGCTCGACTAGTTGTTGTATTGCAAGAAAGAAATCAAGCTATGGCTAGGAGGTAAGCGTTCCCCGAAGCTTTCACTCTGCATTCGATAGCACTTCGTTATAAAATCGTTCTTGGATAGTCCCGAATGAAGGCCAAGGCACATATTTATAACTTCCTCCTCAAGTCGAACTTCTTTTCCCTCCAATATGGGACTAAACAACCACATTCCAATTTCCTTAATTTGCATTTCATTTCATTTTTCCAAAATCACCCATTACTTGGTGGCAAATACACTTTATAAAAAATACATTGATAAAGTGTATTATGGCGTTTAAAGAATAAAGTGAATTATATCATAAAATTGTCTTATTTTTCCTTCTAAGGTGTCCATCTTGCCTTACCAATAATTCACTTATAAAATATTTTCCTCAACCAAAAATCGCCCACATATAATTAAGGAAATGACTTAGATATCAATATAACTTAAGCAATCCCTTTTAAATAAATCATCCAACCTTTGCCTTAAGTTATAATTTAATTTAAAACACCATTTTTTTCATCAAATACTGAACCTGCCAAAACAAGCTCCAAGGATATGGGGAAAAAAGCTGAGAGAATTGCCCTGTCAGAAATAGTCACCGAACTGAGCTGAAGAACCCTTGCCAAGAATAGCACCAAAAATGCTGGAAGACCATCTGCTCAAACGGACCTGCCAGAAATAGCCATCTGAACAGGCCTGCTGATATCCTACTAAAAATAGTTCTTACTAAAAATAGTAAGTGTTTCCAAAGTGATTTTAACCACATTTTGAGCAGTCGTCGCACTTACTAAAAATAGTAAGTCCGGAAAAAGTCTTCTGATTCGTTTGCATGTCACACCATCGCGAGGCTCTCTGAAAACCCAGAACAATAAGTTGTCCTCGCCCCCCCCCCCCACTTACTAAAAATAGTAAGTTTGGAAAAGACCTCAAATTTAGTTGCATGTCACACCATCGCGAATCTCTCTGAAAACCCAGAAGGAATCCAGAATTAGAACTGTAAAACTCCCACATGCAAGCCACCAAAACTACCAAGGCATCATCCTAGAAAATAGGAAACCCTAATTCTACCTCTGACTGACCAATGGGTCTCAGAATTGGCCAACAGACCCCAAAACAAACTAGAGCGGAAATGGGGACACTACACTTCTTCCTTGTTTGTGGAAGTTAACTTGCATCATCTTCCATATTTATGACGGTTAATTCGCACCATTTGCAATTCGATTCTTAAGTGAAGGGGGTAATTTGTTTTTGCTTTCCATGTTTGTGGAAGTTGATGCGCACCCCCCCTTTCTTGTTTAGGAGGTTGAAATTGTATAGAAGGTTGACTTTGCTTCCTTGTTTACCTAGCTTGTTGCGCACCCCTTCCACGTTTGGGAGGTTGAACTTGTACTTAGGCGAATTTTTTCTTTGAGCGATTTTCTTTCCACCCTTGTCTTCCACGTTTGTGGAGGTTGATTTGGACCTTACTTCGATATTTTGGAAGGTTAATTTTGCAAAAGATAATTTTCTTCTTTAAGAGATTGATGTTTTCCTCATTTGCCTAGGTTGTTGTGCACCCCTTTCACGTTCTGGGAGGTTGGACTTACATCAAGTGATTGCCATGTTTTTTAAAATTTGAAATTTGCTTCCTTGTTTAAGGGTCTTGATCCGCACCCTTCTCTTGACTTGTAAAGTTAACTCCTTTCTTTGAGCTATTAGACTTTATATAGTTGTGCAAAATAGTTCGCTCTAAGTAGTCCTATGTTATTGAGGTTGGAAAATCACTTAATGTTGCTTCGTTCCTTGAAAAATATCCATGCTTTGAAAGGTGAATTCGCACCTCCCTTCCTTGATTGTGAAGCTTGATTAGCATCTTCTTCCACATTTTTGGAGCTTAAATTTTCCTCCTTCCTGATCTTGAGGGTTGATTGATCACTTAGACTTGATATTTTTCGTCCTCTTAAAGTTGATTGACTTCCTTGTTTGAAGAGGTTAGCGCGCACCCCCTTCTTTGTTTTTTGGAGGTTAATTTTCTCCTTCTTCCTTGTTTAAGCGCTCAATCAAGGATTAATTTCTTCCATCCAAACTTGTATTTTGCAAAGTTTTAAAGTGTTGAAAATGATGGAGGTTTAATTTTTATTGCCAAAAATCATTCTTCCAAAAGGTAAGCCCTAGAAGGAAGTTTATTAATACGCTCACCTTAACTTCTCCTAACAACCCTACCACATGATGAAATCTTGACAACTCTAGCAAAATGATCGATGGTATTGACAACATTTAACAAAATTGTCAATATCGTGCATTTAACTCTACCTTGCAATCTTAATGACCCTCCACCTTAACTAGCTCAATATGCACACTTCTAAAAAATGCTATAGAGGTCAAAATTTACTGCCAAACTAGCAAAACCTTAGAATGACCAGAGACCTAAGCAAGCAAAAAGGGAGTCCCCATTTGCAATGGGGCGGTGTGTGAAAATTGGCCACGACAAGAGGTATACCATGCAAGGTTATGGTTCAAAAAGGTGAAAGGAATGTTGTTGTTACCTCTCTTTAGAGTCATCTTATGAGTCCATTTGTGTTCCTACAAGTGGATTGGAGACA
Source organism: Cryptomeria japonica (assembly GCF_030272615.1). Classification (NCBI taxonomy): domain Eukaryota; kingdom Viridiplantae; phylum Streptophyta; class Pinopsida; order Cupressales; family Cupressaceae; genus Cryptomeria; species Cryptomeria japonica. The sequence goes on along the minus strand of NC_081414.1, from coordinate 475,893,612 downwards.
GATTGAGCAAAATTTAGTACACTAATGAGTTGATGACTCTTGGGAAGGTGTTTCCAACCAAGGGAATGATCAGAAATTTTATTTTGGCTAATGATTTCAATGTTGCAGCGATTGGTCTTCCATCCGGGTGATGAATTTTGAAAAAACAGACTTGAACAACTACAGATTTAAGCATCTTCAAACCATTCAGCCTTTTAACAGGGTTAGTTTTTGGTTTCACATTAAGGGAAGAAGTGTTGCAGCTAACCAAGGTAAGTGTTGGACGGGCGTTTGGGCATCAACTAGTGGTTGTCTCATGTTTTCAGCTTGCACCTATGGTTGGGACAGCAAGTTACTTTACAATGACATCCATTATGCTAGAGTGTAGGGTATTGAGAATGACAGAGTTAACATTTACTGCCATAATTTTACTCCTATGGTGCCATGGATTTGCGATTATGGAGAGAAATTTTCTCTAGAGTTAACCGAATCATGCAATATCTAGTTGCTCTTCTTACAGGAGGATTTCAGGAAGCCTATTGTGCAGGTGCCCAATAGTGTAGTACTCTAAACAGATGGAGCTACAAACCTTCAACACTTATTTGGGATCCTAGAATCACATAGAGACTTATCAAGGATCAATTAGTTCATGAGCTAGCATTGCTTGAGGACAAGCATATTTTGGGAGGGAAAACTATAGTGTCCCCATTTTTATGCCATCTTGTTTTGCCAGCATCGTCAAATTTTTTTGGGTTTTTTGTATGTTTCCAAATGCATTAGAAGGGTTTTAATGTTCTAGGTGAGCTTAGTTTTCAGTTTCAGTGGGTTTTGACAACAATTTCTATTTGTAGTAAGTACTTGCATGGCATTGATCTTTTTGGGTTTTTCTAGGTGTGTTCTCTTTGGTCCTCAAAAAACACTACTATTTATAGCAGGTGCTTGCATGGCACCAATCTTTCTGGGTTTTTATTAGGTTTGTTCTCTTTGGTTTTCAGAGAACATTTCTATTTATAATTTTATAGTATGTGCTCGTGTTGGCATCAGTTATCATCTTTCAGCTTCAATTATGTTCTGGCATTATTGGATTTCTACTTCCTATGTCATGATGAGTTTTGTAAGGTCATGGATATTATTTCAATATTTACATGAAAGTTATAAAGTGACTTTAAATCATTCGATTTAGTGTTGAATAATAAAGTGCTAAGTGTTGACCCCAAAGTTAGACGCCTAGGTTGTGGGGGATATCACAACTTGCAAAGTAATCGGGTATCTCTTTGCATTATGGAAGGAGATTTATACATGAGCATGACTACGACTATGTTCTTAATCTGGCACTCACGACTTTAACAAATCATTAACAAACTAAGATAATAAGCTAAGTTCACAATATAATAACAAACACCAAACACTCACTAAACAAACCATACAAGAATGATGAAATATCCAACATTCCCCCTTATTACATCATTTGCTTTAAATTACTAATAGGAGAATCCTGAAAAAACTTTCAAACTTCACACATGCAAGAGGCTTGGTGAAGATATTTGCACAGTCCCTAAGTTGAGCAAAATTGGAGCTGGATGTTGTTTTGTTGAACATGTTCTCATATGAAGTGACAGTCAACTTCAATATGCTTGGTCCATTCATGAAACACTGGATTACAAACAATCTTGATAACACTCTAATTGTCACAATAGAGGACTGCAGGTTGGTTTTGTGGTAACCCCAATCCTTCTAATATACAACGTAGCCAAACTGCTTCACAAACTGCTGCACTTGCTGCACGATATTCTACCTCAGTTAAAGAATGAGCAACTGTGGCTTGCTTCTTACTTCCTCAAGAAATAGGTCATGAACCTAGGAAGAAAACAAATCCAAAAGTGGATTTCCTATCATCAACATAACCTACATAATCTGCATTTGTGTGCCCGGTTAAGAAGAATTGATCGTTCCTTTCATATTCTAAACCATGATTCATTGTACCTTGCATATACCTTAGTACCCATTTTATTGCTTTCCAATGACACATTTTTGGTTCTTGCATGAATCTTGATAGATAATTAACAACAAAACTAAAATCTGGTCTAGTGTAAGTCAAGTAAATTAAACCTCCAATCATTTGTCTATAGAGAGTTGCATTCACCTAAGGAGATGTATCGGATGTAGATAACTGTAATCTTGATTCCATAGGCATAGACATTGGAATCCATCATTCTGAATTTCTCAAGGAGTGTCTTGGCATATTTTCTTTGAGATACAAAGATATTATGATTTGTTTGCCATACCTCTAAGCCTAGACAATAATGTAGTAGCTCGAGATCTGTTATATCAAATGCCTTCTTGAGATCATTTTTGGTTGTTTCAACCATTGCTTCTGAGCTGCCTATGATAACCAAGTCATCAACATATACATTAATGATCACAATATCCCCCCCTTGATCTTTAAGGTAGAGATTTGGATCATATGGATGCCTAGTGAAACCATGTTGTAGCAAATGTTCATCAATTTTTATATACCAGGCTCTAGGAGCTTGTTTGAGACCATATATGGACTTAATAAGTTTACATAACTTTTATTCTTTACTAGGTGCAATGTATCCCTCTAGTTGGGTCATATAGACCTCTTCCTTAAGGTCTCCATTCAGAAATGCACTTTTTACATCCATTTGGTATAGTTTCCATCCAATTTGTGCCGCTAAAGCAAAAATCATTCTAATTGTTTTGTTGTTTTTTTGCTGTGGGAGCAAATATTTCCTCATAGTCTATCCCTCTTTCTAGGCATAACCCTTGGCTACAAGTCTAGCCTTATGTTTATCTATACTACCATCTACTTTATACTTAGTTTTAAATATCCATTTACATACAATTTCTTTCTTACCAAGTGGTAGATCAACAAGCTCCCAATTTTTGTCTTTCATCAAAGATTGATACTCTGCATCCATAGCCTCTTTCCAAGGCTTTGACTCTAGTACTTCCTAAACAATAGATGGCTTAAAATTATCAACAATTGAAGTCATCAAGGCTAGATTTACCTCATTGTGAGCCATGTTGCGAGTCCTTGAACCTGAAGTTGAAGTGTTTGGAACTCTGTCTAGCTTTCCATTGCAAATGGTACTAGTATACCACTTTGGTAAAGGTTTTGTGACATTTGTGGGTGTTGATTGACTATCAACGTTCCCATCATTTTTCCCATCCATGTTGAAAATAGGAGCACTTTTTGAAGTAGGTGATGATATGGGAGAACTTGACTCACCCTGCTCATCAAAAATTACATCTCTACTAATGTATGTCTTCTTTGCATTGGGATCCATAATGCGATATGCCTTAGATTCATTACTATATCCAAGAAGAATATGCATTGATTTTTCATCTAGCTTCTTCCTTTTCTGTTTAGGAATGTGCATATAGGCAAAGCATCCAAATACACAAAGACGAGAGATAGAAGGCTTTATCCCTATCCATGCTTCTTCTGGTGTGATGCCATCAAGGGCTTTAGTTGGTGCATGATTCAAAAGATAAACTACAGTGTGTACATCTTTAGCCCAATATGCACGTTCTAGTTGAGAATCTTTCAACATACTTCGGACCATCTCCATGATGATGTGATTTCTCCATTCAGCAACTCCATTTTGTTGAGCTTTGTATGCTGCAATCAATTGATGTCGAATTCCATGTTCCTTTAGATATGTGGAGAAGTTTTTGCTGGTGTATTCCCCCCCTCAATCTAAGTGGAGGACACGAATACGATGATTCATATCTTTCTCCACAAGAGTGTGAAACTCTTTGAAGTAGGAAAAAGTTTCGTCTTTATGTTGCAAACAATATACCAACATTTTCCTTGTGTGATCATCAACAAAAAGATGAAAGTACCTGTATCCATATGACTAGGTGCCATAGGACCATACAGATCGGTATCCACCAACTACAAAGGTTGGCTTGCACGATGCTCACTTGGATAGAAGGGTGCTCTATGTTGTTTTCCAACAATACAACTAGAATAAACAACACTCGACTTCTCAAGTGGCGGAAGCCCCATCACCATGCTTTTTAGACTAAGTTTGAGTAAGTAACTAGTGCTTAAATGACCAAATCTACGATGCAAAAGTATAGCAAGATCATTGACCTTAGTCACTAAAGCTTGATTATTAGTTGTTGTATCAAACCTAAACATTTTAGCAATCTCAGTAGCACTAGCAACAATCTTTAAAACTTTAGACTTATCTTTGATAAGACAAATCTTTTTATCCCGATTGGTATCAAACTCAACCCTAAGGTTATGATCAAGAAATTGAATAACAGAAAGAAGATTTTTCCTAAGTCCTAGAATGTACAAAACATTAGTAAGCTTGCAACTATGTATACCAAACTTCAAAGAGATGTCACTAATACCTTTGACATCCTTGGTGGTATCATCTCCAAGAGTGATTGTACCTTGATGGGGTCTCAATGTGAGAAAGCACTTCTTCTGTCCAGTCATGTGCTTTGTAGCACTTGAGTCCACATACCATATAGAGGTTGATTGTGAACCATCTTTTGAAGTGTGGGCTGAAAGCACGTATTCCTCATCCGGAGAATCTTCTACTTCAGCAACATTTCTTTGTTGTTTCTCTTTGTTCTTCTGCTCCCATTGTGGTTTGCCACTTTGAAATGACTTCTTTGGATGTCGTTTGTTGGATGATCCTTTGTTGAAGGAATTGTACCAACAATTTTTCATATCATGTCCAACTCTTTCGCATATTGGACACTTCTTCTGAATTCTAGATGAATTACTAGGTTTGGGAGGTCCACTGAACTACTTCATAGGCTTCTTGCCTTTAAGTTTTGTGATCATTGCATGATCATTCTAATCATGTTCTTGGCTTATAAACTCTTCTTTCTGGAGTAGATTCACTAGCTTCTCAAAGGTGGGTGTTGTCTCAATGACATTCAAAGTTGTCACAAAGACTTTATACCTAGAAGGTGGTGCCCACTAAACAATAGGCACCAAAACACATCATCAATTGTTTTTTCCCAATGCTTGTAGGGAAGCCCTCAGCTTTGCAATCCTTGTCAGGAAGGATTCTAACTATTCTCCATTCTTCATCTTCTAGCTGTGTAGCTAACTCTGCAGATTCAGAATCCAATTCTGATTCTTTGCCTCATACATCATATTGAGCTTGTCCCATGCATCATTGGTTGTGGACAAATCATAAATAAAGGGATAAACTTCATCAAACACACTGAACAAAATGATCAATTTTGCCTTTTTGTCGGCTTGATCAAATTTCTTCTGCTCATCAGCATCTGTCTTATGTCTTGTTGTGATGCCATTAACCACATCCCAAACTTCCTCAAACTCGAGTTGAGTTTTGAGTTTGGTCTTCCATGTAGAATAATTGTTTTCGTGCAACAACTGAGAATCAAGAAGGAAATTTGGAGAACTTCCTACCATTTTGTCAGCTAGATATAGACACTATTTTGTTTTGTCTCTCTCAAATCAACAAGTTGCCACAGAGGAGAGGAAAATATAGAAACAAAATTAATGCCTGATGTATATAGCTGAGTTAAAAAAAGAACACCCCCTCAAAGAGTTGAAAACTACACAATTTGGTTTTAAAACGTAGCCTTACATTTTGTCCTTTGACTTTTCCTAAATTTAAAAAAATATACTAGGCTATTCAAGTGATTCTGCATTAAGACAGGCATCAAACAATCCTAAGACACTAGGAAAGCACATATTTGTAGTTATCATATGCAAGGCCACTCGTTATAAGTTTCGGTTTGCACATAAGCATACACAAGGGACACTGATACTAGCTTTCCGCCTAGTAACAGCCTGTTTGCACTAAGGAGATTATTTGGCACCTGGGGTATTATATAAAGAAAATAATATAGGCCACCATATTAGATTACTTATCTCTTATTACGTGTGCAACTCCAAGTTAGAACAAGCTTTAAACAAGCCAAACAATATTTCAGCACCTGCAACCAGTTTCGAGCCCCTGCCCGACCAAGTACATAGCGACCCTTGCACCCGTCAATCTCGGCAATGGAACCACGGTGGGAGCCAATGAGATTCTATACAAATTCACTCATGATTCTGTAGAGGATGGAGCTATCTCGCAAATCATCACGAATTAATTCTAAACCAGATGTCAATAAATTGATCAGTATTCACAAGAGTTGGGCGGAGTCTAGGCACTCGCATAGTTACGAGACTGTGAGAAATAGGTATAATTAGCACCCGAGCCACAGTGGTTGCCTCACAATTCTTCGATTGGACCACAATAGCTTTCAAAAAACTGTCTTCATGGCACATAATGGCAGCGGCAACACTTTTAGCATGCATGATGCTGATACAAGACGAAGTAAAGCACTACTGAGCACTACACATAAGGACGTCAATCATGAGCCCAAAAAATGGATCAATCACATAAAATAAACTCGCCAAAACAAGAAATCAGAATGGCCATGTAAAGTCAACACTGACTCCACGATAGGGTGAAAACTTGATCTCCAACCAAACAGTTTGCAATTATGCGATGCTTTCTAGAATGTGGCGCCCACTAAACTGACCTGGACGGGCTGGATGCGGCTCTACATGCGCAGCACTTAGATGTGGAAATAATATCTCATGACTATAATGCTACAATGTGCAGCAATCCAGGCACTCTGTGTTGGTCTCCACCTCTCAAAAAAAAAATTGTCGGTCAATGGCTGTGAAACCATAGACTCTCCCACTGCCACAAGCAATCACAAGAAAACTAGGCTCACGAACCAAGTAATGACACCGGCCATTTCAATGAGCATGATTTGCTTGGAGAGACGATGGAGTCAGCCAAATTAGAATGCTCCAACCACAATCTGCTACAAATTGTCAGTAACCGTCAAGACAATCATCAATTGCTCTAGCTAACAAATTCACCGATGCAAAGCAAAAGGATGTAACCCAATGCACAATTATGGAAGCCTAAGAATTGATCATAAACAATGGAAATTCCGATGTGTGCAATCTCAAAACAATGTGACCGAAATGTGCAAACACAAAAACTGAATGCAAACCTCGATGATTGTGTGGTAGCTACAAATCTTGGATTTGAGAATAGCTGAATAGGCAGAGATATGGTTGTCCCTCAATTAGCTTGGATAATGCACTTTTCTATCGGGTAGATCATATTTGGTTTCATAAATGGCCTAGTCGCATTGATCAAAAATAAAAAATTATCAAAAATTATCACTAAATAGTAGGCACAGAATCTATTATGCTCTAATACCATATCAAAATTTGCAAAGTAATCGAGTATCTCATTTGCATTATGGAAGGAGATTTATACATGAGCATGACTACAACTGTGTACTTAATTTGGCACTCACAAGTTTAACAAATCATTTACAAACTAAGCTAATATGCTAAGTTCACAATATAATAACAAACACCAAAGAAACACTAAACAAACCATACGGGAATGATGAAATATCCAACAGGGGATACAAAACTTAAGTTGTTTCTATAAGCTTTTCGAGAGATTTTATAGGGAACTGTTGACGTGTATTTTGTACACCATCATACACAGAATAAAATACCTAAGGGTATCTTATCCTCTCTTGAATAAAGTCGCTAACCGCTGAAGATTCGCATGAAGGATCAGTTAGGATGACCTCAAGGTTCCTTTTGGTAGGGTCTCTACATGTGGATAAGCTCCAGTGGTATGATGTGATTTGCTGGAATCACAAGGGGACTTACATTGAACTTCCGATCTGCTTTGCTGGAACACAGGCTCTTACTAGCTTAGATTAAAAAATGGAAAAAGGATGGGGGTGAAGAGAGGATCTAATCCTAATACTAAGAATGTAGGAGCAATGACTGATTTTGATGAAACTCTAACTAGGTCTTGTTTTGACATCAATGGAACATCTACACAAGGCTAGTGCGATCTTCTATGGGAAGCTTTATGATGTTCAAATCATCACCGCACGCATAGACACCATCAAGTTGATGCATATCAATGAAGAAGTGACAAATTGAAATTGAGCTTAGGCTGAATGATTCCAGTTGACTACGCAAGGCAAGTCTGCAATCAACAAACTGCTAGTAGTATGGATGTACGAATTCCACCATTAATCAATCGCATTTCCTCCATTCATCTAATCATCTACCATCTAAGATTGAAGACTCAACAAGAAACCATGCAAATTGCAAGAAACGACACACTTCACCATTACTTCAATGAAAATGGAGTTTTTTTACAATCAATGGCAACAATTTCTTGCCTTGTCCTCCTATTCTACTATCTATCTACTAACTACTTTCAACTATTTCTATCCTATCTCTCTAATTCTCTCTAATTCTCTCTAATTCTCCTTTACAAATGAAATGTCTGGGCTTATATAGTGCCCACAATACAATTTGATGGCTTAGATCAATTCAAGATCAATGGCCAAGATTCAACAATGAAAACCCTAATTAGGGTTTGTTACAACCATTACATAACATTTAATGCTTGACCAATGATAAAATTGTATTGCTTGGACACATGTCCTTTCTAGAAAAATCGACCAATGGATAACCGGGGTAGGTACATCGGAGTTTGTGCCACCTTCCATAAGTTAAATACATTGAATCTGGACATGCTGAGATGGACCTCACTGATTGGAGAAATGATGACTAGGATGCCACCTCATTTGACACTTGTAACTTGGTAGATATTCAACTTGATGTTGTTGAGAAGCTATCTTTAATTAATTCATCTGGAATTATTTGCTTCTTCAACGAGCCCTTGTTCTAACTCCTTGCGTCCTTGATGTGCAGGAAGATGATGTACCTCGCCTTGGAACGCTGGATTGAAAAAGGTCGCCCTTGTCCTGGCTTGATCGTCCCGGCGAAGACCGTCCTTGATCCGGCTTGATTTTCCTTGAAGAGATCTCCATTTGATGCCTACACAACATTTCAAAATTAGTAACATGATTTTGCAATACATAACATAAATTAGAGAGCAAATTTTAGGAAACTTAATGATAAGTCCTTTATTAATCATTTCCTAAAAACGACTGAGCTAAGGCAAAACAAAATTTCAAAATTCAAAATTAAGGCAATGACGATCAAAATTCGAAATTAAAACAAGAGATCTTGCCATACCTTACTTAAGAGCTAACTCTAGAATGCAAAATGAATAAAATTGCCTAGGCAAAATTGAAATTCGATAGTCTTGATGTGATCTTCAAAAGAACGTTCCTCTTATCACCTTCGCCACCCCTCAAGTCTTGGACGTGATCTCTAATGCCTTGGCAAATTCGCTTAAATGGAAACTTTTAGATTTGCACCACCTTGGATAACCTTGGCACCACCTTGCTTTGTAAACTCCAAATCGCACTTTGAACACAATTTCGCACCTTCTCAAATCGCATGTGAATGAAGAATGACAATGTGAAAATGAAGATTCTCACCCTCCCTTTATAGCGCTCACCTCATACTTACCTTAAGGCCGACTTGGTAATTAAAAGCGAATTTTAAAATAAAGTAAAAGGCCGACTTTTAGTAAAATAAACAAATAAATATCAAGCGCTCCACTCAATTTTTATTAAAAAACTTAATTAATTATTTGCCAACGTTTTTTTAATTTAACAATTTCGATTTTTTTACAAGGCAAAAACAATTAACTAATATTAAGTGCAATATTTAAATGCCATTTAATTGAATTTTCAAAAATTATCGATTTTCTTAGCATTTAAATAAATTCAAAATGTTTGTTTGAGCGCCAAATTTTGAAGATGAAAGATACGTACCTCATCGCCCTGGTCCCTGACTGAGGGACAGGAGCAATCTCCATTGTTTCTTCTTGATCTTGCATCTTTGTTCTCAAATTTCCATCATAAGGCGAACATTAGTGTTATTTCTTCATTCCATGCTTGTCTTACTTGGCTTCCACAAGGCGTATGGATGTCTGGAAGGATCATCGCCCTTGTCCCTTGGAGAGGGACAGGAGCGATCTTGAAGCTCTAGCCGAAATGCGTCATCTTTCAACTTTGGTTCCTCGTTCATTGCCTCTTAAAGGACGTCCTTGATCTTGTGTAAACTTGCCTTGACATGCATTTGAAGGAAAATGAAGGATCCTATGCAAATCGCTCTGGTCCCTCCCTGAGGGACAGGAGCGAACCTAGGCATTTTGGTCCCTTGTTGGCATTTGGTAATCTTCAATTTGTCTTAAACGCGTTCATTTCGCCTCTTTCGTTGCCTTTGATGTCTCGATTCGTCCAAACAAGGTCAGGAATGGCTCAACTAAGCATTTTCGCTCTAGTCCCTTGGAGAGGGACAGGAGCGCTTTTCGCTATGGACCCTTGGAGAAGGACACGAGCGAAATTTGACTTTTCGCACTCTCTATCAGGATAATTTTTATGGAATATAACATTTAAGTATAATGTTTCTTCTTTCTTATACTTTAAGTTATATTCCATATATACTTTCAGGATGTTTGAGAGTGGTTTCAGACCTCCAGGAGTTATATTGCAAAATCTAGTTTTTGGAGGTTTTTTCAGTTTCCAGACTTAGTCAAATTTCAGGATCGGGACATTCCAGACTTAGCCGAATTTCAGGATCAGGACCTTACTCAAGCCGGACTTGTTATCCTGTTGATCTCCCCGACAGCGCTTCAAGTTATATTCATTTGATAAAATGCACCTCTTTGGACCTTTTCACATCGTCAAGACGTTAAAATCTTGCAAGGACAAAGCAAAATTGGATTTGTAGCTCCGGTCCTTCACTGAGGGACAGGAGCGATTTTTCCCTTGGAGGCATTTCTGTGCTCATGAAAATCTTCAATTTATATTCAATGGAAAGATCTCGCCTTTCTCCATCACTTCCAATTCGTAATTCATCTTGACCCTGCAGGAATAGTAAAATATTTGAAAACGAGCTCCCGTCCTTCACTGAGGGACAGGAGCGATTTTGCTCCTACAGGCCAAAATAACATGATTTTACACATTTTAACACTTCACAAGGCGAAAACAAATCATTTGAAATGCCTAGGATCAAAAATCAAAAATGTCAAAATTTGGTCAAAAAAATATTCAATTGGACAAAAATTCACATTTCATCTTCAACACTTAGACAAATTTAAGCTCTGCATCAACATTCCAATTGAAAATTAGACCATTCTGGCGAATTCATTGCATTCAAAATTTGCATTCTAGAAAAGGAAAATCAAAAAGCTCCCAAAACCGACTGGATTCAAACCAAAACCCTAAAAAGCAAAGCAAAAACGAGCAAAAAAAACAAAAACAAAAAGAGGGGGTCCCCATTTGCGATGGGGCGATGTGTGAAATGGTCACAACAGGAACTTAAATATTTGAATTTTTTTAAAGTGTCCTAATTCCCTCCAAATTCCCTCCAAAGTTATTTCTAATGGATGCCTTGGAAAAGGGACTTTATTCATGAGAAAAAATTATTATTCCTTAAAAAGGTGAAAAGTGCTCCATAAAGTTTTTTATTTATTTTATATAAGGAATTTTGGAGCAATTAAAGGGAAAATAATATTTTATTGCTTCGAAAATTTATAAAAGGAGATTGAGGGCTCACTGTTTGGTTGTTGATGAATTTGATTTTGCTTCTGCATTATGGGAGAACTTGTGTTCTTCTCAAAAAAAACCTGGTAGACGAAATTCCTCGAGTTTGTTGGTTTCGGTGGTGAAAAATCCTCCCTAGCTGGTTTATGGTGTTTCACTTTACAGATCACATTGGAGCTTTAATGGAGTTTGTTGTTTCTTGCAAAGTCTTTGAGGATTTCTTTTGTTGTTTATTATTTGAGTTTGGGGCTAAGATTTTGAAGGGTTTCAAAGATTTTTACCTGCTAGTCGTATCACATTTCCCAAGAGTAAGTTGTACCATCTTTCTAGTATTTGGAAGGTTGATTTAGGGCTTAACGTCATTAGAAATTGTGCCAAATGCTTCCTATTAGCTGAGAAACTCCATTGTGAAGGGATGTGATGTTTTTTTTTTGTTGGCACAAATTTCTAGAAGAGATTGTACAATATTACAAGGGTTTTGGGAACAAGGCATGAGAACTTGGAGGGCTGAGCGCTTGGTTTTTTGGAGGTTTCTTTTCATGTAGAGTGGCGCCTAGTGAAAGGTTATCAATTTCAAACTTTTTAACATTGATTTGATGGAGTTTGGATGTGTTCATTGAATTTGGTTGCTGACCACCCCTGTTTGCCAGTGTTGGGTATTATTGGGAAGTGCATAACAGACCTGTAGCTGTCCTTTCCGGAGCATTTGGAGGGTGTTGAACATTGATGGATAAGTGTATTGCTTCTAGGAGATTTGGGGTAGCTTCCTACATGAGTTGGAAGCTATTTGAGGGTAATCAAGCCACTTGTACCTGCTGCAACAGGATGTTTCGGGCCTGCTTCTGTCTAATAATCATACCCAGATTGATTTCTTATGCTTCTAGGAAGTTGGTTTTGCATTGGAGTTTCTTTTCTTAGTGCTAGGTTTGCTTATAATTCCTCTAAGTGTGGAATTGGGGTTCGAAACTTGTTGCGTGATTTCTTTCATTGTTCCGAGTGTGACAGTGTATTATTCATTCTTAACAGATATGAAACGCTTCTTATCATGCTCATTTTCAAGTGTTGGATATAACTGGAAGGGTGTCTAGTGGAGCTGGGTATGTAAGGAGGTGATCGATATACTTGAGAGAAGTTCTATGGGGGTTTGGAGTGTGTGTGAGGAGATTTCCCCATCGCTGTTGATTTGGTGCAAGGAAGTTTCAGACTTGCAACATCATTCTTTGTGATTGTTCAGACCTGAGACACTCAATCTCATCACCATTTTCAAATTTCAAGTCATTTTCACACGGGTTTCATATTGATGTTTATATTATGCATTGCTAGCTTGTGGATTTATTATGCATTCAAAACTTTATAACAGCAATTGAATCTACATGAATTATTTATATCAGAGCTTTATAATAGTGGTGTACCACTAATTTGCATATTCACATTGATGTTTATCATTGCAAAAATTGAAAGAAAAAAAATCTAAGGTGGTTACTACAAAATGAGAGGATCAGCAACATCAAGATCTTCTTCATCACATCCACTGAGAAGGTTAGAACGTAGGACATCTGTCTTCAACAATGTGCGATGGACTCTCTTCCCTTTGTAGGTTGACATCTTCTTCATGCAATGGAGCACTGGTACAATGGTAGGTCTAATTAATCATGTGGGAAGGTAAATTCATTTGCATTAGGATTGCAAGGCATGATTTGACTAAAGGAGCATCTGGTTCTTCCTTTTCCTTCTTGTCTACACATTGTTTTTCCAGTAGTTGTGACTAGACTGGTTGTGCCTCATTATGAGCTTTTGGCACATCTTATTTCTGTATTGTCCATTGCTGTACTAGATTCTTCTTTCTCTTTCACCTTCTCAACAACACTATTGTTCTTGTCTCAACTTTTCATTTTTTTCTCCTTGCTATTGTTCATGTTATTTACATTTGACCTTGCAATAATAGCATTACCTTGTGTGTGCTCACATCCTTTTCTTGTCCGATATTCATTCTATACTTGCACTACTAATGCATCTGTATATGTTTGTATATTGCCATTTGATGGCATGGCCTATTGAGATGGATACATTAGATCCCTTAAAATTCGAAGTTGTGGGTGGGTGGCCAATACTGATCTGGATCAGCACTAAGTTCACCTTGAAAACTCTAATTATATGCATCATAATCTATATATTCATCTTCTTCCATATCCAGATGCATCATACTAATAATCATCATCCTCATAGTGCTAAGCACAATCCTCCTCATGAGGAAGTTCTTTCTCTTTGCTTATTGAGAGGGCCTATGCATGTTTTAGTGCAACAATTTTAGCTTCTAGCAGCTTAATTTTTTCCTTTTTGCTTTCTCTCAATAAACAAGTCATTTATTTGCATTTGAGCACCCTTATCATTATAATCCTCTTCATAATCATCATAAGGGAACTCATCCTTCTTTCTCATTAGGAGAGCATTGATATGTTCAAATGTGGCACATTGATTTCCAACAAGTCAAGCTTTGCTCAATACTGTTCAATTTCATCTCTGTATGATATGTTGGGACAAGGGAGATATTGGTTAGCAATGTCCTAATATCTAGTGGTTACAAACATGCGTCGAGGATTCTATTTATATTTATCCTACCAATAATCATATCAAAAATTTGTATATGGGCTGTCTATGAGTTGACAATTGTTAGAAGCTCACATGCCTCCTCTTTAAGATTGCAAAACAAGTACTCTTGTTCAGTCTCATATTTATATGCCATATTGGGAGAGGTGGGATGGTGGACATCAAAATATGTTAATAGATATTGATATTGCATTCCACGGATTTGCAAATATTCATCATGTTATGCATTGATCCTCCCACTAAGGACCTGTCGTGACCTAATCACACATCACCCCATTCCAAATGGGGACCCCCTACTTTTTAGGTCCTCCTGGTCTTTTGGCTTTGGTATGTTGGGTCTTTTTTCAGTAGTCTCTTTGGTCTCCTCATTTTGCAGGTGTTTTGGAATGATTTTGGTCAAGTCTGCAAGTCGTTTGAGTGAATTTGAATAAGTCTGGAACCTATCTTGCCTATTTTAGAGTTTTTCCCTTCAGACTTAGATTGAGGTCTTTTCCTTAGGGTTATGGAAAAACTGAGCATTGCATTGGAATCAGGACCCTTCAAAGAAGCTATCGGTGAAATTCGAGTGAATTCTGAGAGCAACTTTCTATTTCTAGAAACTTCCTATTTTTTAGGGATTTCACTACCTCCCGGATTGTCTTTATTTTGCCAAAATCAAACTTACTATTTTTAGCAGTTTCTATTTTTAGTAAGTGTCGTCTCATCCTGTTTTGCCCTAATCTTAACATTTTGAAGTGCTTACTATTTATAGTAAGTCTATTCTTGAAGAGCTCATCAATAGGCAGGGGTCCTGGCACTGAAGACTGAGCATTCCTAAACATTTCTAAATCCAAAAAGTTTGAAAAAGCAGGCTATTGATCGAAAATGGCTAAGTGTAGAACTCATTCCAGAAATGGGAATGCACTGAAAAATCTTCTAAGTCTGGCAAAGAAAAATCACTTCGATTCAAAATGGCATCCCAATCTGGCAGTTGATCAAAAATGCCTAAGTCAGGAGAGTAAATCAAGAGAATCCTTCATCCTGGCATGAACATTTTCCAAATCAGGAGTGGGCACCAAAATGCCCCTATGGAAGAAAAGTTTGAAAGTTGAAAAATCTTCCACCCCATGGAATTGGCACCCATTCATGAATTTGGGCGCTAGAATGGGGTGTGGAGGAATTTTCCTCCACCCCCAAAAAAATCCTGCACCACACCAAATTAGCGCCCAATGGCTAGAGGGAGCACCAAAACTTGGTGATGGAGGAATTTTCCTCCACACCACTTTTTCCTGCACTAGGCCAAAAGTCCACCCTAGTCAAAGGATGGGCACCAAACTGAGGGTCAGGAGGAATTTTCCTCGACCAAAATTCCTTAACTGCATCGAAATTATGCCCAGCTAGGTGCTTGGGCGCCAAATGAAGGGTTTCAGGGAAAAGGCAATAGGGTCAAACTTCCTTCTCAAGGTGTGATTTGCGCCCAAGTTCAAGGCAGAGCACAATTTTCCTCCTTGACCAAAATTCCTTAACTGCATGGAAATTCTTTCCAGCCAGGTGCTTGGGCACCAAATGAAGGGTTTCAGGGAAAATTCAATAGGATTTGCGCCCAAGTTCAAGGTAGAGCACTGGAAAGAGGGTGTCAAGGAATTCCATCCTCAAGCCAAGATTCCTCCTCATCATGGTTTTCACGCCCAAGCATGTTGTGGAGCGCCAAAATGATGTAGGGAAGGAATTTTCCTTCCAAAGATGAATTCCTCCACAAGGTAAATTCCATGCCCAAGGAGGAAATGGAAAGGAGGGGGGCATGGAAATTTGAAGTCAAGGATAAGGAAGAAAGGAAAATCCCCTCAAGAAAGTGAATCAAAAATCCTTCTCAGGCATGGAAATTCGCTCAAAATTGAAGAAATTTCGAGGCAATGACAAAATTGATCAAAGAAGAGATTTTTCTCTCTCCTAGACCCCGGAACTCAAATTTGGAAGAAATTCCTAAAAATAGGAAATGTTGAAAATTGATGAAAAATCTCCATTGGAACATGACAAATTCAAAAACTCAAGAAAATTCTTCTCGGAGAAAATTCTCTCCCTCCAAAAATCCGGATGAACTCAACTTCTTTCCAAGCGGATAAATCAACAAAATTCATTAAGGAAAGAAAAATCTTTCAAAAACATCCTTTTGAAATTCAAAATGGAAAGATTTTCAAAAAATCGACGAGTTGGCAACATGCAAAGGAATATTCAAATTTATGGTGCCATGATTTTGAACTCAATGACAATGATGGGACCCATTTGCATGGAGAGTTATTAAGTATGACACATTCTTAATGCAACTGCTAAGATTAGTCTCTCGCCAACTTAGCAACATAATGGAAGAATTCTATATAAACAAGGAAACACAATTCATTTCTCACGTGCAAGTTTGGGAGAAAGTAGAGGTTGGAGAGAAGTGATAAAGATTCAGAGGCGAAGAATTTCATTTCTTTTCAAGAAATTCTTGATCGCGGAGGTTTTATTTAATTCCTAATTAGGAATTTATCAGCTGGAATTTCTTCTCCACCATCTTATTTAATTCCTTATGCAGATTTTTAATGTTAATCCGAATCATTATATGTGTGCGTTTAATCTGAATCATTGTGTGGATATTGGTCTTTGATGGTGTTCACTAATGATTTGAAATCCTATAAACACACTCCTTGAAGATTGCACCCGCTTCATGTAGTTGTCTTAATGTGGCGAAGTGAAGTGTGGTTGATCTACCTAAAGCATTGCAGTTTTCTGAGTTCTTAGGTTTTAACATAGCTTTCTAAACCCTTCCCTTTTACTTTCAACATATTTCAATCCAAAAATCAAAAAACAAAAGAGCTTTTCATTGATAAATCAATCGTGATCCAATTTCTTGAAAGTCATAAAGTGTTTAAATCTTCTTCAAGTGTGCATAAGTCCCCTTGGATTACCGGCATATCACATCAAGCCTACTAAGTCATATCCGTTGCATAACCGGAACCTTGGAGTCAATCGTTTTAACTTACTGCAATCTTAGCATACGACTGAACTTTGATCAAGAGAGTAAAGTGACCATTGGGCAACTTTATTCTGTGTTAGTCGTTGTCATAAAAAACACGTCAAAAGAATTTGTGCTAGAAGGAGGGCCGCATTGAAGAACTTTCACTGAAGAAGAAACCAGTTGTTCAAGGAAAAATATTCAAATGAATCAAGATGGTGTTGCTAGCTAGAGGTTCACCCCCTGTCTTGTAACCTAGTTTGGGATTCAACAATCATCAAGAAGACATTATCTCAGGACAAGCTGATCTTGCCTGGAAATTGAGCACAAGTGTACCCCAGTATACGGAAGCTTGCAACGTGTTGCGAGAAGAACAGGAGAAAGCCATAGAGATTGGAGTTGCAATTGAAAGAGAGCTCCTTAACCAGAGATTTCCACTCATTCCACTTTCCCCATGTCGTCGATGATTTAAGAAGCTGAATTTGAAGATACACGCTGGATCGTATTAACTCTTTCTCACCAGAGAGACATCAAACGATTCTGATATCCACTCCAGCAGCAAAGGAATTGCAAGAGTTGGTATTTGCTCCCAAGGCAAGACGTGGGAAGGAGGCTTCTACAAGTCAAGATTCACCGAGTGTGGAAGATCTAACCCGTTTTTTTCAAATTCCACCACCTCAGTGACCAGTGCAAGGAGCAGCTTGTACAAGTAATCAGCAAGGACTTGTTCAGATATCAGTACCGGCAATTGTTCAGCAACAACCAGTTCAAGCAATGGCCGCCTAGCGTCCAGCAAATTCTTCTCCTCGCCTATCATGATATGCCAAAGAACCTGGAACATTTATGTTCTAAATTTTATGTCAACCGCACTGCCGACGAGCATATCAAAGTGTT
Source organism: Cryptomeria japonica (assembly GCF_030272615.1). Classification (NCBI taxonomy): domain Eukaryota; kingdom Viridiplantae; phylum Streptophyta; class Pinopsida; order Cupressales; family Cupressaceae; genus Cryptomeria; species Cryptomeria japonica. The sequence goes on along the minus strand of NC_081414.1, from coordinate 475,875,620 downwards.
TGAGGATACTCTTTAGAATAGAGATATCCAACATGAGGATGTTGCTTGCAGATTATTTCCATACTCATTTGGCAAAGAAGCATTCTATTGGTATATTAATCTGCCAATGGATTCAATTTCAACATGGCAACAGATGAAAGAAACATTCTTGGCAAAGTTCAAGTTGCCTATTTCTCCAGCAAAAATATATCGACAATTCATCGAAGTCAGAAGGCAAGAACGTGAACCAATTGGTGCCTTCAACAAAAGGTTCCAAAGGGCCTATTCCAAGTTGCGCATGTCGTATGATGTGAATGATGAAGCAGCTAGACAAATCTATTATGCAGCCTCAGACTATTTTACTTCTATGTTTGTCCAGCAGGCCAATCCAAATGATCTAAAAGTAGCCTACAACGAAGCTGTCAAGATTGGTCTCTTATCACCAGCAACAGCTACAGGGACACCAACTTACTTTGGACAAACTAGTGCACCCAATTATGTCCCAGCTATTAATCCAATTCCTGGTCATTCAAATCAGTTGGTGCCACATCCAAGAGCTCCAATGTCACAAGTGCAACCACCACAGCTAGTTTATCTGCAAAACACAACAACTTCATCCAGGACTCAAGAAGAAAAGGATGAGATGAAGGAGCTGATCGAACAAGTGAAGAAGTTGTCAACTGAGGTGACTTGCCTCAAAAATTAGAACAACCAGATGCAGAACATGCAAAGGAATTATCAGGCACATCAAGGTGCCAATAGAGGATATCAAAATAATCCTCCTAATCACTAGGAAAACCATCTAGGATACAATTCTGGACATCAAGATAATAGTCATGGTTTTCGGAATAATAATAATAATAATAATCAAGGATTCCACAAGAGGATGTGGAATACAGCACCAAACAACGGAGGAGTGCCTTCACCGCTAGATAATCTGCCATCCTCCAAGAATAGGCCAGCAAACAAAGTGTTCTACTGAGCAAGATTGCCATTGAGCAAGTAGCTAAAATGGTTCCACAAGCCCCAACAACGGAGAATATTGCAGAGACTAGTAATGCTGGAAACCCTTCTAAGGAGATTATGTTAGAGCCTAAACACAGAAAAGAAGAGGTTTCTCAAGAAGGAAAGAAGAAAGAAGTCCTTCAACCACCCAAAGCTCAAGCAACTGATCAAGTGTGGACCTTAAGGTTTGATGGATCGAAATCTAAGAGCAGAAACGGAGCCGGAATTGAATTGATTAGTCCAACTGGAGAGGCCTACTTGGCTGTGCACAGATTGTAGTTTCCTTGCACAAATAATATTGCAGAATATGAATCATTAATCCATGGATTGCTTCTTGTTATCTGGAGAGGTTCAAAGATCTTGCATGTATTTGGAGATTCAAAAATTGTTATCCGACAGATAAGGAAGGTATATGCTTGTCATGATAAATGGTAATGCGTGTTGGACCTCATTGAGAGCTTCGATTCATTCAACATCATGCCATTATATAGAACAAGTAATCAGACAACGAATGCACTGGCACAAGCGGTCAGTTCACTAGAACCTCTTGCCATGGAAGGCTTAAAGAAATTCACTGTTGAATTGACTTCGGTTCCCTTGTGCCTGATAATATTACCAACTTCCAAGTGTTTGAGGATGATAAGCACATTCTAGACTTCCTCACAAATTCAGACGTGTTTTCCACTTAGATCATTGATGAAGAGGAACTTGAAGAAGCTGAGTTTGATGCTGGAGGGATCATGAACCTGAAAACGAATACCATTCCCCGAGGAATGATTGAGCTAGAATGAATCTTTGATCCTGATAAACTGAGTAGAAATAAAACCACTAAAGGAAGCGAGTGTGAAGCAGCAAATTTGGGAACACACGAACAAGTAAAGAATGTCTTCTTTGGGAAAGTTTGTACCCCAGAAGAGAGGGAAGGAATCTTGAAGAACTTGAAAGAGTTCTCCGATGTCGTTGCATGGGGATATGAGGATCTAAAGACCTATGACACTTCTCTCTTCACGCATACAATTCTGCTAAAGCCAGGGAGCAAACCTTTCCGACAAAGGTAGAGGCCAGTGAATCCATTGCTAGACCCATTGATATATCAAGAAGTGAAGAAATTACTCTCAGCAAGGATCAACTTCCCAATTAGGCACTCAACATGGGTCGCCAACTTGGTTTCAGTAAGAAAAAAGAACGGAGAAATAAAGTTGTGTGTAGATTTTCGGAACTTAAACAGAGTTTCAAAGAAGGACAATTACCCGTTGCCATCACTAGACGAGGTGTTGCAAATTGTTAATGATTCATAGATGATGTCATTTTTGGATGGCTATTCCGAGTACAACCAAGTCATGGTGGAAGAAGAAGATAGATTGAAGACTGCCTTTACCACCAAATGGGGCACTTTTGCCTACAGGAGAATGTCGTTTGGCCTCATCAATGCAGGAGCCACCTTCTAGAGTGTGAATATTGCTTTTCGAGACCTAGTTGGAAAATGCATAATAATATACATGGATGATCTTACTGTATTTTCCAAGAGAAGAGAAGATCATATTGATGATTTAAGAAATATTTTTCAGAGGTGTAGAAGATATGAGATATCTCTTGATCCCAAGAAATGCATGTTTGGTGTCGCTGAAGGTAAATTCTTGGGGCATGTCATTTCTGAAAATGGAATCTCAATTGACCCCGAACGAATTGAAGCTATCTCAAGAATTGGCCTACCTGCCAGTCAAAGGAAATTGAAATCATTCTTTGGCAAGATTAACTTTGTAAAAGTTTATTACTGGATTTGCTGAAATTGTGAGGCCACTGAATGATATGTTAAAGGAGGGAGCAAAGATAGAATGGACAACTATAGCAAGGAGGGCATTTGAAGAGATAAAGAAAGCAATTGTAAATGCCCCAATCCTTGTCAGCATCGATTATTCAAGGCCCTTCTACTTGTATTCCTTTGCTTCAAAACATACATGTGCAAAGAACAGATGAAAAGGATGAGCATCCAATTGCCTTTATGAGTACACCTTTGAAGGATGCAGAGCTGAGATACCCGAACGATGAGAAGCAAGCCTATGCTTTGGTCAAGGCTATTAAGAAATTCAGACACTATCTTTTAAGAAGCAAGGTGTATGCAATTGTTCCTGATGCAGTAGTGAAAACATTGTTGATGCAGAATGAACTGAGCAAGAGAAGAGGCAAGTGGGTCGCCACAATTCAAGAATATGACATAGAGATACAACCAATGAAAATAGTCTATGGACGAGCCTTAGCACAGACGATTGCCACAATAGGACCCGAGCTAGTGCAACAGACTTATGTCTTAGAAGAAGTATCTCCAAGAGAGTGGTATGACGACACTATTTATTATTTGTTGAATTATAGATGCCCTCCCCATTGAGCCTCGTGCAGAAGAGAACCTTAAGAATGAAAAGCCAAAGATATATGCTTCAAGGGGTCGTGTTGTATAGAAAGAATCATGAAGGGATCTACTTGAGATGTGTTGGGAAAGAAGAAGCTAAGCAAATCATCGAACACTTCCACAAGAAATTTGGGACAAGTCACAGAGGTGGTTTGGCTATAGCGCATCAAATTGCAAGGGCAGGATACTATTGGCCACCACTTTTCAAGGATGCATATGAGCATGTGAAGGCATGCCACACATGTCAGGTGGCCGTTGTTCATGAGAAGAATCTTGCCATGCCACTTCAGCTTGTCATTGAAGTGAGGTCGTTTACTAAGCGGGGACTGGACTTCATAGGGATGATCAATCCACCTTCTTCAGCTCAACATAAATACATCCTTACTGCCACCGATTACTGCACTAGATGGTCTGAAGCCCAAGCCTTAAAAATTTGTACGATTGATGTAGTAATCAAGTTTCTGGAAGAGAATATCATTACAAGGTTTGGATGTCCTCACGCGTTGGTGTGCGACAATGGTCCCACATTGTCATCTCTAAAGTTTTCCAACTAGGCATTTGAATATGGAATCACGCTGAAATTCTCTTCGAATTATTACCCCCAGGGTAATGGGATGACCGAATCAACGAATGAGAACTTGTTGGGTGCGATCAAGAAGCTGTTGGATAAAAATCCCAAGGACTGGCATACACAATTGAGATTTTCCCTCTGGGTAAACAGGACAAGAACAAAGAATTCCCTAGGAACATCTCCATACCACCTGCTTTACGAGCAGGATCCAGTGTTCCCGGTTCAGTTGAGAATTCCAACTCTACATTTTCTATAGGAATATTTGGATGGCGAAGCCAGAGTTCAGACACATCTTTCACAATTGTTACACCTTGAGGAGAAAAGAGATCAGACATTGGAAAATTTCTCAAAGCATCAAGGAGTCGTCAAACGTTGGTTTGACAAGCAAGCTAAGATCAAGTCTTTCAAGATTTCTAACTTGGTTTTATGTTGGGATAAGGCTCATGAAAGAAGAGTTGATCATGAAAAGTTTGATAAACTGTGGGTGGGCCCATATCAGATTTCTGAAATCCTTGGAGATAATGCATTTAAGTTGAAGACTCTGACAAGAGAGGATATTCCATTTCCTGTCAATGGACAATTCCTCAAGCAATATTTCCAATCGTAGGTTTCCTCTCGAAACCTACTTTATACCATATTAGATTAGGTTTCCCTTTGTTGGTTTTGTTTGTTTTTCCCATTGGTTTGTGGTTTTCCCTTTCCCTTTTGGTTTTCGTTTGTTTTGTTTTGCTTTTCTTTGAGTTTTGGTTTTGGTTTTTGGTTTTCAGCCTTTGGTGCTAGTTTCCCTTGAGCCTGTCCGCTCAAGTGGTTGTGCTTAAGTTTAGGGTTTTGGAGTGGCCTAAAATGTTTGGAGTCTCCACTTGCGAGTAGGGCGATGATGTTCTCCTTTGCACAAGTCTGGTTGTATTCCAGTTATGTTATGTCTATGTGTGGAACTCATTCCAGAAGTGGACAGCATTGAAAAATCTTCTAGATCTGGCAGAGAAAAATCACTTCAATCCAAAATGGCATCCCAATTCGGCAATTGATCAAAAATGGCCAATTCAGGAGAGTAAATCAAGAGAATCCTTCATTTTCCAAATCAGGAGTGGGCGCCAAAATTCCCCTATGGAGGAAAAGTTTGAAAGTTGAAAAATCTTCCACCCCATGGAATTGACGCCCATTCATGAAGTTGGGCACTAGAATGGGGTGTGGAGGAATTTTTCTCCACCCCCAAAAAATCTTGCACCACACCAAATTAGCACCCAAGAGCTAGAGGGAGCGCCAAAACTTGGTGATGGAGGAATTTTCCTCCACACCACTTTTTCCTACACCAGGCCAAAATTCTGCCCCAGTCAGAGGATGAGTGCCAAACTGAGGGTCAAGAGGAATTTTCCTCCTTGACCAAAATTCCTTTAACTGCATGGAAATTCCGCCCAGCCAAGTACTTGGGTGCCAAATGAAGGGTGTCAGGGAAAAGTCAATAGGGTAAAACTTCCTCCTCAAGGTGTGATTTGCGCCCAAGTTCAAGGCAAAGCACTAGAAATGGGGTGTCAAGGAATTCCATCCTCAAGCCAGGATTCCTCCTCATGATGGTTTTTGTTTGCCCTCTCGGGTGAATAACTTAAAGCATAAAGTACGTAATGCAGAATAAGAACGCCATCGATATCGGACAAGTATAAGATATGTTATTTCCATTCATCATCAGTGTATGTTACAAGTTACATTCCAAAGTATATAAGGATACCGAGGGGTGCGAGCGCCAACCGTCGCACCGCAACTACCACCCCTCGGTTGCCAACTAACCAAAACAATTACATATAATTAACTAGTCGTATTTTCGTATACAATAATGCCGCCAACATCATCCCCCCCAAAAGAAAAGTCGTCTCCAGGCGACTTACAACAAAAATGGAGATCATGCAACCTATACTATATACATATCAGAAAAACTAGGGAGGGGGCTGAGGAAGCGTCCCTGAAGCAGAAGGCTAAGATGCCGGTGTCTGGGCCGCCAAGCGGGCACGGAGCTCATACACCTGCTGAGTGCATACAGTCACATCCCGCTCTGCCACCAATACTTTCTCCAAAGTTGTCTTCACCATGTGTGCGGCTTCCAGCAACTCCTCTTTTGTATCCGCTGCCTCCGTCACGCAAACCAACCGAGTCTGCAACAGACTCCTCGCGGTACTGATGGCATCCAACTCCTGTTGCACGTGGCTCCTCACACTCTGCTCAGCCGCCAGACGAATCTCTACCTCGGCCTTCTCTGCCCAGGTCTCAGCCGTCTCTGCACGGCCCACCTCAAGTTGTGCCAACAACTACGCCCTCTCAGCTACCCAGGAGGCCTACTGACTGGCCACCTCCTTCTCCAACGCTACTCGTGCAGCCTCGCGAACCGCAGACTCCTGTTGTGCACGCCTCAATGTATAATAGGCATCCCGGTAGACCAGCTCGATCTCGCGGACAACTGCCATCACCCGACTCTCCACAACAAGCTAACGCAGCCTCCAAGCCTGGAGCATCTCCTCTGTCTCAGTAGTCGGCCAACCCTGAGACTCAAAGTAGGTAGCAAAGGCTGCCGGGCAGCCCACCCACATTAACTATAAGACCTACTCTAGCTCCACCACCACCTGCTGCAATGCTTGCGTTTGGGCAACGGCCACCACCCGCCTACCCCTCGTCACCATGGCAGCCATGTCAGCTAGATAGGTCTCAATATCTTCCCCCGTCTGTGCCGAAGGCTGTGAAGTCTCTGGTGGAACGGACACAACCGCATCCTGCTATGAAGGTACCTCCGCCGCCACCGAAGGTGTACCATCCCCTGGCGCCTGCCCAACAGAGGCGACCTCCCATGCCTCGTCCCCAACTACGAGTCCATGTGCCTCGCCTGATGAGTCGTCCAAGTCGACTACCTTCGTTCTAGTCTCTCGACACGGGGAGAATATAACAGCTCCCTCCGGTTGTGCCAATGTCATCTGAAACCGCTGTGTGAGCCAGCTCTGCATAGCCACGACCGACGGGTCGGCACACATCTCTACGATCGGGGGATGGTTCGCTGTAGTTAGCTCCTCCAACAAAGACGCAGACACAGTCACCACGGCGTCACTCCCCACAACGTCCAACCGCACCTGAGGCTATGTATCCACTACCTCCCTCAGCCCCTGCTCGGCGACTACTGTCCGATGCGGTGACTCCTTCGTCCCTGACTCTGCCATGTCCTCCGTAGGTGCCGCTGTGGTTGGGCTCGGTGGTGCTACCCGTTGCTGAAGGGGGCCAAGTGTAACTGGCGTGCGGCTCTCTCCGAAGGCCGGAATAAAGGTGCCGCCTACTCCAGATGATGGCAACGGCGTGCCCATCGATAGCAAGGGTGGGGCAAACAGGACCCTCTCCTCCGTTGCCCTACTGCTATCATCCTCCTCTTTCGCTTCTGATTCCTCTGTGCTACTGGAATCCCTCCCGCTGTCAGGCTCCCCTGAAGCCGAGGTCGTATCTACCGCCCTTGTCCGCTTCGCGGAAGAGTGCCCAATGTCCAAGTGCCTCCAATACATTATTGGAAGCTCACCTGCTGCCAACGGTCCCTGTGGCCGTACCTCTAACTCCTCCTCGGGCACTGCTTCCCGCATGGCCTCCAAGAACAACCCTATAGCGTAGTGTGGCATATAAAATGTGCAATGCTGCAACGTCAAAAACTCATACATGCGCTCAGCGAGTAACGCGGCCCAATGGTACACGATGCCATTCATCAACCCGTTCATAAGCATAATCTGAGGGAGGGCGATGTCCGATGCCCTACCCGACCCTGTCAACCTACTCTTGATGACATCCATAATGCATCGCCAGTGGCTCTCTACAACAAAAGTCTTACGGATCCCTCGACCCTTCGTGGCATTAGCCACGCTGTCCAACTCTGCTGTTGTCAAGTTCCTCGAGATTAATTTAATCCACCATTCCTTCTCTTCTCGCTTCATCTTTGTAGCCTTCAATTCTATTTTCTTGCCCTGTCTGCCTAGAATGCCGAATACCCTCGTGAAGTCCCCTGCTTTGAAAGATATGGTAACATCCCTCCCGAGGTATTCGAAAGTGCTGGTGCATGTGTGCCTGTCGAAGGTGTCTACCATGAACCATAGGGCACCCTCATACTTGCGGATAGGAAACACGGGCATCCGAATAGCCCACTCCACTTCTGCCTTACGGAGGTTTTGCTTCACCAGATCATCGTCGGGAGTGTCCTGCCACCATTTCCGACATTCCGACCCATTCAAGCCTTCAAAGGTGATGTTCTGGGGCGTCAATGTGTTTTTCGCACTTATGGCAGCCTGTGGTGCTTTCTGCTTTTGCTTATGTTGCGCGCTGACATCCATGGTGCTGCCTGCAACACGTACGCCTGATGACAAAACGTTGATATTGCTATCCCTCTGGCTACTACTGGAGGAAGCTTGCAGCTGTTTTTTCCAACTTTGTTTCCCTGCTGAATCCATTAATCTCTGGTATAACTGAATTCCGGTTAAAAATCGTACGGTCGTTGGACACCTTCGTAACGACCTTCTTCTGTTGGCTGTTGTTGTGCGGCTGGGCTACCTTCGTGCGTGACGACTATGGTTTCCTTCGCCTTCTTTTTCCCCTGCGTGGCGATCTTTTTTTTTTTCCTTTGCGTGGCTGTGCGGGACTGCGCGGCTTCCTTTTTAGCTATTTGCTTGTTGCGTTTTTTGTGTTTGTGCGGGGGTTTATATTAGCGGTTGTCCACCGCACGGTGGCATCCACCGCCGGTGGCCCCACCGTCGGTGTGACCACCGCACGGTGGTTCCACCTTCGATGTGGTCACCGTACAGAGGCCCCCCCTGTTTTTTTTTGTTTTTGTTTTTGTTTTTCGTACGGATTTTTTTCTCTTTTTTTTTTTTTTCCTTATATTCCCAGACAGACTGTCAAACATCCTGATTGGAGGGTCCAGGTTCCCTCCGTTCGTGATAGACCTTTAATTTTGACCCATTGACGGCGTCTGGTACCTCCTTCCCATCCAGCATCCATAACTTAATCGCCCCGTTGGTATTGACCTCACGTACCTTGAAGGGCCCTAGCCATCGCACTTTGAATTTCCCAGGTTTGATTTTGTTCCTTCCATTGAATTTCAACACCAACTGCCCAGGAGTGAACTTCATTCGCCGAAGATGCTTGTCGTGCCAGACCTTTCGTCTTTGCTGGGCTGTCTCTGTTGCCCACTGAGCCATCATCCTTCGTTCCTCCAATTTGTTCAAAGCGTACAGTCTCTCTCTCAGGCTTTCCATGTCGCCAAGTCGATTATCAATGGCGATTCGGAGACTCGGCACCATGAATTCAACTGGCACCACGGCTTCTTATCCATACATTAGCTAGAAGGGAGTCTGTTCAGTAGTTACCTTGTAAGTTGTTCGGTATGCCCAAAGTACTGACAGTAGACGCTCCTCCCAGTCATCCTTCTCCACTCCGCAAGACTTATAAATCACCGACACGATTATTTTATTGGTCGCCTCGGCCTGCCCGTTCCCCCATGGATAGTAGGGGCTTGACAAAGAGTGGAAGATTTTGAACTCTGTTGTTAGCAATCGGATTATATGATTTACATAATGTCCTCCTCTGTCACTCGTCAGTTGGATTGGAATCCCATACCGCGTAATGATGTGTTCATAGATGAATTTTGCTGTATTGACCGCCGAGTTGTCCGGCAAGGCCCGTGCCTCAACCCACTTGGTCAAGTATTCTATTGCCACTACAATGTATCTGCACCGTCGGGCTCTACTTGGTTTTAATGGTCCGATGAAATCCAATCCCCATCTCTCAAACAGTTCCTGGGCATTCGATGGGTTGAGGGGCATAAAATCCCGCTTCAATGGCCATCCGACCCGTTGGCATGTGTCACAGCTTGTCACCCACTCTCAGGCGTCATTGTGTAGTGTCGACCACCACAATCCTGCCAACAGAACTTTCCTGGCCGTGGTGTCGGGCCCCATGTGTCCACCTGCGGGCCCTTCATGTGCTTCCCTTAGGACGCCCCGAATTTCCTCTTCTAGGACGCATCGCCGTAGGATCTGGTCGGGTCCCATTTTATACAAGAGGCCATTAATGAGTTGGAATGTCCTGCTCCTCAGTACCAGTTTCCTTCTTTCTCCTGGTGGCATCTCCCTCGGAAACCGTGATGTCGACAAGTATTCCCCCACGCTTGCGTACCAGGCAGGGAGGACCGCGATGCGAAATAAGTGAGCGTCTGGAAAATCTTCATTCACTCCTTCGACTGGTTCTCCTGATTGGATTCTCGACAGCTAGTCAGCTATCACATGGCTCTTCCCGGGTCTTACGATAATGTTGAATGTAAATTCCTGCAGCAATAGCAGCCATCGGCTGATTCGTCCTTGGATAATTGGCTTGTTTACCAGGTACATTAACGCTTGGTGGTCCACATAAAATGTGAACGGGGTGGCCAGCAAGTAATGTCAAAATTTCTGGACGGAGTACACCATCCCGAGGGCTTCCCTTTCTGTGGTGCTATAATTTTTCTCTGCCTTCGATGGGAGTCTGCTTGCAAAGTAGACCGGGTGATCTAGCCTGTGATAGCCAACCTGCGCCAGTGTGGCCCCTATGGCAAAATTGGATGCGTCAACGTGTACGTGGAACTCTTTGTCCCAGTTAGGATATGTTAGGATTGGCGCACCCACCAATCGTGACTTCAGTTCTTGGAAGGCCTCCTCCTGAGCCATCCCCCATGTGTACCATTCACCTTTCCTTGTTAGCTTGTCCAGAGGGCAAGATACTCGAGCAAAATTTTTGATAAATCACCTATAATACCCTATGTGTCCTAGGAAGGATTTCACTCCCGTGACATCTGTCGGTGCCTCCATTTCCACTATCACCTGAATCTTGTCTGGGTCAGTCTTGAGTCCAACCTTACACACTATGTGTCCTAACAGCTTCCCTTGAGGCACCATAAACCTGCATTTTTTGGGATTGAGTGCTAGGCGGGCTCGCCTGCATCTCTCCATGCATTCGCCAAGTGCGGCTAGATGTGCATCTTGGTTACTGTAGATGGACCAGTCTTCAAGGAACGCCCTGAAGTTCCCTACTGACATCTTTTCAAATATGTGAAGGATTATCCGTTGAAATGTCGCTGGCGCGTTGCATAATCCGAACGGCATTCTATTATACGCGTACACGCCATCCTCCACTATGAAGGTGGTTTTTAGTTTGTCCCCTTCGGCAATGGATATCTAGTTATACCCAGAAAATTCATCCATAAATGAATAAATTTCATGACCGGCCACTTCCTCCAAGATGCTATCCGTAAATGGTATTGGAAACGGGTCTTTTATGGTGACCGCGTTAAGGCATCTGAAATCCACGCAGATTCGGATCTAGTTTGCCTCCTTTTTAAGAGATATCACTATGGGCGACACCCACTCGCTGGTCTGCACTTTGAAAATAATCCCGGCTTCGAGCATACGTTCAATTTCATCATTCACTCTCGCCACATAGTTTTTATTCATTCTGTACGGCCTCTTCCGTACAGGTACGACCCCAGGTACGAGTGAAATTTGGTGTACGCACAGTTCTGGCGGCACCCCTTTGAGGTCCTTATACGTCCAAGCGAATACATCCTTGTATTCCATGAATATTTTAAATGCGGCGGCTTTCAGGACTGGATTCCAGTCGTCGCCAACCAGGATGTTCCTTGGCTCTGCTTTCGTGCTGAGGTTTGTAGGTTTTACGGACTCTTCGTACCGGATTGGTTTCGTCATGTCAAACCTGTGCACTGGTACTTCGTTGACAGGGGCATCCCCTTCAGTGTATTCCCCATATGCTGGCGGAAATTCATTCTCGTCCGGCTCCTCATCAACCTGCAACATGTTGCACCCATACAGAAACTCGTAGTCCTCCATTTGCCAGTGGAAGAGCCCATTAAGGGAATCGGTCTCGTCCTCGGAACATCCTTGGATTCCCAGGACGCCTTCCTCGTTCGATTCCCTTCCGTACTTTCCTCCGTCAACTCTGCCCTGGCCATCTGATTCCGATTCTGACGCGAGTTCTTCACTCACAAGTTGTGTTTTCAGGTCAATAATAAATTTTCGCCCGGCTTTCTCCATTGACAACGTGTTACGCTTCCAGTTGTGATTCACTCTGGCTGCCACCAACCACCCTCTGCCCAAAATGGCGTCATATCCTTTCTTGGCGAGCGGGATCACCACGAAGTCGAGGACAAATGGTTGTGTCCCGATGGTCACTTGTTGCACCATGAGCGTTCCAAGGGGTTTGATACCATGTTGATCCGCTCCCAGTAAGTTGAAGGTTGACGGCCATAGTGTCGGCTTGCCAAGCTGCTTCCAGGTTTCTTCTGGAAGCACATTCACTCCGGACCCGCCGTCGACAATAGTGTCAGTCAGAATGGTGCCAAGTATTCCCATTTCTACCACCGCCGAGTGCTGGCCACTGTATAGTGTCAGAACCAATGGGTCTGTAGGTGTTCCGCCGGAAACATCCGTATTTCGGGTCGCCTGACTGTGCGGAGTTACTCGCACCATACGTAGGAGTGTAGTCCGTAATTGCGGCATCGTTTCCAGGAGGTCCTTCATCTTCACAGGTACTTCAATCTGCAGCATTTGCTTCAGGATATTTTCCTCCGCCTCAGAGCGGAAAGTACTTGCCGCTTCCTGGGTGTTCCCTTGTGCCAACATTTCCTTCGCTACTTCAACCTTGGCCTCCAGTGCCCGCTGCTTCTCCGTGCGGGGGTCCGGGTATGTGGCTTTCTTTGCCTATGACCGCGTGATTGCCAATACCCGTTCCTCCATCCTGTCAATGTTGAGCAGGTTCACTCTCGACTTTGGGCAAGTTCCATCATCGTGGTCTCCAGGCCCACACCATTTGCATAGTTTTTGTGGAGTTTCTTCTGAGGTGCATTCCCTGGCAAAGTGGCCCCATTGATTGCAGGCTCGGCACTGGATCATTGGCCGTCCCTTTGCATCATATTGGATCCGGCTCTTGTTATTATTATTGGTTTTCCCCCCTCGCCGATTGTTCCGGTATCCGCCAGATGATGCACTATTGTTGGCGGTTTGTGAAGTTCTGACGGTCGGCTGCTCTTGCATGAAGAGAACTTGTTGGCTCCTGGTTTTCATATTGTAGGGACATTCCTTTGTCAAATGTCCCGCAATCTGACAAATGTCGCAAAAAGCCTTCTTGGGGCAGGACCCCTTGGTGTGTCCGTCACTCCTACAGTCGGTACACCACACGTCGTTTTCTTCAATCTTACTTCTACTCCCCTTCATGGCTTTGAATTCTTTCAACATTCGTTCCATGTCCTTTTGGAGGGTGTGCACCTTTTTGCTCGATTCGCCACTACTGTTGCTTTCCCCGTCAGAGTCTTCATCATCGTCAGATGAATATTTATTACTTTTCTTCTTCTTTGATGTTTTGTATTCGCTCTCTAGTTCCATCGCCCTATTATAGGCGTCATCATATGACGTCGGGGGTACAATTTTCATCTTTTTTCGTAGGGAGGATTTCAATCCTTCAACGAACCATCGTTTCTTCAATCCTTCTGCTGGTTGGCTTTCCATTTTACCCAGCAATTCCTTCAGCTTCCTGCTGTATGCCCGTACTATCTCCTTGGTACCTTGTTTGGTACTGTATATCTCCGTTACAATTTCCTTGTCATCACGGAGCAACCAAAACTCCTCCGTGAATTCCTTCTGTAGATTGGCCCACGTGGCCACTTTTTGCTTGTCCACATCGGAGTACCAATCTATGGCAACTCCACGTAACGTGGCTGGGAACTGCTGTACCCAGTCATCCTGGTTTGTCACTCCGTTGGCGGACCAAATGGTTTCACATGTACGGCAGTGCCGTAAGGGGTCTCTTCCTTGCCATCCCCTGTGAACTTTGGCAATTTTTGTTTACTCGCCATCTCGGGTCGTCTTCCTGGGGGTGGTTGTGCCTGTGTTTGTGGCCCTGCGCTGCTTCCTTCGGTGGCGCCAGTGGTGTGTCCTGCGTGGGCGACTGGAGGTACGGTGTTTTGCCTATCGTGTGTGGCACCTACACCCGTACGGTTGCCCTCCCCTTCGCTCTCACCTGCGCCCACTTCTGGTTCCCGTTGGTGATCTTCACTCCGTGGTGTAAGGGATAAGTTTCTAAACTGATCCCGAGTCTCCTCGACTAGATTTCGCTGTAACCTTGTTTCTTCCAGAAACTCTTCGTGGCTCCGCGTCCTACGATGCTCTGGCGACGCGTAGAAATTTCCGTCGGCTTCTGCACCCTCTGTGACACCTCCTTGGTTCCCCTCGGGCCACCCTTTGGCAGGTCGTCCTTCGGCAAGTTGCCTTAGCCTCCGTCTACGTTCTACTTGCTATTCCAGAATCAAGGCCCTCTGCGCAGCCTCCCACTCGTTCGTTTCTACTTTTTTATTTCTATCTTTATTCAATAGGTTGGGCATTAATTGTCGCACATTTCCATAACTCACAATACATAAATCAAAACACGTCTTTATTAATTCATTTCCTCCAATACAACTCGTGTCAATGACACTTTTATTTGAAAATAAAAAGTTCAAGGTTCAATTCCCTCCTGGCCTGGCGCCATCTCGTTCCGTTTCTCGTCGACTGTTTTCTTCGTAGTGTTGAAGGATTTGTTGGCGTCGCTCTTCCTGGGCAATCTCCTCCAGGCGAGCCTGTTGTGCCAGCAATGCCTGTACAAGCAACCGGGGGAGGTGGTTCATCAACCGGTTTACGGCCAGGCTAACCTCCAACGCTGTCCACACGGCACTTGGTGGGATTTCCGCCTCCGTTGCCTCTCGTCGGACGTAGGTCTGGATGGCTACCTGGAGCAGAATTGAAAATTCTCTCGTTGCCGTGTCTTCTCCTGTGTAAAGTTATGTTCGCGCGTCGTCGGCCTCTGGGTTTATTTCACCAACGGGTAGGCCCATTGTATCCGTATGCCATCCGCGTCTTCCGTTCCCGAGTACGTCTAGGCAACGGCGCCAAATGTTTGCCCTCTCGGGTGAATAACTTAAAGCATAAAGTATGTAATGCAGAATAAGAACGCCATCGATATCAGACAAGTATAAGATATGTTATTTCCATTCATCATCAGTGTATGTTACAAGTTACATTCCGAAGTATATAAGGATACCGAGGGGGTGCGAGCGCCAACCGTCGCACTGCAACTACCACCCCTCGGTTGCCAACTAACCAAAACAATTACATATAATTAACTAGTCGTATTTTCATATACAATAATGCCGCCAACAGTTTTCACACCCAAGCATGTAGTGGAGCGCCAAAATGTAGGAAAGGAATTTTCCTTCCAAAGAAGAATTCCTCCACAAGGTAAATTCCACGCCCAAGGAGGAAATAGAAAGGAGGGGGGCATGGAAATTTGAAGTCAAGGATAAGGAAGAAAGGAAAATCCCCTCAAGAAAGAGAATCAAAAATCCTTCTCAGGCATGGAAGTTTGCCCAAAATTGAAGAAATTTTGAGTCAATGACAAAATTGATCAAAGGAGTTTTCTCTCTCTTGGATCTTGGAACTCAAATTTGAAAAAAATTCCTAAAAAATAGGAAATGTTGAAAATTGATGAAAAATCTCTATTGGAACATGACATTCAAAAACTCAAGAAAAATTCTTCCCGAATAAAATTTTCTCACATGCAAGTTTGGGAGAAAGTAAAGGTTGGAGAGAAGTGAAAAAGTTTCAGAGGCGAAGAATTTCATTTCTTTTCATAAAATTCTTGATCGCGGAGGTTTTATTTTATTCCTAATTAGGAATTTATTAGCTAAAATTTCTTCTCCACCATCTTATTTAATATCTTACGTAGATTTCTAATGTTAATTTATTTTGTTTTGTAGGAATAATGGAATCAAGCAAGGTTGCGGTTACTTCCAGGCAAGCGCAGTTTAAGAATGAGGCAAAGGGATTCCTTCCGGAGTCCAAATTTTTTTCTAAGTGGAGGGAAATCAGCGACACCAATCTAGGAACTTTCTAGCTGGGTGCTTTCCGACTCAGGATGTTTGGAACAGCTGGACATGCTCCATCTCCCACAGCTGCCAGAATTGTTAAAAGTGGAATTGTCTCGACAACTGATTTCCCTCCAGCAATTCAATGTCCAAAATTGATTTTTGAATGTTCAAAACATTATAATCCAGAAAGAAGGGCAATTTTGACATCTAATGGAAAACTTCTTGCCAACTTGACTACAGAGGCTATAGGGGAGACATTTGGAATTCCATCACATCATTCCATGACTTATAGGACTAAGGATAGAGCGACGACAATATATGATACAGGTCCTGATAGATGTGCTCAGAAGATCAACAAAACCTGGATGCAGAAGCCAAGACCTAATATTTCCAAAATGCCTAAACAAATGACTAGTCTTGACTTCAAGCAAGAGCACGCGGATTTGGTGATGATGTTGAACAGGATTATGGGGTGTCGGCATGCTTTTACTTTTGAAACATGGATTTTCTTCTTCATTGGTGAAATCATGAACGCCAATGGGATAGTGGATTGGGCAAGATTGATAAGTCATTATGTGCATGAACAGTTGAAGAATCTGAAGGAGAGGCGTACCCAATCCTTTTACATGAGCTTGTATGTGATTTATTCACTAGCAAAGATGGGAAGCTTTGATGGCTTACCAGGAAAAGGTCCCATGGGATGCGGGCCAGCACAGCTGAAGGTCCACGAGTGTTATCCCTAGTTGCACCTGTATAGCATTGATTCTTTCAAACTAGTGAACGACACTTTCACAATGTATTTAACTAGGTTATTGCAAGGTGAACTCCACACGAGAGTGACACGAGAGGCTAGAGCATTGATACGGAAATTTGGAGCAGTGTACATTCAGTTTCCAAAGTTCACATATATCTGGACTTGAGGATTTTCCTTTCAACCACACAAATTTCCAAGGTACCCGTCGAACAAACTGGTGCTGCTAGACCTCACTAGGCAATTGACGACGTATGACCAGATTCAAAAAAAGAAGTTGTCTATTGAATTCCCTATTGTCCTTGGTGACTGTGGAAGTGTGCCCAAATTTGGCAACAGTAGAAAAATCCATTGACAAGCTGGCATTCTATCATTTGACATTCCACACGACCAGATCATACTTTGATCCATATAACAAAATCAGGATGGTCGCTGGAATAAAGTTCAAACACAAATTTCACCTAGAGGACTTTTGGGCCAACACCAAGGATGATCTTGAAGTCAGGAAGCTTATTCATTCCAGATTGCCCCTTGACTTAATCAGAACGGTTGAAATTATTCAAGTGCCAGACCAGGTAAAGGAAGATCTGGACATGGTTCAGCATGAATTTGAAAAGTTGAAGGATAAACCTATCCAAGTTCCATCCTGGTCAAAACCGAAAATTGATGACTTGGACATTCTAGCTAGGCCAATTATGAAATTTACCTGACACTGGGTGGATCGGCACATTAGGGCACTGAAGGATGGAAATGTTCGCCTAACTTACCAATTGAGGGGAAATTGGACTCCCATAGTGATGCCACTGAGGGATCATCACAAGCCCATATGGAAGAAGGAGAAATCAAACAGAAAGGTACCAAGTATGGGAATGTTCCAAAGAAATCGTGAACAAGGAAGAGGAAGGAAGTCCATCCAGATGTTTAGTAGGAAGTCCATCCAAATGTTCAGCAGGAAGTCCATCTAGATGTTCAGCTGAAAGTCCATCCAGATGTTCAGCCGAAAGAGCCTTAGCAGAAAAGGCCAAGGGTAGAAGAGGCACACTCACCAACCAGTTCCTCTAGTGTGCAGGAAGTAGAAATGTTTGCACAAGAAGTTCTAAGAGGTCAGCCTTGGGACAATTTTCCAGATAATGTTCAAGGGCAGGATATGCTTAGCATGAGTGCTTCTCACAGGCCAATTCAGCTGGAAATGCAAAGAAAAGAGCTCCCCGTTAATCCAGAAGAGCAGCATTAGGATAGTTTCACTGAAACACTTCTTGTAGACATGGAGGAAATTTCACAAGAGCATGTACACATGGAGGCACAGGATCAGTCAACAGCTGCTCTAAATTAGTTGAAAGATAGATTGAGAAGAGAGCTAAAAGAGGAAGTGGATCCAGCACAGGAGTTGGAAGAACTTCTGAGAAGAATGGACAAACTAGCGGAAAAGAAGGTCACCCAGAAGTTTTCCAAAATCACAAGGGACGAGTCTGGATCGAGAACATTGCATTTAGCTGAGCCTACGGTGGACAAGGGTAGAAATGAGATCACGCCTAATGAATACGTGAGTAAAAAGGTTCATTTGGGGCGTGAATCCACAACACAGGTAGTGGAAGATTTTGAAGAATCTTCCTTGGCCATGAAAGAGAAATTGAAGAAGATGAAAGAGAAGTGCAAAAGGTTGAAAAGTGAAAACAGAGCCTTATGCGAGTATGTGAAGAGTTTCAAACATCCACTCAAGGAGGAAGCCCTGTTCTTTGTTCTTCTCACCTTTCTCCCTAAGGAATCTCTTGATATTGTGGAAGAGGTTAGGAAGAGAGCTCAGTGCTCTAAGGAGTGGGTGGAAAGTGTTTTCACTTTAGTAGGAGGATTCATTGAGAACTTGGATTGCCTTATTCTAGAAGTCATACAATCCTGGACGAACTGGAAGTTGCAGACACTTCATGGAAGGATGTGCACATTTACCAAGACTTAACTATTCTGCGACTCAGAGAGTTAATGAAAGTTCCTAGGCAGACGTTGATTGACAAGAATATTGTTCAAGAAAATGAAGTTTATGATTTCCTGCAGTGATTTTACGCCGTCTGCATGGGAAAAGAATATTTTGAAAGATTCAGCAGGGAGTCTGCTTCCTTGAGAGACTCAATCAGGAAAGTACAAGGTGAAATCCTTAGGGTCGTTGAGGCACTATTTTCCAGAGGGATGACTTAAGAAGAGTTGACGGTGAACTTCCTTAGGGACAAATTGCATGAATTTTTCTTTGTGGATTCCTTTTCCATGGCACACTTGGAAAATGTTTCTTTGTTCTCCAGCACCATGCGGAAGACATGGGAGTTGGCAGCGGATTGGGAGAGGCTTTTCTCCAAGTGCGAGGAAGAAATTGCCTTGATGGAGTTCAAGATGGAAAGCATGCCAAGTGTCTCCGTAGGAGAATTGGAGGCCGTTGTCGCCAAGTTCGTTGCATATGCCATTAATGAGCGAGATAATGGTCATCCATTTCTAGATGAGAATCTTTTGACATAGTGGTGCATGCATGGCTGGAATATTTGACCAAGTGGTGGCTGGGTCAATGCATGCAGGTAGTGGAGCATCTCTTTTGCATGTAGCCGTCGCGTTTGGGAGATGATGGTGCATTTATGGCATCATGGCTGATTTTGCATGGAGGAATATTTATTGCATTTATGATGTATTGGGCAGATTTGATGGAAAGTGGTGCAAATAATGCACAAATGGACGCCATTTTGGGCATGCAGGAATTAATTGTTAATGGGTATAATGGGCATTTAATGAATATTCCCACCTTGTTGCATCATGTGTGTGGAATCTTTTAGGGTAAACCCTAATTAGGGTTTTGCATGTAATCATGACCTAAGGCCTATATAAAGGGGTGATCCCCTCATTTGTAAAGGGAGGAGAGATTTTTTAAGATTGTTGTGAAGAGCTATTGAAGTAGTAAACTTAATACATTGTTCTATTGAAGGTGTATACTTGTCCTGTTTTGTGGCTTGCGTGGTCTTGCTTTCCTAATTTAAAGTACATTTGTTTAATGAGTTCTAGCAAGCAAAGTTTATTGCAGTGTTCTAAGGTGGATCGTTGCTCATACCTTTTGTTAATAGCTGATTGTTATTAACAGTGTAAGGTTGGTTTGAGCCATTATATGCATGTTTAATTCGAATCGTTGTGTGGATATTGGTCTCTAATGGTGTTCACTGATGATTTGAAATCCTATAAACACACTCCTTGAAGATTGCACCCACTTCATGTAGTTGTTTTAACATGGCAAAGTGAAGTGTGGTAGATCTACCTGAAGCATTGCAATTTGCTGAGTTCTTAGGTTTTAACATAGCTTTCTAAACCCTTCCCTTTTACTTTTAGCATATTTCAATCCAAAAATCAAAAGAAAAAAGAGCTTTTCATTGATAAATCAATCGTGATCCAATTCCTTGAAAGTCATAAAGTGTTTAAATATTCTTCAAGTGTGCCCAAGTCCCCTTGGATTATCGGCATATCACATCAAGCCTACTGAGTCACATCCATTGCATAACCGGAACCTTGGAGTCAATCGTTTGAACTTACTGCAATCTTAGCATAAAATTGAACTTTGATCAAGAGAGAGTAAAGTGACCGTTGGGCAACTTTATTTTGTGTTAGGCGTTGTCATAAAACATACGTCAACAAGACCCAGCCTCCATCTCCTACAAATTGAGGAACCATGTTCCATTATCACACAAAGGCAGGCAAGCACACCCCTGACTCTAAAAAATAAATATTTCACTTGTGTCAATAGTTAATTTGTATCATGCCACGAGCTCAAATGGAGACAAGTGATTTAATCTAATTACCACATCCAATTGTATAGGCCTTTCATCTTTAGAGGAGAAATTAGCTACTTGTGCATTTAGATCCTAACCAAATAGTGGTATATGAACATGAACAAGTAAACCCAACCTTATGCATAAAAATTATAAACAACCATAAAGTTTCCTAATGGACCCCAAAAACTGGTCCAATATAAAATGTGTAATAAATACATAAATTACAAATAACTAGTACAAAAGTCAAATATCTTCAAGAATCATAACATGGCTGCACATATAGAAATATTTAGTAATATCTTCATCAGTCTCATCATGAATCCACTCGCACAACACTATTGGTTGTAGTGGTAGTCAAAAGGATTCTGCAGCTCACAAATCCTACATTACTAATGTTAGGCTGAGTGGAGCTGTAACTCCCTGATAAAATTAGCTTCATGCCTTAGAAAATTACAAGGCTTTTAGTACTCTACCCATTGTCAATCAAAGCTAGAAATAATGATCTGCAAGCTTTTGAGAAAAGAATAAAGCAAATTTCTCCAAAAAGTTCCACCACCCATTGATTGTCTGACACTTCTTATCACAATCATGGAACTCTTGGTGTCTTTTGACATCTGAGGGAATCAAGAACTTCCACTCCCTATTGATCTTAAAATTTAGAGCTGATCCAAGGGTTGGCAGGTCACAAAGCAGACAAAACTAAGTTAATCAAAGTCTAGGCCTCACCCTGAAGGCATCCATACACTTGGTATGTTGGCAAAACTTTAAAAATGTGTCAAATGTTGATGGAATTTAAAATCCTAACCCTTGTCACATGTGTAGCAAAAGATGATCCTGCACCGTCAACTTTGAAAAAGAGCTTGCTATGAAACCATTATGTGCATGCCAAACAAAATATGATGAACGAGATGGCCAATCATGAGGGAAAACAACAAAACAAACATTTGAGCATCTGGAACATGCACAGGTCATCCATAAAACATCAAAAGACAATGAAGATACGCTATGGTCATTTTGAAGCAATCATAACAAAGAGATGTCCTGGAAGCCAAAAAATAGGAATTACTTGTAGGGAAAGCCATAAAATATTCTCAAGAAACTTCCACAAGGAGAATCAAGCATATCAATAATTTTTTGAGCTTAGGCAGAACATCTATATAGCTTATACATAATGTTGATGCCACTTGTAAAATTGTAATGCAATATTCAGATAGAAAGCGTAATTTGGGTGTGTAGCTGCACTTATAAATTGTAAAACTAGAGTTTTGGGATCTATAGCATTAGTATTTTGAACGATTCTCTAAACAATGGTGTTGGTCTTAGTAATTTTCTTGTATACCAGCCATTAACCTTTGAATCAGAATGTAACTGGGTATGTTTTGAAGCATTCCATAAGGTGTTATGGGGCTTAAGTCTTAGGATAATTTTGTCCATATGTTCAATTTTTAACCAATATTTAATTTCTTGTCTCTTACATTGAGTTTTATTGTGTTACTTAAAGCTTGTCTCTGAAGTTAAATGTTCTGTACTAATTTCAATTGCTTAAAAAATCAACTACTGCTGTATCGCCTCAATTTCTTTTAGTTTCTTTTATTTTAGATAGTTTCTCTTTCTTTCTACCACAAACATTTCAATTAAATGTTAGAATAGGGGAACCAGCCTAAATCTAGATTGTTCTAAGTTAAAAACACCTTAGAGCTTCCATTTGTCACAATCTTGTTGCAAATGCATTTATTAGACAGTTTCACACGTGAACAGATACTAATGTTGTATGACATAGTCAACAATGATATTATAACTAAAGTACCAAGAGCAAAAACAAAGTGCTAAACCAGAGGGAAAAAGTATTAAATTTTAGAAATAACACAACAGACATTTGGAGAAACATTCTATAGCTAATCCAAATTGGATCATTAAAATAGGTTGAATTTTATTCAACCAGGTCACTCATCACAATTACTAGTCAAAATGACAAAGGAAAAACGTCATTAGTACTCCTAGGGTACAAATCCGCAAGATAAAAGTGCACAAGTCAGTGCAGGGAAAAATCAAGGATGGTGTAATATCCCAGATTTTTTTTTTGTTTTTTGGACCAATAATAAACATCAACCAACAGATAACCCGTTAAGGTTAGAAAACATAAACTCAATACTTGCTGAAAATTGCAACCCTTCCACTTTCTGATCACCAAGTGCCCAATATGGGAAGGTGAAAGCATACGATGAAGTGAAATACAATACTGGGCGGCAAGCTAGCCCCTTCCGCTTATCCAGCAGGAAGGCAAGGAACTTGGCGGTGAACCAGCCAAGAGAAACACACAAAAGACACAAATCACTCGACCGCGATATTTCAGCGGGAGGACTGAAATTACAAACAAACTCAACTCGACCACTTATGCAGCGGGAGGACCATTACAATCAATCCTCACTCGATCGCTTATACGGCGGGAGGACTGAATTATAATATAACTGAAATAGGCAGCAAACCAGCCTCTTCCACTTTTCAGCGGGATGAGAGTTTACAAGCCAGAATGATTAGTAGTACTACTACTTAACCTTACAATAACAGAGAGAGTGAGAGTAGAAGGGCAATGCTGAACATCGAAAATAAATGGCATGAAATTCTGCTAACATCAAATCTGCAGGCTGGAAATGTAAACCAGCAGCCTATGAACTCACTAAAACACTCATAACTCTCTCATTTCTCACCCAATTCACCCCAAATCAGTTCTAACTTCTAAACCAATACTACACCAGCCACAATGAAAACAAACCCAAAGGAAACTATCAAAATACTCATTTATTTTTGCACGCATCACTCCCTAAACCCAACGCCTAACCAGAGAATTTCAATTTGCATTATAAAATTCCACACTCAACATAAGGTGCTAAAAACTTACAAGATGCATCGCCAGTGGCAGGAAAGATGGATGAGCCGGTACACAAAATGATGGAATCGCCTGGCCAAGAGGTATGAGCAAAATATAGTTTCAGCAGCTTCGCGACCAACAACCAAAAAACACTCCAATCCCACACAAAACACTCCACAATCTGCAACTCACTCACCAACAACACTGGAAATACAAGGACACAACTAGGTACTATCTTGCAAGTACAAAACTGAGACTTAGCTAGGAAGCCACACTTCGAAGCTTAGATTTTTCAATCGCCAATCCGGCAATATAACGATGCAATTTCATAAGATAACCAAAATGGGAGCCCAAGGCTCTTATTTATAACTTCTAACTCCACTAAATCCAAATGCAAATGCTCACAAATGCGCCCAAATTCAACTTTCCCATTTGCATTTCATTTACCCAAGGATGGCGATACCAAGTCAAAGAATCACGCCAAGTGAGCCAAAGACCACGACTTGACTTGGCAAATACTTTTGGTGAATAAAATAATATCTCCCATTATAAAAATGGCGTCCCTTTCCAGACATAATAATTCGCCTAGCACTTAGGAGACATTATGCGCAATTTCCATAGTCATTAATCAATAGTAAAAATAAATCAAATTAATTAAATATTAAACCTTAAGATAAGGAAATAATATTTAATTACATCACTTATGACTCGAATACTGATTATTGACAAAACCAGGATGAAGCTGAGCAAGGATGACCACTGAACTGCTACAGGATCAAGACCCTGTCCACTGCCAAAAATAGAAACATCCCATACTGCCACTTACTAAAAATAGTAAGTCATGAACTATTGCTCCGAAAAGCATGATCTTCGCACCCAGTGACAGAGCATGGAGAGCTCAGTAGGACAGTATCACCAAAACAACCAACCCCTGACTTACTAAAAATAGTAAGTGCTTGCCTCATCAATGTTTGACCCTCATTCTTCATTCCACATAGCCTACGAGTCTCAAGAATAGGCCAATGGACCACTGGAAGTACATCAACGAGAAGGGGACATTACAGTCTGCCCTCCCCAAAATTGCTTGTCCTCAAGCAACTGTAAGGCTAGATGCAGTAAAATCTCCTCATTTTCCCATGTAGGATCCTCTACTGGTAAATTTTTCCATTTGATCAAGTATTCCTTGATCACCCTTCTCCTCAAAGAACATTCCCTGAAATCAAGGATAGCTTTAGGAACCAAAACTAGCTCTCCCGCCTCATCAAGCGGGGGTAACTCAGCTGAAGCAACAACGTTGTGTCCTAAACCCTTCTTGAGGCGTGACACATGAAATACATTATGAATCCTGCTGCTTGTCAGTAATTCCAGCTCATATGCCACTTCTCCAATTCTCTTGCTGACTCTGAAAGGCCCATAGAATCGTGGCTTCAATTTCTCAACCCCACTCTTCTTGAGAGTAGACTGTCTGTAGGGTTGGAGCCTCAAGTAAACCATGTCGCCCACCTCAAAGGTGCGCTCAATTCGCCGTTGATCAGCATACAACTTCTGCTGATTCTGTGCATGCTGGAGATTGTCTCTCAGAATCCTCAGAATATCCTGACTCTGTTGCATCATATCCTTCGCCTGAGAGGTTCTGCTATCACCAAATACTAAGTCAGCGAAGCTAGGAGCTTCATAACCATATAGTGCCATGAATGGTGACATCCGGATGGACATGTGGTAGGAGGAATTGTAGCAATACTCTCCTAGGTGAAGCCATCTCACCCATGCATTCTGCTGCTTCGAGACATAGTTTCTAAGATATCCTTCCAACCACTTATTCACTATCTCGATCTGCCCATCAGTCTGTGGGTGATAACTTGTGCTTGGAGTGAGCACAATAGCACATAATCTGAAGATCTCCTGCCAAAAGGCACTTAGGAACTTGTTGTCCCTATCACTCACAATGTTCTTTGGTAACCCATGTAATCCAAACACATCCCGAAAGAACACTTCAGCAAACTGAGCTGCTGTAAAAGAGCTGGTGATGGCGAAAAAATGAGCAAACTTAGTTAGCCTGTCTACCACCACATAAATACTATCCTTCCCTTGAGCCCATGGCAACCCAGTGATGAAGTCCATGGAAATACTTTCCCATTTTTGACCGGGAATAGGCAAGGGTTGTAACAAACCAGCTGGCAGAGTGTGCTCATCTTTGTTTCTCTGACATGTGTGACACTCCTTGATGTACTTCGAAACATCATTTTTAAGTCCCTTCCAAGAAAATCTCTCTCGGATCTGCCTGTATGTTTTGAAGTAACCTTGGTGACCAGCAAGGGGGATATCATGGAAAGTCTTCAAAATCTTCCCCTTTAGCTTAGATTCAGCCAAAATGAAGATCCTTCCTTTGTATAGTATCAACCCCTCAACCAATTTGTACCTTTCATCATGAAAAGTACCTTCTATAATGTTGGTTGCAAACTGATTTTTGGCATAATCAGCAAGCAACAACTCCCTCCAATCAGCAGTAAGCTCGCATAGTGAGCTCAAATGGGGCCTTCTGGATAAGGCATCAGCCACAACATTGTTTTTCCCTTAACATACTCAATATCGAAATCGTAAGCCTGCAGCTTACTCACCCACTTCTGTTGTCTTTCATTCAAATCCTTCTGATGCATGAAGTGTTTAAGACTATTATGATCAGTCTTAACAATGAACTTACTCCCCACCAGATACTGCCTGAACTTCGCAAGGGCATTCATTATGGCAAGCATTTCCTTGTCATAAATCGAATATAGCCTTTCAGGTCCTCTCAACTTCCTGTTCTCGAAGACTAGAGGATGCTTATCCTGCATGAGGACTGCACCAACAACTTCTCCAGATGCATCACATTGCAGTTCAAAAAGTTTGGTGAAGTCAGGTAAAGCCAAAACAGGGCAGGAACTCATGATCCCCTTAAACCGCTCAAACACTGACTGTGCCTTTTCGGACCATTCAAAAGCTTCTTTCCTTGTAAGGTCTGTGAGGGGGGCAGCCAACTGAGAATATCCCTTCACAAACCTCCGATAAAAACCACACAGACCCAAAAATCCCTTCAGATGTGTTATGTTTTCAGGAGGAGGCCAATCAATGATGGCTCTAATCTTTTTGGGATCCACCTTCACACCACCTGCACTGATAATGTGACCAAGGTAGAGCAACTCTTCCATTCCAAACTCACATTTGGACTCCTTGGCAAACAGGGATTCGAATTCTAGTATGCTTAGCACCTCATCCAAGTGTTGTAAATGCTCCTTCCAAGATTTGTTGAATATGAGTATGTCATCAAAGAATATCAAAACAAACTTCCTTAGCTGTTCTTGGAAGATTTTGTTCATACATGACTGAAATGTAGTGGGTACATTCGTCAAGCCAAAGGGCATGACTAGGAACTCAAAATGCCCAAAGTGGCATCTGAAAGCGGTCTTCTCCACATCTGAAGCTCTCATTCTAATTTGATGATACCCCGACCTGAGGTCAATCTTAGAGAAGAAAACTGCACCATGTAGCTCGTCAAAGAGCTCATCAATTCTCGGGATAGGATACCGATTCTTGATAGTTTTCTGATTCAGGGCTCTGTAATCCACGCACATGCGCATGGTCCCATCCTTCTTTCTCACCAAAACAACAGCCGAAGCAAAGGGGCTTTTGCTAGGCCGTATGTAACCCATGTCAAGCAATTCCTAGATTGCTTTCTCAATCTCATCCTTCTGCTTCTTTGGATACCGGTAAGTAGTAGTCATAATTGTCTTAGCTCCTTCTTCAAGCTCAATGATGTGTTCGGCACCTCTCTCAGGGGGTCTGCCAGGAGGTGGGTTTTCAAACACCTTACTTCTCTTGGTTATCAAGGCTTGAATGTCTTCAGGATAGTTTCGATTTTCTTTTAGTGGTTCTGAGGGCATGACCATGACCTTACTTCTATCCGTGATCATTGCTTGAATGTCTGTGGAATAGCTGCCCTTATCTACCAATGGATTGGAAGGCATTATCAAACACTCTGCTGCCCACTCCTCCTGGTTATGGCGGATCAGCCTTTCCATCCTTTTCAAAGATACAACTTTAAGTCCACCATGCGACATTCCTCTCAATACTACCTTCTTTCCCT
Source organism: Cryptomeria japonica (assembly GCF_030272615.1). Taxonomy (NCBI): domain Eukaryota; kingdom Viridiplantae; phylum Streptophyta; class Pinopsida; order Cupressales; family Cupressaceae; genus Cryptomeria; species Cryptomeria japonica. Next base: position 475,848,168 of record NC_081414.1, on the reverse strand, counting down.
CAGACATGAATTTCAGCTCCATGGTTTGCAAGTTTAGTGTGATCTCACCAAGAGATCTCAGCCATTGAATCCCGAGGACTACATCATCAGTCCCACCAATGCTAACCACAAAGAAATCATCTCTGATTTCATGATTTCCCAACTTCAGAGACATGTTGGAAATCATCCGGTTGCAGGATATAGTGGAGCCATTTGCTACCATGACTTTGAAGCCCTCAACTTCCTCTGCCACTAGTCCCCTCTTAGCAACAATCCTTTCATCAATGAAGTTGTGTGTCGCTCCTGTGTCAATGAGAGCAATGACACGATGCTCTCCAATCACACCCCGAACTCTAAAGGACTCATTCTTGTGAATGCTCGAGAGTTGAGCAACCACTCCTCTATCTTCTGACCCAATTCCAGGCCCTTCAGGAGCCTCTTCATACTCGTTGTCCTCAACTTCAGTTTGTTGTTCTGAAATTTCAAAATCTGATCCATCCGCAGAATAGCACTCCATCTGGTGCAAATTGCCCTTTCCATGACACTTATGTCCTAGGGCCCAAGGTTCTTTGCAAGAATAACTAAGATTATTCCTTCGAAGCTCTTGACGGAGCTCATCATTCATTCGCGAAGGGAACCTCTTGGTCTGATTTGTGAACTTCTTCTTATCCTTTCTGAAAGGAAAAGCCTTGGACTGAATTTTATTCCTTGGGGCAGCCAACTCCATGCTTCGAGATTTCTTAATAGCTTCTGCCAAACTGGGCGGATCAAATGCTTTAACCCAACCTTTCAAAGGTTCCTCAAGTCCTTCAGTGAAAAGGACAACTAACCGCTTCTCAGAGATGCTACTTACCATAACTGAAAGATTTTGGAATTCAGTTATGTAAGTGTCCAACGAAACTTGTTGTTTGAGTTGAGCAAGTTCTCTAAATTTCACCTCTGGATCCTTGGTGTCGAATCTCTCAATCAGCTTGTTGGTGAAATCAGCATAAGTGGTGATTAAGTTGTGACCAAGGGTGACCAACACATGGTACCACCATTCATGGGCCACTCCATCCAAGTGAAAGGTAGCAAACTTGATGGCATCCTCTTCCGACATAGGCCTCAAGGACAAGTAATTGTCCAACTTCTGCACCCATACTCTAGTTGTGCTCTTAGTGCTTCCATCAAAGTGTGCTAAGGTCACTCTTCCAAGAGCTTGCCGATAATCTCTTGGGGCAGCAAATCTATTGTTATTCCTCCTTCCTCTCTTCATTTTTTGATTCATAAACTGATCCAAAGTGAGGATATCTCGAATCTCACCAGGGAGAGAAGCATACTCCATGTGACAGTTTCTTATTTCATCAGCTGTAGGTATCTCTGTTTCAGCTTGCTGCACTTCTCTTGGCAGAAATGCAGGTTGTAGAGGTCTTGGGGCTGAACCTCCATTGTTGCTCTCGTTGTTACTCCCATTTCCATTGCCTACAGGAGCATTAGAAGTGTTGGCTTCCAGTCCATTGTTGGGTTGGTTAGGGGTCCCAACAACGTTCTAGTTAAGTTTGGCCAGCAATAGAGACATCATGTCCATCATGGCATTGAATTGTCTCTCAGCCTTCTTATCAGGTGCCTCATTCTGTTATGTTGCCTTGTCTGCCATTGAATCCACTGAGTCTGAAGAATCCAATTCCTTCCCTTTGTTTCTCAGTACTTTTGAAAATGTATCCTCTTCCGACACTACCAGAATCTGAAACTGTTGTCTCTTCTGTTCTCGGTTGTAGTATCTGACGTCTCTGTCACTCATGGAGAATTCTGAACCCACTGAAACTCACAGGCTGGCAGGAAAACCAACTCTGATACCACTGTAATATCCCAGATATTTATTTTTTGTTTTTTGGACCAATAATAAACATCAACCAATAGATAACCTGTTCAGGTTAGAAAACATAAACTCAATACTTGCTGAAAATTGCAACCCTTCCACTTTCTGATCACCAAGTACCCAATATGGGAAGGTGAGAGCATACGGTGAATAGGGGATCATTAGATCTCAAAACTGCTGAAAGATGAAGTGAAATACAATACTGGGCGGCAAGCCAGCCCCTTCCGCTTATCCAGCGGGAAGGCGAGGAACTTGGCGATGAACCAGCCAAGAGAAACACACAAAAGACACAAATCACTCGACCGCGATATTTCAGCGGGAGGACTGAAATTACAAACAAACTCAACTCGACCACTTATGCAGCGGGAGGACTGAAATTACAAACAAACTCAACTCTGTTGTTAAATATGGATAGAAGAATAATGACAGCGATTCTAGAAGACTGATTGTCGTGAGTTATTGATCTTCTCCATCATTGAATCCGGTTTAAATACAAGAGGAAAGGTTGCCTGCGTAGGGACATGTCCATACGTGGCAGTTGCCACGTATGGACATGTCCCTACGGAGGCAACTATTCATAACAATTAGTTTGTTTATGTTTAATTTCCAAACTGTATGCTCTGTTAATATATCACTCTCCAGATAATAACCGATTTACCATTAGTTAGATTCATGAGGGCTATATCTTAACACTCCCTCTTAGCAGGAGTGGATCTAAGTAATTTTCTTGGGAGCATATTCTGTCATGACTTCTGACACAATTCGGAACAACATTTAATATAGTCTTGTCATGACAATAAACTCAATATCATGATATCCGACTTAGTCCGAGACAATCACTTAAGAAGTCAATCATCAGATGATCACATACTTTAGGATCAAGATATCCGGCACAGTCCGGGACAACAACTTAATGTAGTCAATCTTGACACTTGGTCAACTATTGTCAAGATCGTCACCTTGAAATAGTAACCTTAAACATAAGAAGATCGTCATCTTCTTGAACACAGTTAGAATATTGCAATATACATTTTATTTATTTATTCATGAACAAATTACACGTGGTAGGAATTTCATCCTAATAATCTCAATTATAATCTAGTCATACCAAGTTTACTTCTGAAGTATTCTATCTTCAATCTTGCAAGTGGCTTGGTGAAGATATCAGCATTTTGTTCTTCAGTACTGATGTACACTAGTTTTATGACGTTTCGATCTACCATATCTCTTATGTAGTGATAAGGGATCTCAATATGTTTGGATCGATTGTGAAAAAATGGATTTACTGAGAGCTTGATACAGCTCTGATTATCACAGTGAATTATTGTTGAATTCGGAGTTTTTCCAAATAATCCAAATAATAACTTTCTTAGCCATACCGCTTCACGAGCTCCCATGGAGGCTGCCATTTATTCTGCTTCGGTGGAGCTTTGTGCAACTGCTGATTGTTTTCTACTGAACCAAGATATCATAGCAGAACCAAGACTGAAGCAACACCCTGTAGTACTTTTACGGTCAGTGGTACTTCCGGCCCAATCAGAATCAGAATATCCTTCAAGTTGAATCTCAACATTTTCATACTTTAAGCCAAGTCCGATTGTGCCTCGTAAATATCTTAGAATGTGTTTAGCAACCATTAGATGTATCTTCTTTGGTTCACACATGAAGTGACTTAATACATTTGTAGCATAGCAGATATCAGGACGAGTATTTACCAAATACATGAGTGAACCGACGATTTGTCTGTAGAGTGTGGGATCTGTAGGTTCTGAATCTTCTGCCTCAATTTTCAGCTTGTGCAAATTAGTTTCCATTGGTGTAGCTAATGGCTTACACTCCATCATCCCAAATCTAGTTAGAATATCTGTGGTGTACTTTCCTTGATTTAGGAAGATGTAGTTTTTCTTCTGCCATACTTCTAATCCCAGAAAATAATGTAGAAGCCCTAGATCCTTCATATTGAATTCTGCTGCCAGATCTTGCTTACATTTCTCAATGAGATTATCCTCTCCTGTTATCAAAAGATCATCCACGTAAAGGACCAATATAATCATATTGCCATTTGAAGCCTTGAAGTAGATGTTGGGATCTGATAGGTTCTTGGAGTACCCTAGTTTGGAGAGATAGTTGTCTATCCTTGCATACCAGGCCCTAGGTGCTGGTTTAAACCCATAGAGAGCTTTCTTTAGTTTACAAACATAGCAATTTTTATCACGTATGGTGAATCCTTCTGGTTGTTCTATATATACTTCTTCTTCAATTGAACCATTTAGGAAGGCAGTCTTTACATCCATTTGGTGAATTTTCCATCCTTTGGATGCTGCAATTGCAATGATTGTTCTTACTAACGTATACCGGGCAACTAGGGCAAATGTCTCTTCATAATCAATTCCTGCTTTCTGAGAGAATCCCCTGGCCACAAAGCGAGCTTTATGTTTTTCAATGCTGCCATCAGATGCATATTTGATCTTGAATAACCACTTGGATGAGACAACTGATTTGTCTTTTGGTCTAGGCACTATATCCCAAACATCATTCTTTAGTATAGATTGATATTCTTCAACCATAGCATCTTTCCAAGCCTGTTTTGATAAGGCTTCTCTGACATTTGTTGGTTCAGAATTTGTGAGTTCGGTTAGAAGTGCAGCATAACATTTTAGAGTTCTTGTTCTATTATTTTCTTTGGAAATTTCATTTGGTTCTACATTACTCTCTTCAATCATTTTCCTTGCCCATAGAGGTTTTTTCTTGTTATTGAGTGTTTCAATATTTTCATCAACAGTTCAGAAGCTCTTATGATGTACTCCCTCTCAGTGTCTGAAGGTTTGGAATTTTCTATGATATTCTCCCTCTCAATCTCAGTTATGTGATCTTCTTCTTCTTTAGTAATGTTATCATCCTCAGGTTCTTTGAGTGTAGTGTTTTCTTCAAACTTTACATCTCTACTTATCTCAACAGATTTTTTCCCTGGAATGTAAATGCGATATCCTTTAGTATTTTCACTATAGCCAATGAAGATACCTCTTTTTCCGGATGGTTCTAGTTTTGTCCTCTTTTCTTTAGGAACATGTATATATACGGGACAGCCAAATATCCTTAAATGACTTAAGTCTGGTTTGTTCCTTGTAAAAGCTTCTTTAGGAGTTATGTTTTCTAGAACTGAGTGCAAACATCTGTTTTGAATGTAGACTGCTGTATTTGAAGCTTCTGCCCAGAATGAAGTGTGTAAGTTTTGGTCATGCATCATGGCTTTTGCTGCTTCAATTATGGTTCTGTTCTTTCTTTCTGCTACTCCATTATGTTGTGGATTATATGGTACAGTATACTCCCTCTTAATCCCAATAGAATTACAAAAGTCTTTGAAGTTGTCAGATGTATATTCTCCCCCATTGTCGGATCTTAACACCTTAATTTTCTTCCCTGACTGGTTTTCTACTAGTGCCTTGAATTCTTTGAACTTAGATAGTACTTCATTTGAGTCTTTGCACTTTAGAAAATATATCCATGTTTTTCGAGAGTAGTCGTCAACAAAGATTATGTATAAGGATCCACTTAGGGATGGTGTTGACATGGGACCGCATAGGTCTGAGTGAATTTGTTCTAAAATAACTTTTGATTTGTGCTCGCTTGAGGGAAAAGAAACTTTCACATTCTTTCCCAAGGCACATCCTTTGCAAATGCCTGTGTGTTCAGATTTTAGTTGGGGCAGTCCTGAAGTAATCTTCTTTATGTTGGATAGAGCACTATATCTTAGGTGTCCTAATCTTTTGTGCCATAATTCATTATTATTTGAAACTTCAAGATTTAGTGCTTCCTTTTGATCACTGCATAGTTTGTATAGGCTACCATCTCTTGAACCTACTGTTATGGCATTTTTTATATTTGTATTTTTAGGCCAGAGTAGAACTTTATCTTCATTGAAGGTAACCCGATATCCTTGATCAGCTAGGCCTGAGATTGAGACTAGATTTCTTTTTATTCCAAGTACAAACAGAACATCCTTTAATTTTAGAGATACTCCATTTCATAGTTTGATAGTACAGGTCCCAATTCCTTTCACAGGATATGTGGAGTTATCTCCAATAGTAACCTCTTCACTTGAGTGCCCGTTAAGTGTTTCAAACTGATTTCTGAATCCAGTTATATGCCTTGATGATCCACTGTCTACGATCCAAGTGTTTTTATTTGTATTTATTTCGCTTGATAGGGCTAAGAAGAAAAGTGAGTTTTCTCCTTTGACTTCGACTAGACTAGCTTGTGTTTTCTTCCTTTCTGGACAATTCCTGTGAGTGTGCCCATATTTGTCACATTTGTAACACTGAATTTTAGACATATCTCTTTTCTGATGGTTTTTATTTCCTCTCTTCCGTTTGGAAAACTTTTTCTTTTTGTTGAAGGTATTTGTATTAAGTGCTTGGATTTCTCCTTTATTTGTCCCTAATCGTCTTGAGATTAGTCGAGATTCCTCTTGAATGCACTCATTCTTAAGTTGTTCAAATTTGGGTAAGGGGGGTGTTCTGCTAATACATTGAATGTAGGATTCCCATGAAATTGGTAATCCTCTTAGGGCTATGAGAGAGATTTCTTGATCACCTACCTCATTTCCAATAGTTTGTAGTTGGTCTTTTACTTCAGATATCCTTGAAAAGTATGTAGATATTGTATCATCTTTATTCATCTTTATGTTTAAAATTTGTTGTTTCAAGGTTAACATTCTGCTCGCATTGTTAACTTCATATGTATTTTTAATGGTTTTAAATACTTCATATGCTTTAGGCAGTCTGGCTATAGATGGAAGAATATGATCTTTGACTGAGTCAATAATTATTTTCTTTGCTTTATTATTACGACTTTTCCAGGTAGATTTCTCTGGTTCATCATTTGGCATGTCTAGATTTTCTTCTATGTAAGACTCTAATTCTAGTTCTTCAAGAATGGCAATGATTCGTATCTTCCAGGAAACGAAGTTGGAGGCTCCTTCGAGTCTATCTTCCACTCTCATATTACTTGACATTTTGAATATTTTCTTAGTTGGATATATCCTCTGCGTGTATAGCCTCTGCGTTGATTTGTTATTTACTTCCGATAAATGCTTATGAGTAATATGGCTGTCTAATTTATTCTCTTAATATGTTGGCTCTGATACCATGTTGTTAAATATGGATCGAAGAATAATGACAGCGATTCTGGAAGACTGATTGCCGTGAGTTATTGATCGTCTCCATCATTGAATCCGGTTTAAATACAAGAGGAAAGGTTGCCTACGTAGGGACATGTCCATACGTGGCAGTTGCCACGTATGGACATGTCCCTACGGAGGCAACCGTTCATAACAATTAGTTTGTTTATGTTTAATTTCCAAACTGTATGCTCTGTTAATATATCACTCTCCAGATAATAACCAATTTACCATTAGTTAGATTCATGAGGGCTATATCTTAACAAACTCGACCGCTTATACAGCGGGAGGACTGAATTACAATATAACTGAAATAGGCAGCAAGCTAGCCTCTTCCACTTTTCAACGGGATGAGAGTTTACAAGCCAGAATGGTTAGTACTACTACTACTTAACCTTACAAACAGAGAGAGTGAGAGTAGAAGGGCAATGTTGAACATCCAAAATAAATAGCATGAATTCTGCTAACATCAAATCTGCAGGCTGGAAATGTAAAACCAGCAGCCTATGAACTCACTAAAACACTCATAACTCTCTCATTTCTCACCCAATTCACCCCAAATCAGTTCTAAACCAATACTACACCAACCACAATGAAAACAAACCCAAAGGAAGCTATCAAAACACTCATATTTATTTTGCATGCATCCCAATGCACTCCCTAAACCCAACGCCTAACCAGAGAATTTCGATTTGCATTATAAAATTCCACACTCAACATAAGGTGCTAAAAACTTACAAGATGCATCGCCAGTGGCAGGAAAGATGGATGAGCCGGTACCCAGAATGATGGAATCGCCTAGCTAAAAGGTATGAGCAAAATATAGTTTCAGCAGCTCCACGACCAGGAACCAGAAAACACCCCAATCCCACACAAAACACTCCACAATCTGCAACTCACTCACCAACAACACTGGAAATACAAGGACACAGCTAGGTACTATCTTGCAAGTATGAAACTAAGACTTAGCTAGGAAGCCACACTTCGAAGCTCAGATTTTTCAATTGCCAATCCGGCAGCATAACGATGCAATTTCATAAGATAACCAAAATGGGAGCCCAAGGCTCTTATTTATATCTTCTAACTCCACCAAATCCAAATGCAAATGCTCACAAATGCACCCAAATTCAACTTTTCCATTTGCATTTCATTTACCCAAGGATGGCGCCATACCAAGTCAAAGTATCACGCCAAGTAAGCCTAAGACCACGACTTGACTTGGCAAATACTTTTGGTGAATAAAATAATATCTCCCATTATAAAAATGGTGTCCCTTTCCAGACATAATAATTCACCTAGCACTTAAGAGACATTATGCGCAATTTTCATAGTCATTAATCAGTAGTAAAAATAATCAAATTAATTAAATATTAAACATTAGGATAAGGAAATAATATTTAGTTACATCACTTATGACTCCAATACTGATTATTGACAAAACCAAGATGAAGCTGAGCAAGGAAGACCACTGAACTGTTGTAGGATCAGGACCCTGTCCACTGCCAAAAATAGAAACATCCCATACTACCACTTATGAAAAATAGTAAGTCATGAACTACTGCTCCGAAAAGCATGATCTTCGCACCCAGTGACAGAGCATGGAGAGCTCAGTAGGACAGTATCACCAAAACAGACAACCCCTGACTTACTAAAAATAGTAAGTTCTCTCCTCATCAATGTTTGACCCTCATTCTTCATTCCACATAGCCTACGAGTCTAAGGAATAGGCCAATGGACCACTGGAAGTACATCAACGAGAAGGGGGCATTACAGATGGAAAGAGGTTTCAAACTTATACAGCCACCTCAGGGCTATGATATTACAATTAAAGTACCAAGAGCAGAAACAAAGTGCTAAACCAGAGGGAAAAAGTATTAAATTTTAGAAATAAGACAACAGACATTTAGAAAAACATTCTTCAACTAATCCAAATTGGATCATTAAAATAGGTGTAATTTTGTTCAACCAGGTCACTCATCACACTTACTAGTCAAAATGACAAAGGAAAAACGTCATTAGTACTCATGGGGTACAAATCCGCAAGATAAAAGTGCACAAGTCAGTGCAGGGATAAATCAAGGATGGAAAGAGGTTTCAAACTTATGCAGCCACCTCAGGGCCATAAACAGCTGAAAATAACTTACATTTAATGGGTTGGTTTAACACAAACTCATACAGAAACTTTGACTTGAAATGAACCTATACAATAGAGAGCAAGGCACACGGATGGGTTCCTACCAAACCAGACCCGTTCAGAAAAGGCAATATAGCAGCCCCTAATGGATCCAAGGAAGCTTAAAAGTTAGGTAAAGTGATCTAAGCGACTTTATTAGTTTTTAAATAAATATTTGTGGGGTATGCATCTAATGTGTGAGATATCCCCACCCTCTTTAGAGTTAGTAGATGTGTTAGTATTTTATTGATATGTGAGTGGAATAACATTAGTATGTTAATTATTCAGGTCATTCCCATTTAGAAGGTTTGGAAGACAGTTCACAGGAGTCGTTGTGTTGTTATTTTATTGATATGTGAGTAGATTAATGTTAGTATGTTAGCTACTCGTTTATGGTTAATTCTTGTAAGGCAGTTGGGAACACAATTCATGGGAAAAGGTACGTGGTTTTAAAAATCATCGTAATCAATGTAGTGTACAATCCCAGCATAATAAAATTTCTGAGTGTTCATTGACATATTTTTAATATAGATCTGTTTGTTTGTGCAATTTGGTTTCCAACAGTGGTATCGGAGCAGAGATTTGCAGAAGTTTGTGATGAAAATTATAGCTACTGAAAGTGTTATGCTGGATGCTGAAAATGGTTGTAGATAAATTTAGATCCGCATTGTACTACAGCTGCAATTGAACTTCTAATATTTCTTTAATATTTGCATCGATGGCTGGCAAAAGCAAGAAGTATTTATTTAATATTTGTTTTTGTTCATTAAAAAAAATCAAGAGTTGGAATTACAGAGAAAGGCTGCTGGCAACTCCCCTTGGCATTCAAAATATACATTGGCAATATATTTTACTGCTGCAATCAACAGGGCATTGAAACTACAACATAAAGCGCTACAGATTTGAACAATGCATTCAAATATTTTATAGGTTAAACAAAAATAAAATATTTGCAATTTGAATATCATACAAGTAAAAAGGCACTGAAAATACAACAAAAGTGACTTAAAATAGATTAAGAGGCCGTACATCTATTTGGCATGAGAAGTTGTTAAGGGACAGCATGCTTTTTATTTCTTCTTAAACCTTCTCCTAAATGAAATACCAAAGAATAATGTAGAAAGTGTTGGTTTTAAATTATATTTGAAGTCATGCTAGACATATAAGTCTCATGTTCAAGTGTTGCTAGAATAATTGTTTTAAATTGAGGTCTTTAGTCACAAAAAGAGACGGATGTATAACTTGTTTTGGGAATATTTAACAAGATTTGTAGAGACAAGTTGCTCAATCTTTATTTTGTAAGGCATTGGAGTTGTTTAGAGCTTAGAGGTTCAATTTTCATTGTGCTCTTTAACATTTTGTGTAATCTCACACAAGGAAATTGCATGATATATTAATGCTTATCAACATCAAATGTCAAGTGGTTATGTCGATTTGTAGAAGGCTTGGCAAAGAAGTTTTTAGAGACAATGTCATGTCCCCTTTTTGCAATAACTTGTGTTCCAAACTTGAAATATTCCCCTTAATTTTTTCTCAATTTTTTTTTTCCAATTACAAGCACCCGTTAGGGTTAGAAAATGATAATCAACAACATTGCTGAAAGTAACCCTTCCACTTTTTGGTCACCAAGAGCCCAAAGTGGGAAGGTGAGAGCATACGGTGATAAGGGGATTGTTATCTCAATGATCAACTGCAAATTACAATGCAAAGTACAATGATAGGCGGCAAGCCATCCCCTTCCGCTTATCCAGCAGGTGATAGAAACTTCCACAGCAGTTTGGCGGTGCAACCAGCCAATTACAAGATTACAAGGAACTGAAAAATAGCAACAATCACTCGACCACTTATCCAGTGGGAGGACTAGAATGAAATTGCAATCTACTCAACCACTTATTCAGCGAGAGGACAGTGTTACAATAATAAAAGAAAGGGGCAAGCCAGCCTCTTCCACTTATTCAGTGGGTCTGATGTTACAATCCAGAAAGTAGCAGCCGTTAGACTACTAATCAGCTTTACAAATAAGAGCATGAGATTTTACATTAAGAAGATCATTGTCCATCGCTGCAAATGATAAGATATTCACTCCCAAAACCAAAATAGACTAACCACACCAAGAACACACTCCACACTAACAGCTTAAAACTCTGAAATGCAAATCACGCGCTGGAAAAACACAGACCAGCAACCTAAAAACTCACCAAAAAGCTCACAACTTTGCCCACACTCAACGGAATGACCCCAAAATAGTTGCAAATGAAAGATATAAGATAGGTGATTAAGATAGACCCAACAAACTGCATCAAATACCCCCAAATGAATTCTTGCACGCATTCCCAGGCAGCCCAGCATGGTACGGCTAGAGAAGAAGTATGATTTGCATTATAAAAATGAATACACAAAATTAAGCACTACAAACTTACAAGAATGATTGCCTGGACATAGGAAGAGAACGAGCCACTACCCAGAATGAGCTGACACCCGGACAGAGAGTTATGAACGAAAACAAACTACAGCCACACCAAAGCCAGCAACCTAAAACACAACTCACAGCACTCCAAAATCAGAAAACTAGAACACACACTTTGCAATGAATCCATCCATTCTTCTGAGTGAAGAACAGTCCCAAAACTCAACTAGCCGCTATCTTTCAAGCAAGAAGCTAAGCATACAGTCTAAGAGGTAAGAATTCCTCGAAGCATTCCAACAGCATTTCGGCAACACTTCGTTATAATATTCTTGGATGATCCAAATGAGAGCCCCAAGCTTTTATTTATAACTTCTCACCAGGCCAAATTCAAATTCAAATTCATTCCAAATGGCACCCAAACCAAATGCACTTTCATTTAATCCCCATTAGGTGTTGCATTTCATTTTACTCCCTTAGCTTATGGCATCCAAAACATGACCCCCTTAAGTCGCACTTTTGGGATAACTTAAAGTTTATAAAATAATATTAATGAATTTGCACTTTGGCATCCAAAAAGAAGGTGAAATAATTCGCCAAATAGACTTAGGATAAAATTAATATTTTCCTCCTCTAAGTTGTCCTAAATCATTAAAATATACCTTCTCCAATAATTGTCATATTTGAACTGAAGCCAAGGTACCGAACTGTACTTGCAAAAATAGACATTTGAACTCAAACACCGGAGACAGCCAAAAGCACTACCAGAAATAGCTACTGAATTGTGTTCCAGAATCCTTGCCAAAAATAGCACTACTATAAATAGCACTTACTAAAAATAGCATACTACTAAAAATAGTGAGTCAAAAGACATTTTCTCCACATTCTAAGCAATCTTCACAACTTACTAAAAATAGTAAGTTCGGAAAAAGTCACCAGGCTCAATTTCATGTTACATCACTGCAAAGCTCTCAGAAAACCCAGAAAGATTTCGAAATCCACATTGACAACTCCCTCAAATGCACCCCTGAAAACAACGAGTCCTCCTAGAAAATAGGAAACCCTAATTTTTCTCCCAACTAGCCTACGGGTCTCCGGAATAGGCTAATGGCCAACTAAACTGGCTACTGTTGAGAAGGGGACATTACAAAACCAAATTGCAAGCTTCCTATTTCCTGAATCTCCCTTGGCCCAATTTTGTGTAGGTATTCATCTCCCTCACCCATGTATCAGCCTAAGGTCTTTGAAGTTTCTAAGTATGGGAGCATGTCCAACTTTGGAGTTAGGGACTTTCCCTTCTTAGCATGCCCTTTTTTCTATTTCCATTGGGGTATCAGATCTCCCATACTACCAAGCCTCACATTCATTCCCCAATTTCATTCCTTATCTCATCGAGGTTTCAAAATTTTTGCTACCATCAGACCTCTCCACCAAACCTTGCTCCCTCACAAGCCTTTGTTGAAGAGTCAACTTCTTCTCACCAACATGACTCCCTTCTAAACCCTAATCCCCAACTTATGGTACAAGTCATGGCATACCCCTAACACTTAAATTTTGGCATTCCGACCTCTATTCACTATTCATCTCACCTACCTCCTTGCATGATCAAACCACCATTAATGCTTAATTGAATGATGCAACTTCCAAAATATTTCACAAGCATGAAAGGATCATTTAATAATGGGGAAGTGGATCCATGTGGACCCCTAGTTGTGCTAACAAGGTCAATGACATAGGCTACAATTAATGTGTTCATTAGGGTTTCAAACCCTATGGAACCTCTAGCCATTACTTTAGAGGACAATTGTGGGTTGTGGGAAACATTCCCCCATGCCTTTCGAGGACATCCACACACATGTTGCATGGTTTTAAGTGCAATTTAAAGGGAAATGGCGGCCATTTGGTATAAGCACTCTCTACCATGTACTTGTCACCAAATCTTGGTACTTATTGCTGGTTTCAACATTCCTTCTAGTGATATTAAGGATTAAAGGGAGGGTTATTATGAAAAATACTCAAAAAACCAATCTAAGCACTTGTGTTCAAATGCTTAGATTCAAGGACAAAACTTGTAGATATGTTGGAGGTCAAAGGATGAAAATGCCCTTGGCCTAAATGGCATTCTCACCCAAAGGTCATATTTGAGCTTTCACGAAAGTGGATCTCAATGATAGTGTATTTGCACAACATCATCGTTGTAATAGGTTCTAGTATTGTATTTCCATCTTGTAATGTGGTTGTGAGGTTGTTATTTTCAGCATTGGTATGTATTGTTGTATTTCCAAATGTTGTTGTCGATTCCATAACAATGTTTACAAAGTATTACTATCCTATCAATGCAAGAAATATTTTGCAACCTATTTTGTATCTTCACAAGCCCACTTTGTAACCTAGGTAATGCATGCTAATTCATTAAACATGTTTTGTGATCTAAGTTTGTGTTAGATTTGACTAAATTATACAAATCCAAAATCTTTTTGTTGGGTTATCAATACTAAGGATTAAATCGAGAGAAATATAGGGTTTTACAAGATCGGGTTAACATTTATACATGAAATCAATCTTTAATGGTGAAACCTACTCACAAATTTAGGGTTTACTAGATTAGGGCAAAGTAATTAAAACTATAGTTCAATATTGAGATGAAAAGGTTGTTTTGTAGACATCAATGTGTTTTAGGCTAAGTTGCAGATTTGGGTACGAGTTAGGGTACAAGATACAGAATCAGGTACATGGGTACAACAAAATTTTCTCTTGGGTACGAATACAGGTGCGGATATATATAGGAAGAGTGATACTCATAAATATATAATTATCAATAAATAAAATTTTCAAATGCCTCATAATATCATATTCATAATTTTTTAACATTTTTTTTACTTGTGGAACCCTTTTTTTGGGCGCCCACAATGCCAAGTACACCCAAGTTTGCCCAAGTTCTGCCCGAACTAAAGCCTCGATGAACCCAGAGCCGACCCAAACTAGAACTGCAACTGACCCCAATTCCAACCTCCTAGGGACAGATCCAATAACATAGGTTTTAGGGTTTTGAAGGTTATTTGCATTCATTTTTCAGCTGAAACATTATAGATATAGTGCTTGAAGGAGATTTGCAAAGGTATCAAGTTCAAAAATCACATACAGGACTTCTTGAAAGCGTACATTTATTTTTGTAGTGATAAAGGGTATTATTTTAAAAAATCTTGAGCCACCTTTATTATTTTTTTGTATATGTGGAATCACAAGCTATCATTGTAACAAGGATTCAAATGTATAATGAGTGCAATTTTGACAATACATGACACCCTAGTATTGTTTTGAGTTTGAAAATGGCAATTTTCTTTGCAACCAACATGGTGGTTGTTATAAAACTATGCTTGCGTGTTATCACTACCATCAAAGAAAAACAAGTTGCATAGTGTGGTCTATAGGTTCTTCAAGATCAACCTAGTTGACAAAATGTAACAAGGTCAAAATGGAGGTTGGAGGACAATTCCATTCTCCAATTATTTGTTTACTCAAAGTTAGGGTAAGATTCTTCAACACCATTTTTGGTATGAGCATATAATTTTTCTTTTGATTTTAGTTTGTGATGTAGTAGATATCTTTATTTAGTTTTGGTTTTCACTATTTAGCTTTAACGAAGAGTAGATAGATTTGTTTGGAGTTGGTCTCACTACAAGAACTTCTCACCTCTAACTTGATGGGGAGTGAAGGGAGAGATCGTATTGGTCTTCGATGAGTTGCCGATAAAAATACAAGTTAACAGTAGTTGTTAGCACCAATAGTGTTGAGGAAAGAGAGGCCATCATTGTTGGTAGTAGATATCTTTATTTAGTTTTGCTTTTCACCATTTAGCTTTAATGAAGAGTAGATAGATTTGTTTGGATTTGTTCTCACTACAAAAGCTTCTCACCTCTAACTTGATGGGGAGTTGGAGGGAGAGATAGTATTGGTCTTCAATAAGTTGCCAATGACCATACAAGTTAACAGTAGTTGTTAGCACCAATAGTGTTGAGGAAAGAGAGGTCATCATTGTTGGGCATCAAGCTAGATGTGCCATAAACAATACTTTATAATCACTAAGACATTAAAGTTGATGTAGTTGACCAAACAATGATTGTGCTTATACTGCAGTATGAGTGCAAAATGGTTAGAGAGGATGAGCAGTTCAGTAGGATTTTCATCATTTGTATCACAACTAAGAGGGTAGCAGGTTTAGGTGCGAAGTGACATCAATTAATCAATACTAGGATGTAAATTGTGTCAATTTACAAGTATAGCAAAGAGAATTGGATGACTTCGCAATCATACGCAATAGATCATCTTCTAGGCCCCTTTGAATTGAGGGACGGTTTGTTCGGTCTAGTGATCCAAATGGTTTTATTTAGTTTTTAAATAAAAAGTTGTGAGGCATGCATCTTATGTGTATCAAGAGACAAATAATCCCATATAGGTGGTTGGGAAGACAGTTCAAATTAAAGGCTGAATGGTTTTTAAAAAAGCAACTATAGCCAATGTAATGTGCAATCCAAACATAATCAATTCATGAGTGTTCATTGATATCTTCGCAATGTAGATCCATTTGTCTCTGTGATTCTGGTTTCCAACATTAAACGCTTGGATTTTTGTCATTTGTGTTGTCCTCATTTTTGTTTCCAAAAATGAAGGACCATTACATGAAATTTTTGTGAAAAAATGAAAAAATTTACTCTATGGCACGCTTCCCGAGGCAGAATTTCGACTAATCCTTGGACTGGCTTAATCCTCAGTCCATCCTCGAACTACGTTTCGAATTTCGTCAAATTCTGGGTTCGTTTGCTATGTCTTTCCTTCAGTCGGGTTTTAAAACCCCAACTGCAGGTGGAGAATTTTCTTCAAACTGCAAGTTTTAATGATATTCATTGTTTTGGTCTTTGTAGGGGAATTTTTGACCAATTACATGTGCACTTTTATTTCAAATATGTTACTTGTAATTTATTTTAAATTTCCCCTTTGTTGTTTTTATCTTTTTATTGTTTTTTGGTCATTTTTAGTTAAAATAGGGATTTTTTGGCTCAACTGCAAGTAAACTTGCAGTTTGGTCAAAAAACCCCTACTTTAATGGTTTTCACATGTAATAGGGATTTTAAATCCCCATTACATATGTGCAAGCAAGTATAACTTGTTGTAGGGATTTTATTTCCCATTTACAAGTATTTAAAACTTGTAGTTTGGTCCAAAAAAACCCGATTTTGCCTTGTAAGTGAAAAAGTGACAATTTAAAACTTGCACTTTGGTCCAAAAAACCCGATTTTGCTTATAAAGTGCATTTTTGACATTTTAAACTTGCTATTTGGCCAAAAAAACCCGATTTTGCCTAACATGTTGAAAAAGTGAAATTTTAAACTTGTCATATCCTCCAAAAAACCCGATTTTCATTGTTTCATACATTTTAAACTTGCTATTTGTTCCAAAAAACCCGAATTGCAAGGAAAAACATGTTTTTTGAAGATTTTTAGCAAATTTTTGTGGAGATTTTTTGGGAGATAGAAGGCGTTTTGGATTCCTTCCTATTTCCATGCATTTTTAGACACCTTTCACGCCACATGGAGGTTAAGTTTGCTGGTTTTTAGGTTTATAACAGCAAACACGTTTTTGCTAAAAAACCATGTTTTTCTTCATTAAAAATGCCACGAATCAGCAATGTTATGAATCGTTTTGGCTTGGTATGCTAAGGTATTGAGGTTAGAAAGAGTCTTGGCCATTTTCCATGCCATTTCTCATGCATTTGCTGCCACGTTTTTCAGTTTTGGGCATTTTTTCAAAAACGTGGCTAGGGTTTTGGAATACGGTTAGTTTCTTTTTAAGAGATATTCTTCTTTATTTCAAAGATTGATCATCTTTTGGAGAGGCATTTTCAGATTGGAGCAAGGTAAGTTTTATTTTCTTCTTGTTTCTTTTTTCTTGTTTTTTTTTTTTTTTCTTTCTAGTTGTAAATTTGTAAATGGTTGGTTCTTCCCCAAAAATCAGATTTTGTGAGAGAGATTTTCCCTTTTGTAAAGCAATTTTAGAATTGCATTGTTCTTCCCCATTTTCCCTCTTTACTTGTATTCGGGATTTTAAATTCCGATTACAAGTTGGATGAAAATCATTGTTCTTCCCTTACGGATAAAAGATTTAACCATCTTTTTTTTGAAATCCGGGTTGTAAGTTGAAAGTTCTTCCCATTTTTGCATTGGCAAAGTTCCAAGTGATCTTCTTGAAATTCATTTTTACCTATCCGCTTCCAATTCCCTCATCTGTACATACCAATTCATCCACTCATTTCACACCTTCATTCATTTTCCCCATTTAAAGTCTACTTGCAGTCAGCCATCCAGAACCCGAAATTGGTCCAAAATGCACTCAAAAAACACTTGAAAATGAGTTTTAAAGGTCCAATTACAAGTGCAAACTTGTAGTTACCCATTACACATATGAAGTTGCATGTTTATTCCCACATTTGCAAGTTAATGCTCTTGTTTTTCCCACACATGTAATGCAACTTCCAAAACCCGAAATTCACTTGTGAGCCCATTTTTGCATCAATTTATCCCTTCCCTTGTCAGTCCGGTTTGCACACACGATCTACCAAATCAATGGATTAAGGCATGAGCCTTATTTTGCAAGAAGATTTCAAGAATGAAGGATGATACAAAGAAGAGATACAACAACAATTCATGGTTGAGAGCATAGAATGCTTTCAAGACAAAGATGGTCATGACATGAAAAGAGGAAGGCTACCCTTTCCCTCCTGAAAAGATAGTACCACCCCAAGCAAGAAGACAAGGATGCAAGTTCCCGTTCCGCTTCAAGATGTCTTTACCAATCTAGAATACTTCAAGTTCTAGCATCCTGAAGCGACATGAAGATCATCACAGACAAAGAATGATGCAGTTAGAGTCGTGTCTTAAGACACATGGAATAGTTTTAGTTATGCATTTGTAATTTCTTTTTGACAAGTTACATGTAAAAATATTTTTTGTAAAATGCAAGTTACACATTACTTGCACTTTTGTAATTACATGTAAGACAACTACAAGTTGTGTTCGATTAGGACTGTAGTTGGAATAAGTCTTAGTTAGTTGGAGTAACTCTTAGTTAGTTAATGAAGTCTCAGTTAGTTATTGAATGAGTCTTGGTGGTTGAGAGAATCTCTCAAGTTAGTTAGGATCCTCCCACCTTTTTCTCAAGGCTCCTCTTCTATAAATACTGGAGGAGTCTATTGTAATATATATCTTTTTGAAAGCAAGCAAAAACTCTGCCAAATTTACAGCAAGAAGTCTTTGAGCTTATGTATGTGAATTGAAGGTTTTGAAGAATAAGAAAGAAGGATTACTCAAGTTTTGAGTCTTTGAACTACATGTTTGAGTTTGAATCTTTTTATTTCTTCTATGCAAAGTGTTTCTAAAGGAGCTTAGTCCAATCTGATTTGAAGTCTTTGAGCTGCAAGTAGAGAAGATTAATTAAAATAGGAAACCCTCTTGAAGGAGCAGCAAGTCTTTGAGCTTGCGTCTATTCTTGAGGAAAAATTACTGTTTGATAAGAAATAGCAGCAAGTCTTTGAGCTTGCATTAGTTCTTGTCTTTGTGTTAAAAGAATAGATTATTTCAGTCTTTGAGCTGTTATCTTTTATTCGTTGTAAAATTTAGTATAGCAAAGGGTAGATAGGACTTCCAATAGTCAAGTCTTTGAGCTTGATAGTGCTGTCCCGTCCCGAAGGAAGTGACGGAAGTCTTTGCGCTTTCAGGAAACTTCATTTCCTTTCTCTCATTTCACTTGAAAGTAATTACTGCTGTTCGTTTTCAATCGCTATCCTTTTCTGTGAAGAGAAAAGGATATTGTCTTTCTTGAAGAAAGAAGAAAGATTGCTGTTCCATCCCATTTTATTTCAGTTTTAGTTAGATAGGGGGAGCCTTCCCTTAATTAGGAGAGTTTTTACTCGTGTGCTGTGGTTGAAACCACAATTTTGTATATTTCCCCCAAGTGTACAAAATTTTCAACCAACAATTTGGAAGGTTATTATCATTTGGTACCTTTGTTTGACCATTTGTTGAGTTTGTGTATATATACACACCTTGGAGGTCAAGAAATTCGTCTTGAGTGTTATGAAGTTGCAGTGTAAAGAGACTGTGTAGAAGCAAGTTGCATGGCAAGACAAGCTAGGAAAACACTGTTGATGTGTTGCAAATGTCCTTGGAGGCCTCGAGAAGGCAAACTAGCAGTTAATATTGCAAGGAGACAATAGCAACGAAAGATGCTGCCTTACTCTTCTCTTCTGGATTTTTCTCACATTAGGGTTCATCTAGGGTAATCCTGTGCTATCCTTTTCTGATTGCAAATATTTCTACTGAGATTTTTACTCATTTTCAGATTTGAATTTGGATGTTAAGTTGATACAGCGATTTTGTTGTTGAAAATTGATTATTCTAGTTATGCAGATCATAGTTTAAAAACTCGTGGACTCGCCACAGACTCGCGAGTCCAATGGCGCCACGAGTCGACTCGCCATGGACTTGTGAGGCGAGTCCTAGCGAGTCTTTTAGAAAGACTCACGAGTATTTCTAATTGACTCGCACGAGTCTTTCGCTTGGACTCACAAGTCTTTTGACTAGGCTCGTGCAACCCAGAAAACACGTCAAAAAATTATCTAAATCTTTATTTTTCAAGTCAGTCTCATTCTCTTCATTAGAATATATACATGAAATATAACATTTAAGTATACTTTAAGTTATATTTCATGTATATATTGCCAGGATGTTTGAGAGTGATTTCAGATCTCTAGGAATTATAATGCAAATTCTAGGTTTTAGAAGATCTTTTAAATTTTCAGACCTAGTCAAATTTCAGTAATCAGTAGGCTCCTATTAGCATTCTCTCGCCCTCTCTATCTCACTCACTTTATCTGCCCCGAATTTTAGACCTATCTATCTCCCTATCACTCTTCCTCTATCCCCTCTCTCTACCACTCTCTATCTCAGTCTCTCCTCCCTCCCCTAAGATCTAGACCTATCATTATATGTAATTTTGTAAAACATTTATAAACTTATGTTGCTATTATACATTTTAAAGTTTGAAACTATGAGTATGAATGATGAAATTTCAAATATTGAGTGTTTGGAGATCATATGACATGTGTAATGTTTCAATTATGGCTCTTATGTTCTCTAAATGCTTTAATTTCTTCTTCATTTTTGTAAAACTACGGTTTTTTTTTTTTGCCGAGTCTTTCGCGAGTCCGAGTCCGAGTCCAATTTTTTGGTTTGCCGAGTCCGTGGCGAGTCCGAGTTTTAAAACTTTGATGCAGATTTTTTATATAATGTCTGGTTTAAACATTTTGGATGGATGTTGCTGATGGAATTGTACTGATGCAGTTATAGGTACCTTTGAACCACATTTAGGTGTGGTAGTGGACAATTGTGGGGCACACAATGGGCTGTGACAAGTGCTATCATGATCCAACTTCTGAGTGATCACCAATGCCCGGTAGGATCACAAACTTGTGTAGTTGGTGTTTGTTTATGTGGTTGTTGTTTTTTGAATGGCTTGTTGCCTTGTGCTTTTGGTAGTGATTGTGTTCATCACTATGTTACTATGTGATAAGTTGATATTTTATGTTTTGAGGTGATAAGAGTGAATATTGCAGAAAGGGTTAGCATTAGAAACCGAAGTGCCTTTTTAGGTCCTAGGAGGCCTATGGACCTAAGTATTAGATAGAGTAGGGCAAAGCAACATTAATTTAAATTTAAAATCCTAAGTTCAATGTAAAATATTGGAAGGGTTTACCAAAAGGGGAAAAAACCTGTCTTTGAACTCCTTTCTGGCAGTTTACCTGGCATTCTCTATGCAAAGAGATGAATTAGAAAATAGTAAAATACTGATATTAAATGCAAGATCAAATGAAATTCAATGCAGCAAGATACTCCATCTAACCAAGGCTTTACTGGCCAGTAAGTGCTGTATAAACATAAACTACGGTACAGGATGGAAAGAGAGAGTGGTGCTTATCTTTTTGGGTTTTGCATTTTTAGTGGAGGAAAAGAAACATGGTGAAGCCATGCCAGCTTGTGAGGCTTACTATTTACCATGCAGAGATCTATAGTTCAATGTTTTTGCATGAAGAACTCTTGATCTCATTCTTATTATGCTGATTGGTATTGTATTTAACTTTTAGGGGAAAAGATGTCATTGTTGAAGAGGTTAGATTTAGTGATGGTTGCAATTCGGTGCGAGTCTGGAGCTGTGAGAACTCTGAAGGTTCAAGATTGAACTGTTATGTAGTAATTTCTTGTTCAGAGGGGTTTTCGGATTTGTCAGATTTGGTACTGTCTTGTGTGACTGCAGAAGTATATCTTCTTAGGAAGGCAGGGGACTCATTCTTGGAGTTCTTTGAGACTGGACACAAGTTTGAGGCGGCACTATATTGGTAAGTAACTTGGAAACCTTTACTTGGAGTTAGTGAACTTAATGAAATTCAAAAGGGATAAGAGGCATTTTGACTTTTCCTTTTTGAGTACTATGCCATATTTCCTTTATGTTTCCAACTCAAGGGTATTTGTGAGCATTGTTAAAAGCAGTTATAGTTTTTGGAATTACTGCTGTAAATGAGATTGTAACTGGGTTCTCAATATTATATTGACTGTTGACTACAGTCATGGCAGACCTAAGGTTGCTATAACAATTTAAAGTAATAGGAGTAATTCAAAGGTTACACTATTGCAGATTTACTCACTTAAGTACCATGTTCTAGGGCCCATTGATCTTTGCCAATACTGAGACAAGAACATATGAATTGAGCTTCACTTGCATCTTGTAAATGTTGGAGTGAAGGTTCTCTGTGATATTGTTACCAGTTTAAGAAACTCCACCTGTAACTTGTTTGTACACATGGTGAGAAGGAATCTAGGGTATTTGTAAACTGATATTCCTTGTTAGCTGCTATGGAAACTCAGGTATTGATTGTTAGGGTTACATTCTTGTATTTTGGGTGGACTGAGATAGATGGGT
The DNA here is from genome assembly GCF_030272615.1 of Cryptomeria japonica. NCBI lineage: Eukaryota > Viridiplantae > Streptophyta > Pinopsida > Cupressales > Cupressaceae > Cryptomeria > Cryptomeria japonica. The sequence continues at coordinate 475,825,547 of NC_081414.1, read as the reverse complement.
TGCCTTCTCTAACTGATGTTTTGGTGTTTGCATTATTGTAAGAGCAAAGAAACTTGTCAAAGGTTGTAATGAATAATGATATCTCTAAAAAGGATAGATTGACCCTGTAAATTAAGGTTTCCTGTTGTTGAAACCTGAAAGGTCTTTACAATTTGTATAATGAAATGGACAATCAATTAAGGTTAAGGATGGAAATGATTGATCCTGTTACCCTGGATTTTTTTCATTATTTTTGTGTTCCAGTTCAGTTAGCAATGTAAATGAGTTAGCGTTCAAGGGAATATAGCTGACTAGAATCAAAAGGGACCAATGGGTCAACTGTGATGGTGGAGATTTCAATGGCATTTCTCTTAGTCACTATGCTTAACATGGAAATGGAACTTGTATCTTAAATACTCTCTGAATTTTCTTTGAATCTGTGTATTGTGTTTATGAATGAACGCACATTTAGTCAAGGCTTGTTTGATTCTAAGGATAAGTATAAAGTTATAAACCCTAGTTTAATCTAAGGATAGTTGACTTGATTTTTGGATAACTTGATCATTGTTTTGATAACTATGTTGAGTCAGGATTGTTTCTGACAATGTTGTAGCCTATGTATTGATTAAGAATAAGTGAGATTCTTCCTGTGTGGGCTGTGTTGTGGATGTCTGGACTGTACCATTCACATATTGTGGATGAGATAATCAGGCTTGAAATTGAATTGGCCCTAGCTTTAATGGCAATGACTGTTATGGAAATGTCCAATGGCAAGTATAGTTTTCTCAATAATAAGCTCTATGTGGTACAACCCAAAAACCTTAGGAAAAGATATTGTGATATTCCTCTACTTGTGATCATTTAGTGTTAGATCATAGTTGTGATGTCACAGTTCATTGGGCTTGAGTGGGGGTCTTGGGTGGTGCTGATGTGTTTTTTATGCACAATGCAACATAGAATAAAATACTAACTATTATATCCCCTCTTAAACAAAATCTCCTCTTATGCTAAGCTTCGTGATCATAGGAGGTGACTCCAAGGTTCCAAATGTCAGGTCTTGACGTGCTCTTGGATAGACTTAGTGTGTTTGATGTGATATTGCTGGAATCACAAGATGGACTTACGTTGAATCTTGAATGCTTGAATGTTGTTGAAGTTGGAACATGGAAGTTTACTTGACTTAAAAAAATAGCAAAAGGGGAAAGAGTTGAGAAAGTTAATCTAAACCTAAAAATGTAAGAGGGATGGACAATCTTTGGTGAAACTCAACTAAATTTTGCTTTGCCATGCAAAGCAACAAGTCCACAAAGCTTAGTTCGATCTCCTAAGGTAAGCATATGATGTTCAAATCACTACCATGGGCATAGACACCATCAAGACGATGCATATCAATGAAGAGGTAACAATTGAAGTTAACCTTGGCTAAGATGAATCCAGTTGACTACGCAAGGCACTTTACAATCAGCAAGGTGTTAGTAGTATGGATGTACGAATTTCACCATTGATCATGGACAAAGTTCTTCCATTCATCTAAACAACATGAAAATTTAAAGAAGTAGAGACCATGCAAATTGTTGAATCAACACATAAAGTTCACCATATCTTCAATGAAATTAATATGCTGCTTACAACAAAGTCTTGGCAACAATCTTTACCTTCTCTTCCTATCCTACTCTAACTATCTGCTTGTTACCTAATTAACCTTTACAAATGAAGAAGTGGAGCCTTATATAGTTCTCTCCTTACAATGAGTGGGCCAGGATCGAATCCACATCAATGGCTAAGATTACAAGATAGAATACCCTAATTAGGGTTTGTTACACCCGTTACAAAGCATTTAATGCTTGGACAATGACAAAATTACAATAAAATGGGCACATGTCCTTTGACTGATTGACCAATAGATGATGAGGGTAGGTACATCGAACTCTATGCCCACATGTAGTAGTCTTGACGTGTATTTTGTACACAATCAAACACAGAATAAAATACCCAAGGGTACCTTATCCTCTCTTGAATAAAGCCTCTGATTGCTGAAGATGTCGCGAAAAAGGATCAATCAGGATGACTCCAAGGTTCTTTGATGTAGGGTCTCTACGTGTGGATAAGCTCTTTGTGGTCTGATGTGATTTGCTGGAATCACAAGGGGACTTACACTTGATGCCTGAACTTCTGATTTGCTTTGAATATTGTTGGACACAGGATTTTACTAGCTTAGATTTGAAAAAAGAGAAAAAAGATGCTGGCGAGGAAAGGATCTAATCCTAACACTAAGAATGTAAGAGCAATGAATGATCTTTGATGAAATTCTAACTAAGTCTTGTTTTGACATCTCAGGACCATCTCCACAAGGTTAGTGCGATCTTCGAAGGAAAGCTTTATGATGTTCAAATCATCACTGCCGGCATAGACACCATCAGGTTGATGCATATCAATGAAGAAGCAACAATTGAAGTTAAGCTTAAGCTGAATGATTCCAGTTGACTACACAAGGCAAGTCTGCAATCAACAAACTGCTAGTAGTATGGATATACGAATTCCACCATCAATCAAGCACATTTCTTCCACTCATCTAATAACACGAAATCAAATACGAGAAGTATAGAGACCATGCAAATTGTCGAATCGACCCATAAATTTCACCATTTCTTCAATGAAGTTACAAGTCTTTTACAACAACATCTTGGCAACAATCTTTGCCTTCTCTCTCTACTCTACTCTAATTGCTATTCTATCAACTAGCTAATCACCTTCTAACTACTCTCTATCTGTCTTCTAACTGCTTCCAACTATATGCTAACTATTGCCTCTTTACAAAATGAAATGCCAGGGCTTATATAGTGCCCTCAATACAATTCGATGGCTTAGATCAATTCGAGATCAATGGCCAAGATTCAACAATGAAAACCCTAATTAGGGTTTGTTACAACCATTACATAACATTTAATGCTTGACCAATGATAAAATTGTATTGCTTGGACACATGTCCTCTCTAGAAAATTCCACCAATGGATAGCTGGGGTAGGTACATCGGAGTTTGTGCCACCTTCCATGAGTTAGGTACATTGAATCTGGAAATGCTGAGGTGGACCACACTGACTGGAGAAGTGATGACTGGGATGCCAACTCGTCTGACACTTGTAACTTGGTAGATATTCAACTTGATGTTGTTGAGAAGCTAGCTTTAATTAATTCATCTGGAACTATCTGCTTCTTCAACGAACCCTTGTTCTAACTTCTTGTGTCCTTGATGTGCAGGATGATTGTTGTACCTCGCCTTGGAATACTGGATTGGAGAAGTCGCCCTTGATGACGTTAGTCCAAAGAAGGCCATCCTTGTCGATGCTAGGCTGGAGGAGGTCGCCCTTGTCCTTGCTTGATCGTCCTTGATGAGAACCTGCCGACTTGTAGATCCTCCGGGCTTTGGAGTCGCCATCTTGATACCTACACAACATTTCAAAATTAGTAATATATCTTGAAATCTAAAAATTAAACTTTAAAAGGAAGATTCAAGATTTTAATTTAGGAAACCTCATGATAAATCTTGAGTTATCATTTCCTAATTAACCATGTAATACTTAGATTTTTCCAAAAATGTCTAAAAAATCAAACCTTGAATAAGGGTGTCAAGATGATTTCGCCATACCTCCTCTTGAGTTTTAAACTCTAAGAAATGATGTAAAAATAGATGAATTTTGCTAGGCAAAGTGTAGATCAAAGCTCTCCCTTGGATAAAATGCACCTCCTTTAGCTTGGAAAAGAACTCCACCTTCCTCTTCAAAAATCTGGAAATTCGCCTTCAAATGTCTTCAAAAATCTGGAAATTATCCTCCAAACTAGCAAGAAATACGCCTCTCCAATAGCCTTCAAGATGAATTTCGCCCTCCACTAGCTTCTCCACACTTAGTAGAAATTCGCTCCACTCCTCTGGATTTCGCTCCTCAAATTGCTCCCCAATTTCGCACTTAGGAAAGGATGATTGAATGATTTAAATTGTAAAACAACACCTCCAATATATAGAGCGCTCACCTTCTACTTACCCATGAGGCCGACCTAGCAAAATAGGCCAAAAAATAAATAAATTAATAAAAGAAGAAGGCCGACTTGATTAAGCAATAAAAAAAAATGATACCTCAAGCGCTCTTCTTTTTAAATTTTAATTTAATAAAAAAACGATTTTCCAAGGCTCAAAATTAATTATTAAATGCTATGCGCTTGCCAATTTAATTAAAAAAATTTAAAATATTTCGAAGTTTTGGGCGAACTTGGCATCTAGTGCGATTTGCTAAAATAAGGCAAAAAAATAATGAATTTTGATAACTTCGCTCTGGTCCCTTGGAGAGGGACAGGAGCACCCTATTATCTTTTGGGTTGATCTTCTCCTTCGTAGGCCACTCAAGTTATATTCAACGAATAAAACACACTTCCTTTGACCTCTTCAAATCGCGAAATCACTTAAATCTTGCAAGGATAATGCAAATTTGGAATTCAAGCTCCGGTCCTTCAGTGAGGGACAGGAGCGAATTTTGTCTTCTAGGCCAAAAGGCTTCACTTTTCGCCATGAAATGTCTTGGCTAAGGAAGATATCATCTTACTTCATGCTATGAATAAAAGTTAATGTCCAAAAAAGGTCTAAAAATTATGCATATAAAGAAAAGCGCTCTGGTCCTTCAGTGAGGGACAGGAGCGAATTTGACCTTCTAGGCAAAAAACTTCATCATTTCATTGTCAAGTCTGGATGCTCTATCATGCTCATTTCGTCCTTCACCATGCCTTTGATGTTCCAATTTGACCAAACAAGGTCAGGAATGACTCAAATAAGCCTTTTCGCCCTGGACCCTTGGTGAGGGACAGGAGCGCTTCGCCTTGGACCCTTGGAGAGGGACAGGAGCGAAATTCGCTCTGGATCCTCAGTGAAGGACAGGAGCGAAATTTGACTTTTTGAACTCTCTATCAGGATAATTTTTATGGAATATAACATTTAAGTATAAGTGAGATCTTTCTTCTTTCTCACTTATACTTTAAGTTATATTCCATATATACTTTCAGGATGTTTGAGAGTGGTTTCAGACCTCCAGGAGTTATATTGCAAAATCTAGTTTTTTGAGGTTTTTCAGTTTCCAGACTTAGTCAAATTTCAGGATCAGGACATTCCAGACTGAGCCAAATTTCAGGATCAGGACTTTCAGACTTAGCCAAATTTTAGGATCAGGACTTCACTCCAGCAGGACCTGCTATCCTATTGATCTCCCCGACAGCACTCAAAATGCAAAGGCTAACTAACAAAACCCTAAAAGACCCAGAAAACAAACCCTAAAAAGCAAAAAACAGGGGTCCCCATTTGCAATGGGGCGATGTGTGAAAACGTCACAACAGGTAGTTATCACAGAATCAAGTACATCGAATCTGGACACCTTAGCTTGAGATGATATGATTGGATAAGTGATGATTGGGTGCCACCTCAACTAGTTCCTTGTAACTCATCATTAGTTGAAGGTGATTGAGTCATATCTCTTGATACTCAACATTTCCAAGCTCAATCATGAATGAGACGAAGGTAGGAGATATTCCCAAATTGCATCATCTTCTAACTTTGATTAACTCTTCTAAAACTATCTCTTGTCTTGATCACCTCCACCCTAGAGCTTCCATCTTGCTATACTGGCAATGATTCTTGGATTTCCGAAGGAAATTCAAGATTGTGAAATTTTCTTCCTCTAGCACATGCACCCTCATGCTTGCTCTTGTGAATCCTGTGCTTCCTTGAACTTGGAACATTTCCTTGCTACCACGATTTGATCTTTCTTGTTATGGTGCTTGAGTCCTTGCTGATTTTTCTTGCATCCTTTGGTGCTGATGTCTTTGATCCTTGCAATCACCCCCTGGATATCTTGATGAGGTGAAAATCTTGATGATGTAAGTCTTGATGTGATGCACCCTTGAACCTATCTTTCAGGTTGTGAAATTCTTCTTTCCACGCCTTGCACAATCTAGGCTTCATCCTTGGTCTTCTTATTACTTTGTAAAGAAATCCTTGAATTCTTCTGGATGCTGCAATGTTTGATGGTGTAAACTGTAGATGTCGTTCTCCTCCTAGCTTATACAAGTGTTCATATTTCACGCCTCAGACCTGCAAAACAGAAGGATTTGAAATTATATCACATAGATATCAATAAAGACAAAACCTTGACAAATATAGAATGTCAAGTTTGGTTCTATGTCTTCCCAAGGTCTGATACTCAAATAATCTTGTCTTTGATGTTGCTACAGGTCTGATTGTGTATGAAAACTCACACAAGTCTGCTCAGATTGCCCTCAAAGAGTGGGTAAAAAATATTTCCTGGTCTAGCTCAAGTCTTTTTAAACACATCACTCCCCCCTTAGGTAAATTTTGATTAATAAAATGATCAAGCTTTGCTACAAAAATCGCTGCCTTTAGTGCATTTCGTTCTGCCTTTAGGTCTGAATCAGGATCGTTTTGCTTAACTTGTGCTTGATTGAGATGAAGCACCCTCTCTTATAGGCGTGGAGTTGTGTCCCTTCATTCCCTAGCCAACTTGCTAAGGGAACTAAAAAAATTCACTTTCCTTTTTAAGCGCTTATTTTGCCACCTTCTTGGCCGACTTGTTTTATTCTTTTAAAATTTTGAATAATAAAAAAAAAATTTATGTCATAAGTGGGTCCCTCTCTCAATTGTAACTGCTCAAACATGACTTCTCCAACGTGGATTTTGACCAGCACACGAAGTTCGGGTTTTTACAGTCATTGACAATGCCTTGGTGTTTGGTCACAATTTTGACGAGGCAAAGGAAGAGCTCAGTGGAAGATCGCGATTTTGGGGGGGCAAAGGAAGTTTGTGTTGTCCTCATTTTTGTTTTCAAAAATGAAGGACCATTACATGAAATTTTTGTGAAAAAATGAAAAAAATTACTCTATGGCACGCTTCCCGAGGCAGAATTTCGACTAATCCTTGGACTGGCTTAATCCTCAGTCCATCCTCGAACTACGTTTCGAATTTCGTCAAATTCTGGGTTCGTTTGCTATGTCTTTCCTTCAGTCGGGTTTTAAAACCCCAACTGCAGGTGGAGAATTTTCTTCAAACTGCAAGTTTTAATGATATTCATTGTTTTGGTCTTTGTAGGGGAATTTTTGACCAATTACATGTGCACTTTTATTTCAAATATGTTACTTGTAATTTATTTTAAATTTCCCCTTTGTTGTTTTTATCTTTTTATTGTTTTTTGGTCATTTTTAGTTAAAATAGGGATTTTTTTGGCTCAACTGCAAGTAAACTTGCAGTTTGGTCAAAAAACCCCTACTTTAATGGTTTTCACATGTAATAGGGATTTTAAATCCCCATTACATATGTGCAAGTAAACTTGCAGTTTGGTCAAAAAACCCCTACTTTAATGGTTTTTGCATGTAATAGGGATTTTAAATCCCCATTACATATGTGCAAGCAAGTATAACTTGTTGTAGGGATTTTATTTCCCATTTACAAGTATTTAAAAGTTGCACTTTGGTCCAAAAAACCCGATTTTGCTCATAAAGTGCATTTTTGACATTTTAAACTTGCTATTTGGCCAAAAAAACCCGATTTTGCCTAACATGTTGAAAAAGTGAAATTTTAAACTTGTCATATCCTCCAAAAAACCCAATTTTCATTGTTTCATACATTTTAAACTTGCTATTTGTTCCAAAAAACCCGAATTGCAAGGAAAAACGTGTTTTTTGAGGATTTTTAGCAAATTTTTGTGGAGATTTTTTGGGAGATAGAAGGCGTTTTGGATTCCTCCCTATTTTTATCCATTTTTAAACACCTTTCATGCCACATGGAGGTTAAGATTGCTGGTTTTTAGCTTTATAACAGCAAACACGTTTTTGCCAAAAAACCATGTTTTTATTCATTAAAAATGCCACGAATCAGCAATGTTATGAATCGTTTTGGCTTGGTATGCTAAGGTATTGAGGTTAGAAAGAGTTTTGGCCATTTTCCATGCCATTTCTCATGCATTTGCTGCCACGTTTTTCAATTTTGGGCATTTTTTCAAAAACGTGGCTAGGGTTTTGGAATACGGTTAGTTTCTTTTTAAGAGATATTCTTCTTTATTTCAAAGATTGATCATCTTTTGGAGAGGCATTTTCAGATTGGAGCAAGGTAAGATTTATTTTCTTCTTGTTTCTTTTTTCTTGTTTTCTTGTTTTTTTCTTTCTAGTTGTAAATTTGTAAATGGTTGGTTCTTCCCCAAAAATCAGATTTTGTGAGAGAGATTTTCCCTTTTGTAAAGCAATTTTAGAATTGCATTGTTCTTCCCCATTTTCCCTCTTTACTTGTATTCGGGATTTTAAATTCCGATTACAAGTTGGATGAAAATCATTGTTCTTCCCTTACGGATAAAAGATTTAACCATCTTTTTTTTGAAATCCGGGTTGCAAGTTGAAAGTTCTTCCCATTTTTGCATTGGCAAAGTTCCAAGTGATCTTCTTGAAATTCATTTTTACCTATCCGCTTCCAATTCCCTCATCCGTACATACCATTTCATCCACTCATTTCACACTTTTATTCGTTTTCCCCATTTAAAGTCTACCTGCAGTCAGCCATCCAGAACCCGAAATTGGTCCAAAATGCACTCAAAAAACACTTGAAAATGAGTTTTGAAGGTCCAATTACAAGTGCAAACTTGTGTTTACCCATTACACATATGAAGTTGCATGTTTGTTCCCACATTTGCAAGTTAATGCTCTTGTTTTTCCCACACATGTAATGCAGCTTCCAAAACCTGAAATTCACTTGTGAGCCCATTTTTGCATCAATTTATCCCTTCCCTTGTCAGTCCGGTTTGCACACACGATCTACCAAATCAATGGATTAAGGCATGGGCCTTATTTTGCAAGCAAATTTCAAGAATGAAGGATGATACAAAGAAGAAATACAACAACAATTCATGGTTGAGAGCATAAAATGCTTTCAAGACAAAGATGGTCATGACATGAAAAGAGGAAGGCAGCCCGTTCCCTCTTGAAAAGCTAGTACTACCCCAAGCAAGAAGACAAGGATGCAAGTTCCCGTTCCGCTTCAAGATGTCTTTACCAATCTAGAATACTTCAAGTTCTAGCATCCTGAAGCGACATGAAGATCATCACAGACAAAGAATGATGCAGTTAGAGTCGTGTCTTAAGACTCATGGAATAATTTTAGTTATGCATTTGTAATTTTGTTTTGACAAGTTACATGTAAAAATATTTTTTGTAAAATGCAAGTTACACATTACTTGCACTTTTGTAATTACATGTAAGACAACTACAAGTTGTGTTCGATTAGGACTGTAGTTGGAATAAGTCTTAGTTAGTTGGAGTAACTCTTAGTTAGTTAATGAAGTCTCAGTTAGTTATTGAATGAGTCTTGGTGGTTGAGAGAATCTCTCAAGTTAGTTAGGATCCTCCCACCTTTTTCTCAAGGCTCCTCTTCTATAAATACTGGAGGAGTCTATTGTAATATATATCTTTTGGAAAGCAAGCAAAAACTCTGCCAAATTTACAGCAAGAAGTCTTTGAGCTTATGTATGTGGATTGAAAGTTTTTGAAGAACAATAAAGAAGGATTACTCAAGTTTTGAGTCTTTGAGCTACATGTTTGGGTTTGAATCTTTTATTTCTTCTATGCAAAGTGTTTCTAAAGGAGCTTAGTCCAATCTGATTTGAAGTCTTTGAGCTGCAAGTAGAGAAGATTAATTAAAATAGGAAACTCTCTTGAAGGAGCAGCAAGTCTTTGAGCTTGCGTCTATTCTTGAGGAAAAATTACTGTTTGATAAGAAATAGCAGCAAGTCTTTGAGCTTGCACTAGTTCTTGTCTTTGTGTTAAAAGAATAGATTATTTCAGTCTTTGAGCTGTTATCTTTTATTCATTGTAAAAATTTAATATAGCAAAGGGTAGATAGGACTTCCAATAGTCAAGTCTTTGAGCTTGATATTGTTGTCCCGTCCCGAAAGAAGTGACGGAAGTCTTTGCGCTTTCAGGAAACTTCATTTCCTTTCTCTCATTTCACTTGAAAGTAGTTACTGCTGTTCATTTTCAATCGCTATCCTTTTCTGTGAAGAGAAAAGGATATTGTCTTTCTTGAAGAAAGAAGGAAGACTGCTGTCCCATCCTGTTTTTATTTCAGTTTTAGTTAGATAGGGGGAGCCTTCCCTTAATTAGGAGAGTTTTTACTCGTGTGCTGTGGTTGAAACCACAATTTTGTATATTTCCCCCAAGTGTACAAAATTTTCAACCAACAGTTTGGACATTTTGGGGGGCACTTGCTATTAGCAAAAAATGATCGGGCTTTTACATAGGCAAAGGAGGTGATATCAGCTTGATCGGAGTTTTTACTAGGCATTGACTAAGGCAAAAAGATCGAACTCTTAGTCCCAAACTTGAAGTTCATGGGACCCAAGCATGTGTCGCGGGTTGGGAGTGGAGAAGGATGTGGATGTGAGGGATGTCGTGGTGGAAGGGAGGTATAAGGGATATGAGTTAGGACATGCCACGGGGAGAAGGGATAAAGGATGTGGGTTAGTATAGGATCGGGGTCTTGGGATAGTAAAGGGATGAAGGATGGGCTAAGGGAAGTAAGGGGTAAGGGTTGTGAAAAGGAGGATATGTCGGGGTTTGGAGGGTGGTAAAGAAGTTGAAGGTAAATGTGAAGGTTGAGGTGAAGGTGAAGGATGGAAGGGTGGAAGGAAAGATGGAAGGGTGGAAGGGAAGGTAAAGGATTGAGGACGGAGGATGTAGGGAAGGGAAGATGGGAGATATAAAGGATAAATGCCACGGTTAGGAGGTGATGAAGGATGGAAAGATGAAGGAAGATGGAGGGATAATGGATGGAAGATGGAGGATGGAAGAAGGTAAAGTGGAAGGTAGGAAGGTGAAGGGTGGAAGGGAAGCAAGGGTGAAAGGAAGGAAGGAAAGAAGGTGAAGTGAGGGAGAAGTGGAACGTGAGGGTGATTGGAATTTGAGCACCCACTGGCAGTCGACATGTGCTGGTTGAAGGTTTGAATGAGCATTGACTGCAAGTGGTCGAGATTTTGATAGGTCATTGACCAGAAGTAGTTTAGCCCTTAATAAAAGCTTCTAGCCTCCATTATGTTCATGCCTTCAAACTTCTTTAGTAACCCATCTTGATTTCTCTCTTTCATTGAATTCATCTCACTTAACACATTAAACTCATTTTTCCCTCATCTTTGACATAATCATTGCCTTAGACATTTTCATCTAACCTTGGGCAGAGTTCTTAGCATCACTGACAATGCCTTAAGGAGGTCGTGGATTTGAGAGGGCACTGACTAAGCAAGGTCAGGGTTTTGACCCCTAACTAACTATGAGCAAAGATGTTAGCTATGCTTGCTCAATCACTTCAATTTTATCAAACATCAAGCATTAATCCTCAAAATGTTCATCTCGCTTAGCAAAGGCATCTTCATCATAGATCGGACTTTGGAGAGGTCACTGACTAAGCAAGGGAGAGATCGGACTTTGGAGGAGGCACTGATTGGAAAAGTTCAAACTTTTGAGGGGTCACTGACTGTCAGCTAAGAAAGTTCGGACTTTATGGGGGTCACTAACTGACAACTAAGGCCAGGCGGTGGTTTTGGGGGGTCACTGACTGTGACTTAACTTAGCCAAATTTTGAGCAAAAGCCACTCACCTTGCCAACTCAAAGGGTCCTTAGTCATTATTAAAGCCTTCTCACACAATCTAAGCCTTAATCTTGCATCTTTCGACTCAATCTCATGATTCAATACTTAGACCCATCACCTTGAACGCATAAGATGATGATGATCAAATGGAATGATCATCACGAAATCGTTAATTCCCTAAGCCTTGAGAGCTAACTCACCTCAATTCACCCTAAAGCAGGAGACATGACCTGATCACTTCCTAGCAACCTAGGGCATCGCACTTCCTACAAGTGAAAGGGTTAATAGCTAAAGACACTACAACTATCCTAGAAAACAAAACAAAAAGTGGGGGTCGCCATTTGCAATGGGGCGATGTGTGAAAACATCACAACAGGTGGCATAGCCCTAGGTAGGGATTCAATTATCCACTAACTCCTCTAAATGTCCCCAAGAACCTTTGGATACTTGTATATGATAGCTCAAAACAAACCATGCAGGGATACCCAATGAAACATTTGTATTGAGTCAATTGTCACTTGATATCATAATCATGCTTTTATCATTTTATGGATTGTTAAATATGACTATTCAACATTACAACTGGAAATAGGGATTATAGTTTAGGAAAAGGTTCTTAACTTAGTCTTGATTCCTAGACTGATATCGAAGCTGATTGGTAGACTGATATGTAAGCTGAATTGTCCATGCAGATGCAATTCAGCATAGAATAAAATTTAAGATCATGTAAGATTTGACAGTATATGTTGTTATCTAAGTAACGACTGCATTGAATTATGAAAGTAATATGAACATTAATGCTTAGACTGATTTTCCATGTACACTTGACAAGTTGGAATTGAAGTCTATCTATATGTTTGTATTATATTGAACATGAAATACAATTGAACTGGGAGATTAATGTCAGTATATGTGAACTTAAAATCTCAATTATGGTAAATGAAGACCAAGTTGGGGTTAGCAAAGTTGATCCTTCAATTATTGTTGTTATAGCTAGTGTCCAAGACTTTTCAAGTCCTAAGGCAAGATTGGCTCACAGAGTCTAGGGAACTCAAACCCAAGACCTAACGAGTCTGGTAAGACTTGCCGAATCCAAATTAAAGACTTAGCCAGGAAAAAGCAAAAGGGAAAAAGAAAACCTACAACCTGAAACACTGGAAAGGATCTACAACACTTCAAAATTCTATTCATTTCATTTCCAAGCGCAAACAAGGAAAAAGAAAAAGCATTGAAGCTAAAATACAATCTATTGAAGCAAAAAGCAGCAAACATTTTGGCAGTAATTATTGATGGAACTGAACTTGAGTAAGTTTGTGGCAACATTCGATGCATCCAAAGGAGCTTGCGGTGCATTTGGAAGAGCCCAGCCTTAATTTGGAGCAACCCACTGTCAATCTGGAGCTAATTTGAAAAGGAATTTTGAATATTTCCTTTTTGTTTCCTTTTTGCATTTGGCATGTCTACTATATTTATTTAGTTTTCCATTTGAGATTCATTTTTCCTTCTTTCTTGTTTCATAATAGGTTTTTCAGTTTTCTATCTCTTTTAATCTACAAATCCTGAATGTTTTCTCTGATTTTTTTATCTTCTTTTATCTAGATACCCTATATATTAATTAATTTTCCGTTTATTTGTTATTGCAGTGTACTTGAAATTTAAAATTACTATAATGTTGAACCCAATTGGAAAGAACTTGAGTTGAAAAGATTCCACCCCAAGGGATAAGAAAGGGGAGGTGGTTTACAAATTTTGCAAATTAGTGGGGAATGCATTTAATCACTTCAAATTTCACCTTGCACACAAATCTAACTGAGATGTTTTTGTGTGTACATAAGTGCCTCTTGATGGTATACATCAACCATGGAGTGCAATCAAAGACTTTTAATTCTATTGTTCTATTCCATTTCACATGATCAAGTAAATCCTTTTTATTGTTGTTTCAAAATATGTTTGTTTGATTTCTTTGTCTCTTTAACTTTTAAATTTACAAGTTTTCAAATTAGATTCTAAATTTTATTAGAAAAATATTTTTGTCATAGTTCTCCTTATTGGCAAAATCTAGTAGATGGCATAGCTAGAGTAGGGTTCAAAGCCACTAATGATGAGAACATAAAAGACCTAGTTTTAAGTGAAATGATGGCAAAAGTGAAGGCCACTATTGATGAGCAATGTGACATATAGAGGAAGAAGGATTGCACCACCATGTCTAATGGTTGGATAAAAAGAAGCACTATACCCATACAAAATTTTAATATTGTGTCAAATACAAAGCTTCAATTTGTTATTCCCAAGTACAACTCATGCTTTAGGTCTTCTATAGCTTGATTCCTCCTCTGTATGTTTAGCATCTTTACATGGCATTTTCTAAATCTTTGTAGGGTCATGAAACGAATTTTTTCAAGTCACTCACAATGGTAGAGAAAGAAAGTTGTTGAAGGAATACGCTAATGACCAGGTCAACACTAGAGTGAATACAGATCAAGAATCCAATGAGGAAATACTCACACCTCATAAGGGTAAGCTTACATGTTAAAATACACTCACAAGCATACACGTCTGAAGGAGACATTCAAATAAAAAAATTGGGCTAAATATGGTATTGAGGTGCATTAATCGAGCTAAGGAGTGAACCTAAAAAAGGTAAAGTCCAAAGATCCAATTTACATTGTCAAGTGTGCATGGGAGACAGAGGTGCACACACTTGTGAGGGGGAAATTGAAATCCAATTTACGTTGCTAGTTGTATGTAGAAGCATTAGGTAGGCACCTAATGGAAGAGGTTTAGTGTTTGGAGTCACCTTGTGAGGTGAGTGTTAGAAGCAATGGGCCACTAAGTGTTGATGTGTTTTTTATGCACTTCATACACAGAATAAAACACCAACGTATCTTATTCTCTCTTGAACATAATCTCCCCAAATGTTGAACTAAGTCATCACTTGAGGTGACTCCAAGGTTCCAAATGTCAGGTCTTGACATGTGGATAAGCTCAATGGTTTGATGTGATATTGCTAGAATCACAAGGGGGTTTTACGTTTTGCATGAATTCTTGCTTGAATGTGGCTAGAACGTGGAAATTAATTGACTTGGAAACAAAGGAAAAAGAGATAGGGTTTAGGGAGTCTAATCTAATTCCTAGAATGTAAGAGACTGTGAATGATTTAGTGAAACTCTACTAGACTTTTCTTTGCCATGCAAAGAACAACTCCACAAAGCTAGTGCAATATTCTAAGGTTCAAATCACCACTAACAACATAGACACCATCAATGTGATGCATATCAATGGGTAAGTAGCAATCAAAGTTGAGCTTGAAAAAAGAGTTCAGTTGACCACGCAAAGTATTTAGCAATCAGTGAAATACAAGTAGTATGAACATGCGAATTTCACCATTAATCATCCACAATAGCTTCCATCCATCAAATCAACGTGAAAATAAATGAGAAGTAGAGACCATGCAAATGTTGAATCAATGCATGAAGTTCACCATATCTTCAATGAAAATAATATGCTTCTTGCAACAAAGTCTTGGCAACAATCTCATTTTCTCCTACTCTAGTCTAGCTATATGCAATCAATTATTGATCAAATATTAACTATTACCCTTCTATTAACATTTACAAATGAGGAGAACAAGCCTTATATAGTGCTCTCAATACAATTGAATGGTCTAACTCAAATCCAAATCAATGGCCAAGATTGAAAGATGGAAACCCTAATTAGGGTTTGTTACACCCATTACATAGCATTTAATACTTGACCAATGATAAAATTACATTTTTAGGACACATGTCCTTCCCTGAATGTTGACCAATGAATGACAAGGTTAGGTACATCGAACTTTGTGCCTCCAAATGTGGTATTTATCCTCCTTGATGGATGAGTCAAGTGCATTGAATCTGGACGCCCTGACTTGGAATGATGTGATTGGATTGAAGATGACTGGGCATAACCTTAGCTTAATCCTCGTAACTTCTCACAAGTGTAGGTGATTGAGACATATCTCTTGATACTCAACATTTCCAAGCGCCTGATGTGATGATGGAGGGAGATATTCCCAAATTGTATCATCTTCTATCTTTGATTAACTCTTTTGGAAGTATCTCCTTGATCATATTTGCATTCTCTTTCTCTTGCGTGGAAACTCACTCCTTATGATATCTGGAACTCATTTTTGCATTGCTCTCCATACTTGTAATGATCCTCGATTTCTTCACTTGAAGCCTTCGTTGTGGATTACTCTCCTCTTGTACTAGCAACGATTCTTCGATTTCCGAAGGAAATTCAAGATAGTTGTATAATTCCTTCCTTGAGCACCTTCATCTCTAATGCTTGCTCTTTCATGATATTGATCTTCACTTTGTGATGATGAGTCTTTATCTTTCCCTTGCAAGGTTGATGAATTATCTATCCACCTTCTTGTGTAGCCTTGTGAAATCTTCCCCTTTGAGCTACTTCCTTGTGTTGATCTCTACAATGCTGAAGTTGTCTCTCCTGCATTCCACGTGCTTTCTTCTTGCATCAGATCTTGATGCTTCTTGCAGCCAGATCCTTCTCTTGATCACCTGCAACAACAAAAAGATAGCATCAAACACACATGATATAAATAGCTTTTGTATGTTTTCCAAGCTTTCTAATCTGATACGCCTTTCATGGGGTGAAATGATGTTCTGATTTTCGATCTTACATCTGATTTTGTAATGCCTTAAGGTCTGATAGGATTTAAATATTCTGATTGTTTACAGGTTTGAGAGGGTTTGTGAGATATTTCAAGACTGACTTTTATAGGTCGTGAATCTTGATGTGCCAGGGTAAACTTCTTCATGATGGTTGGACATTTTGATGGGAAGTGGAACTTTGCAAAGAAGTTAGGACTTTTGAGGGGGAAGTTGCCAAGCATAACCGGGGATTTCAAGGGTAAGTGGAAGTATGTCAACATGGCTGGACTTTTGGTCATGAAGTGGAAGTTTGAGGATTTGGGCATGAGGTGGAAGTTTGCAAGGTAGGTCAGGCTTTTAGGGTGCAAGTGGAAGTTGTGATGACTTCTTCAAGTTATTGATCTTTTAATCCTTTCATCCTTCATCAAACTTCTTTATCTACCTAGTCAAATATCAATGTCGATGTTCTTTCCATTGCCAAGATAAGGACGATTAGTCATATCCGTGGATTTTGGGGTGAAGTGGGACTGCTCCATTATGGCCGAGGATTTGACCAGCAAGTGGAAATTCTCAAGGAAGGCCAGGGATTTTAGGTAGAAGTGGAAGTGATGTGAAGCTTGCCGGGCTTTTGGGGGTGTACTGGAAGTGTGCTAAGGATGGCCAAGCTTTTGGAGGCAACTAGAGGTCTAATGGAAGGCTGGGGTTTTGAAAGCCAAGTGGAAATGGTGTGGTCCGCTGACATTCTCCTTCAACATTTATATCTCTTTGCCACCTTCAAAAATTCAAATCATTCTTACCCTTTTTCACCAAGGCAACTTTTGTCATCACTCAATAAGGGATTAAGATAGCATCATTGTCTTCAAGTTCTCCAAACATTCAACCTCCACAAGGCGTGGATCTTAGCAAGTGAGGGGGGTGGTGCATCTAAGCTGGGATTTTCAGCATGTGAGGGAAGTCTGTGGAATTCAAGGTGAAGTGGAAGTGAATATGGAAGGTTAGGGATTTCAAGGTGAAGTGGAAGTGGAAGGATGGAAGGCTGGGGATTTAAGGTGGAAGTGGAAGTGGAAGGATGGTTTCAAGTCATGCATTCCTTGTTAACACTCAGCCTCAACACTAAGGTTTCCTCCTCTCAATTCACTTCAAAGCGACCTTGTCATCATTCATTAAGGCATTTAGATAGCATCGCCTTCACTCACCATTGCCTTCAAAATTCTTCAAGCACTTTGACCTTCACAAGGCGTGGTTTCTAGCAAGTCAAAAACGGAATCATCATCCACCCTCTAGGCCATGGATATGAGGTGGTGAGGGAAGTAATACTTCTTGACCAAATTCACCAAGTGTAAAGTAATCTCCTTATAAGGTTGACTTGGTGCTTCCCCTCTTTCATCATCAGCTAGACCTTGAATTGTCCTCAAACATTTCACCTCAGTTGATTGTTCCTCGCCTCCATGCTCTAACCTAAGGAAGTCAACTTGTTTACTTGACTACCTATCACCCCTAACACCCATACCCTGGCTCAACCTAAAGGTTGCACTATGGAGCATCACCCAATGATCACCTTGACCTCTATCTATCACTTGGCTTGCGCCTATCACTTGAGAACCTAGAGTTGAGAAGACCTCAAACTAGTTTGGAGGAAGGCCTGACTACTGCTAGACTACCTGACTTGATCACTTTCTAACAATCAAAGGCACTGCATCTCCCACTAGCAAAAGGTCAATAGCTAAAGAAACTACTACCAAGCTAGACGACCAGCTAAAATAACTACGCTAGAAAGCAAAAGGTGGGGGCCCCCATTTGCAATGGATTGGTGTGAAAACATCACGACACTAAGTTATAGGGAAAAATCAATTTCAAAAATAAAGGTAAAGTATATAGAGGTGTGTGCCTAGTGGTCAAGTGCACACTCATGAATGCAAGAAGATCTTCATTCAAAAGTTCATATTACATGGTGTACATTTGATCATGTAGGACACACCTAACAAATCAAGTTCAAATTGCCAAGGTTGAAATGCACAACTATTAACAAGTAGTGATGCATTTAGGCGTGCACCTAAGGAAGATTAAATGGTGCTTCAAGGTGATCCGAAGTGTAAAACGATTCAACATCATGCTCACAGGTGAATGCCTAGGGCTGAAGTGTGCAACTCATAGAGGGGCCAATACAAATTTCAAAATCTTACACTCAATTGTGGGAGGTTTTTCAAGTGCATGTTTAGAAATCAAAGATCATGTTTAAAGACATGCACCTAGAGTAGAGGAGTATCCCTCATAAAGAAAAACTCAGTTTTAAAATCAAAGAGGAATTTGTGTTTACAGGTGTAGAGCTGAGGTGCACACCTAACCAAATGAATTAAAGTTTAGCTGAGGTGCACACCTAACCAAATGAATTTAAGTTTAAATTAGAAATTGAAAGCATTGTTCATAGGTACACATGGTATGGTGAGGTGTATCATAATTAAAGCAAAGTCCTTATTTGCGCAATGCATAAAGGCATGCCTATGAAAAGAGGCCAACTCAATTGTGGTTAAAAGTAACAAAACATTTATTAACAGTTTGCTATGATAAGCCAACCAGATCTTAATTAAGGAGACTCGACTACTAATGAAGGATGCATCCTTTGAAAGGTCATCACCTTTCAAAATAAGACAAGTCTTCTATAAATATAAAAGTACAGTGCCTACTTTGAGATTTCTCTTTTTAGCCAGCACTAATATTTTTAGGAGGAGCTAGCATCAATCTTAGAAGCAGAATTCTTCTTAAATAAGCCCTTTGCTTCATTATCTTCTGTAGCAGCAGGTTGCAGCAGAACGGCAGCAGCAGTTTTCTTTGTTTTTGCAGGTTTTTTAGAGTCTACTGTAGCTGTTGGTACAAATTTTTGAAGAGAAATCAGGAATTCATCAGCAGACAGCAGTCTTCTTCCAAAATATTCTTTTTATTATCATTTGCTCGATGTTTTAAGGTAAAATAAGGCTTCAATACACCAGCAGAACACTAATTTTGAAGAAAATTCAGTCACAGTTGTAATCATTTCAGTCATAGCAATGCTCTATTCCTCCTTTCTTCTCTCGATTTTCTGCAACATCAAATGGATATCAACCAAAGAGGTCATTTTAAGGTTTTCCAAAGATTCGTACAAGTGTATTTGTAAAGTGTTCTAGGATTAAAAGCATTCAAGATGGTAAGATACAGGTTCAATGAAAAAAAAGGTTTTCAGATTCAAATCATCAATTGGATCATCAGAGATATAGAGTTTTAGAGGGTTAGTCATGACCACAGTTGAAAAAGCTTCAGGTCTGCCTATCCATCATGCTATTTTTAGCCATCGCTATTATTAGGGAAAAAAGCATATTTGGGGTTTTGCCATTTTAGCTATAGCTATTTATAGCCTATGCTAGTTTTAGCTGTCCTTTAATATTTATAGCCTGGAATCAACTATTGATAGATCATCTATCTATAGATCTCTTGTCATGCCAAAGATGTGAGCATCACGTGATATTTAATAATAATAATAATTCCTATCATCAATCTAGTTGGCAGTCACATGGCTTTAGATTTAATTTTAATGGAAGAGAATTTGTAATAAAGATTGAATTGCATGCAATAAGGTTGCTTCCATAGTAGAAGTGCAGTTAGTTAGTTTTTTCAATTTATTTCTCATGCAATGTTTTTGTAAACCTTATAAATGTCATTTTGCACTTGGATGGGTAATAGTTATTTTCATGCCCAGGTTTACTAAAATTGTTGTTCAATGAATAATCATTGCCTTCGAAGTTATTTGTTTTATGTATTGAGTGAGTCTAATCAAACAAGCTTTGCGTTGTGAATGTTGTTGGAGGAAGTATAGTGGCTTTTTACACAATCCTCCACATTTACTCCATAGTCTTGATATTTATGATCATTCAATTCTGATCCTGTTCAAACATATGATTTTCAATCTTTGTATTTAATTGAATGTTGCAATCCTCCTTAGCCATGTTAAATTTTTTTTTACTGCAATAGATAGTTTTTATAAAAAAAAAATCTCATTAAGTGTTGAATCCCCTTGTGCCCTAGATTGAGAAACAAAAGGATAGGTTTTTAATTTCAGTTTGTTTGTATTGCATGATAAAAATCCTTAGATTCTAGGTCAAAGAGAGCTACCCTTTATAATTTAAAGAACAATTTTCAGTACACCTTGTTTTGTGTTGTGTCACACTACAAGGTGTGCATTAAAACACTAACAAGAAGAAAATAGGGTGCTGAATTTCCTTGTTTCTTCCTTGGGTTGTAAAATTTTCCTTAAACCCATTGATGTTTTAGAAAAGGTAAAAATTGTTGATTTCCTTTGGCAGACTTTAGATGAAGTCTTGGCCTAGGTGGGCAAACAAAATTTGGTGTGGGTAATTACAAAACAATGCAACAAATTGTGTTATTGCAAATAGACTCCGTATTTTAATCATTGCCTAAACCTTATATTGGAGGATCTCGGCAACTTCTCATAGATCAAAGCAATTGAGTAACATAGTAGAAACATTTATAGATATACATATACAATCATGCTTAGGTCCTCAATGAAGCAATACACAAAAAAAGGAGTTAGCTCATCTTGGAATAACACACTTTGTAACAAGCTTTATCATATTGCAATCTTTGCTCTAGTCAAAGGATACCTACCCTAAAGCACGTGTTTGTTGGTGAGGAGTAGTCTCCATCTTCGCATGCTAAGACTGTTGCAGGAGTTGACATGGTTAAGTGAGTTTTCAATAAGCAAAACCTCTAGCTTCCAATTAAGAAGATTATAGATGTAACTTCTTTTCTTGATTTTTTTTGCTCATTTTACTAGTTTATCATTTATCGTACTTCCATTTGTTTATAACTTTAGGTTCCCTTCTTTAATCCATTATCTAACCACTTCTGAAGTTATTGTTAAACGACAACACATAGAGCCTTTAGTTGTCCTCCTCCATTTGTTGATGGGAAGTAGTTTGCATTGTGCCATGTGTATGACAACATAGATAGAACCAATAAGGCCATTAGATACATCCATGGTGATCTTGAGGAGATATATTGTCCCATATGGGACATCATTGATTGGTGATGGCACCATCAACTTCACAGGCCTTTAAATGTAATTGTTAACTTCTTGAGTCCAATATTCCATTTCTTATCAGGTCTCAAGATTGCTGAGGAAATATTAGCGGACCCTTCATAATCATAGAGAAGACAATAATTGTTTCTTACCTTCAAGTTAGGATCATCTTTAAGATTGAGATCTTTAGATTTGTGCAAGGGAACTTCTTTACATGAGATATATGTAAGGCAATTCAACAACATTGTAACCAAATAAAATATAGTAAAAGCATACTTTAACTTTAAAATTTTTACATTTTTTATGTTAATGTTGAACAAGATTGAGTACACTTCCATTTTTTCTCATTTCAAGTGCATGGTGGGAGAGGTTTGGTGTTAACTGATAAGATGTGAAATCTTTAGAGAATGGTCATACATGTTTTGAACCAACAATATGACATTTCAGGATTTGAGCACATACACTCCAAGAGGTGCAATTGATAGTTGATGTAAAGGTTGAATGATCTTGCCTAAGTTCATTACAACCCTTGCTTCTATTACAAGCAAACCCAAGGGACTAATTTATCTATCACCACGTTAAATGATCTTGATCCACAATCAAATTGGATCACTAAAGCTAAGGATCTTGTCTTCACTGATGATGACCTTCCATGGGTTGATTAGGGTGATCTTAATGTAGAGGTAGTGGTTGAGGCAGAGGAGAAGAAGAGAGCATGGCCAAATCCCTTGGGTGTTGATGTCACTAACAAACACTCAAACATCATGGTAACATCAACATCAAGGACTTATCTTAAATGTTAATGCACAACTAACCATAGAGCTATAGATGTTGATTCGAGTGAGACAAGCTCTCCCCAGTCATAGTTATAGTTTTGATTTTTGTTTTTATGTCATAGATTTTATAATCCATGAGTTTTGTATAACTAAAACACTTGAGAATATTTGTATATTTAAAAATGGTATTTCCTTCAGCCCAAGTCTACTTTTGTACTTATTTGATTGATATCAACTTGTGCATGTGATCAAAGCAGATTCTATTTGATTAGTTTATTATGTCTTCAAAGTTGATTTGATGAAGGGTACATAGTAAAAGATTTAAATCATTAAAAAAAAAATCTCTGTTTTTTTTTTTTTCCAATTTGCTGAGTCCAAGTATTGATCTAAAATCAGCCTACTAAATTTGTGCCAAGTCCAAACCTTGTAACTCTGCTCATAGTGATTTGAATAATTTGGATAAGTTGATGTTTATGTTTAAGGTTGATTGAGTTACAAGGTAAGACCTGGACTGTTACATTAGTGGGTTACTTGGAAGAATAAACAACTGAATTGCAACCAACATCGCTTATCACAAGTGTTAAACTGAAAAGTTATAGTTAGAAGTTGATTGAGAGATGGTTCGAACAAGCAACTACTTATCTTAAACCCTAAATCTTCTTCCTATTTATAAAAAATAAGTTCTGCCTTGAAAATCTGCATGACCATGGCATCATTGCGTCGCATGATTAGACATCCCGTGGGCCCACTGGAAGGCTTCTTAGCAGCAATGCAATGGGGAGAGAACCGTGACGACTGATTCATCATGGAACCAATAATGACAAAATGGACTGGATGCCAGGAAACCTATCCACTGACATTCATTCCGGTTCTCAGTGCTACCTTGGAAGAAGGATCTTTGGCAGTAACTAAGGTACGAATTGGTATATAGAAAGACAATATTAGAATATTATTGAATGATTATAGCCAAAAATGAACAGTTATTGATTCTTTAATCAATAAGCCTATGAGTTAAGATTTTCTATAAAGATACAACTATAGATAATGCATGATAGAAAGGGATAGTGATCTGTTGCCTTAGAAAAGGTGGAAATGGGTCTACACGCTGTTATAAAAAGAAAATTATTACAATGAAATCCACTGATGGTGAGTGTAGAAGATGAGATTAAATTCACAATGGCTAGGGAAAATGATGTAACACCTCCTTAACCCAGGGCTTAACCACTGTTTTTAAATATCCACTAATGGTGAGTGTAGAAGATGAGATTAAATTCACAATGGTTAGGGAAAATGATGTAACCGCTCCTTAACCACTGTGGTTTGGGCTTCCAAGGTGTTTGCAAATGCCTTGTGTTGATTGACCTGTGTCTTTCTGTTTGTTTCGGTTCCTACTTGTTTCACTACATGTACGAAACTGCCTACAATCAATCTTAGCACAAGAGCAAACACAATTCTTGGACACTTCATGTTTCCTTGAGCAAATTACTAAGAGAACAAGAGTATCATCATTAAGCTGATTTATATTGAGATAAGCTTTGTGTTGGTAAATTAGCTATGAAATACCTATGGTGGTATAAGATCACACTATTGAAACCTCCTCATTCCGACATTGCAGCCAGCATTCCTTTAATAATGAAATGAAACAGTTTTGCGAATGGCAACTTACGTGCCATCCAGGTATGGTGGTGGGTCTAAACCAGGCAGCCATGTCTGTCTGGAAACAGCATCTGCTCTTATCATTCTCTTGTTTCTGGGTCGTCGTGTTTTTAGGTGAGGAGAGCTCCCACCCCTGCAATTATCTTTGCTCCACTTACATGAATACGAAGAGAAATTACCCAACAGAAAACAGGAGGAAGAGCAGGGTACAACTCTGAGCAGGGCAGCCATTGGCAGCAGCCACACACACTTAAACACTGGATAAAGATTTAGCTCAACCAGTTTTCCTACTTCGACGTGGCCTCTCTTTTAAAGACGGTCTAAGCTCTACCCAGTGCCACTCGTAGTCATTTTTATCTAGTCAGTTAATTTAATTTCATTATTTTATTCTCAAATACTTATTGTGTGAAGGAAGATCCTAAAGGGAAAGAATTTTTATGAAAGACTTGTTTGTTTTGTTTACGTTAATGCTTAAGTCATTATTATTAGTATAGATTTTAAATATTTTTTTAAAAATGGTAAAAGACACTAATTTGAAATTATAATTCTTTGAGCTCTCTCTCATCCCATTACAACTCTTTGAGTTCTCTCATTTTGATGATGGATCACATACTGTGACCAAAAATGTTGATGTTCAAATAATTTCATACATAATCAAATCGAAAAATATTGAATAAATATTTGCATCAGCACTAAATAAAATTATTTTATTTATTAAGAGATTTATTTTTCTTAAGCTGCAAAAAAATAAAGACCATATTTTCTCTATAAATATGTTTAAGATGACTATGTTATTTTTTTATATTTCTCTATATTTTCTTTTCTTTTATCTAGATAGATAGATAAATGGATAGATAGATAGATAGATAGATAGATAGACAGACAGACAGACAGATAGACAGATAGACAGATAGATAGACAGATAGACAAATATACAAATATACAGATAGACAGACAGATAGATAGATAGACAGACAGACAGATAGACAGACGGACAAATAGACAGATAGACAGACAGACAGACATAGATAGATAGATAGATAGATAGATAGATAGATAGATAGGCAGACAGACAGACAGACAGACAGACAGATAGACAGAGAGACAAACAGATAGAGAGACAGATAGAGAGACAGATAGACAGATAGATAGACAGATAGATAGAGAGACAGATATATAGATAGAGAGAAAGGTAGACAGATAGATAGACAGACAAATAGAGAGACAAATAGACAAATAGACAGATAGACAGATAGAGAGACAGATAGACAGATAGAAAGACTGACTGACAGATAGATAGATAGATAGATAGATAGATAGATAGATAGATAGATAGATAGATAGATAGACTGACTGATAGATTGATAGATAGATAGATAGATAGATAGATAGATAGATAGATAGATAGATAGATAGATAGATAGAGAGATAGATAGATAGATAGATACTAACTATTTTATTTCTATTTAAAATTTACAAAAATAAATAATTTAATTATATAGCTATGTTAAATTTAGTATTTAATTTAATTTATTAAAATGAATAATTATTTTATTGTAATTATTTTAATCATTATAATAAAATAATTATATATATATATATATATATATAAAATAATATTTTTATTTAGGTGTTACTATTAACTAGTATTATTATATTAAATATATGTTAAATATGTTGAAAGATATGTAAAATGTAATCCTCATCCTAACAATATATTCTCTATTCTAATTGAATAGTAACATTAATTGTAACAATATATAAACCCTGACTTAATCCTAATCTTAAATGAACACTAACCCTAACCCTAATTAAACCTTAATCCTAAGCCTAATCATTATTGAATTTTAAAATAGTGTTAACAATAACTAAAATCTAGCCCTAAGTCAAACCATAGTTAAACTATAACCCTAACTCTAATTAAAGCTTAACCCTAAACCTAATTGAATCCTAACCCCAATGGTAATAATAACTTTAACTTTATCCTTGATTTAATAATAATTTTTATCAAATGGATGTGTGATTTTTTTGTTTCATTTTGGTTTCATCCTTCTTAGTGTAAATGATGAAGAGGAGTCATGAATAGGGAGGACAAGGTTCAAAATGGAAAACAACATTCACATCTACATTGTTGAAAAAATAACCCAAAGCACTATCCCATCCTCCTAAACAAATAATTATGATGAATTCATATTTTATTGGTATGTGGATTCACATCACATGATATATTATTTTTTAAATCTATAGAATATATTTCATCAATTATGAGTATTAATAATCAATACTATCAATTTTGAAGTCATGTCTATTAAAAATTAAATTAACAAATAGTCATAACTATTGAAACATGGTCAAGTACCCTATTATAAATAGTTGCTCAACTTTGAAACATTAAATTAGCATATGATCACAACTATTGAAACAAGCTCAACTACCCTACCCCATTCAAGTGTCAACCCCAATCATTAAGAACTCAATTAAAATTAAAATAACTAAAAATAATAATAACTCCAAAGCTAAAAGGATAATGCTCATTTTTTCATTTAAAATGGTTTTCTAATAATTATAATTGGACATAACTCCATATCTAAACTTTCAATGTATGTAAATTCTAATAGTCATATATTTGTGTCATAACCACACATATAATTATACTCACAAAAGTTATAAACTTGCACAAAAAATTCAAGATTGATGTCATATTAAATAACAACATTTATTGGATCATATTAAATAACAACATTTATTGGGAATGACAACACTAAAAAGATAATGTTAAAGTTCATATTACCAATCACTGCATATTTTGAAAGATTTTAAGCATAGTTTGATAACTCAATTTCTTTGAATTTCCTCATGAAAGCTTAAGTTCACTACAACCCTAAATGAAAGTTGACTAGAAAGTTACATTTTTTCCAAAGCTTTAAAAATGGAAAAAAAAAAAAAGAGTAAAAGGTTTAAATAATATAATATTATATTTTTAACATTAATATATGTTGAGAGACATTTACGTTAGCAACACAAAGTGAATGTACATAAAATTCATTTTTTCAAAGGATATGTTAGTCTATTGAATGACAATTTATTTATTATTTAATATTTTAAATAAAATATCATGTTTTTTTGGAAGGATATCATTTTTATGATTTTTTAATATAACATAGTTTTTAAATATTGATAAAATAACATAATATGGTCTTTTTAATATTGATAAAATATTTACAATTTGAAAAATAAAATTTAATTTAAAATAAATAGATCACTATTTTTATATATATATAGAAACAAGACACGTCAATTTAAATTATATGGAATTTTTATTTCATTATGTGAGTGTAATACGTCTCTCGATTTAATTATTAATAAGTATAATTTAATAATTTAATAAAATAATTTTGTAAGTGAAATTTTAGATATCTTAAATATATATTAATGCATATTATAAGTATATTCTATATACTTTATAAATAAAATAAAATAAAAATATAAAGTAACAATAAGTAAACTTATTGAAATAATTATAATTTAGTAAATAGGTTTTTAATAAAGGTAAAATAGAGACTTTTAAAAGACATTCTCCCTTAACAATCAAGAGCAAGAAATAGGACAACAAACAAATAGCTATCAAGTTATAGCTAAATAATAGTATCCCTACAATCAAGTAAGAGAAACACTACAAAATAGTAAAGCAATATTTTATAATTCCTCTTAAAGTGACTTCAGTTTGTAATCTACTAACTCAACATCCTCTTGAAAAATTTCCTTGGCTTTTTGGCTTCTAGTTTTGATTCTTCAACCATTATTAGCTTGGGTCACCTAAGGGCTAAATTTTCTTGCAAAATTTTGATGTTTATAGTGTGTTTTGAATAGTAGTTCTAGTGTAATCTACTGCTTTTTGTAGGTTACTTTTAATGTCGCGAACGTCCTTCTCTAGATAGCAAAAATTAGGCACGCCCAAAAAACTAGTAGTTGATGTTGTGCAAGGGAAGAGTCAAAATCTAGTCATCTGCAACATTGATTTGGTTAGATTGAAATTGGATGACTGATTGAAATGGCACATGTGCCCATATTCTTTATATTTGTCTTCTCAAGCTATGTATGTTCTGATGCACGTCAAAAGGGGCACAAGGCACAAAAGACAAGTTCAAATGTTAGAGGATTAGTTACAACCAAAACGAAACACAAATGAACCTACAAACCTTAAGATGCATATCAAGAGAGATATAAAGCACATAATGAAGAACACACATAAATGAAAAAGGGAAAAAAAAACCCCCAAGATGCTCCCCAAAATGCTCATAGATATTCCTCCCTTGTTCCTCTCCTCTCCAAGTCCCACATGAGTGTAGCTCTCATCTTTTTGCACTATCCATGGATGTCTTATGAAGATTCAAGATGTTTGTGAAAATGAAAACAAATGCTTATGCTAGTGTAGACGATTTACTATAAGAAAGCTCCTAATTAGTCTATGTAAATCTTAGAATAATAACAATGCAAATACTTCTTAATGCTCTCTAAAATGACTATAAGTTTGATGCACAAAAGACTTTTGATCCTGAAAATGAAGAATGAGAGCTCTATTTATAGGGGAAATAGGGCAATGGATGGTCAAGATTGAGTAATCTTAACAAGGGCCAGGATTGAAAGTTAATCAATCCATGTGATGGCTTTCAACCCAATCCCATGATGACAAATGTCAACATGAGATGGCTTGAGAAGAGAGGGAAGAAGCATTAAATGTTTGAGATGACATGAAGGTTACCCTAGGAGGGTTTGGTTATGCTTGAGTTAGTGAATAAAAGCTTTTATCCAATGAATAATGCCTTTATCCAATGGATAAACTCTTGTGCAAGAGTTAATGGAGATAACCATGTTCAAAGCAATAAATGCTTGAAGAGACCCATGAGTTAAATGAGGGTTGAGTTAGAGGGAAAGCCTCTAACAGTGTGGGTGAGTTGAGTTTAACCATTAATGGTTATGTAAGAGCCATAAATGGTTATATAAGAGCCATAAATGGTTTAGAAGACTTTGGGGGTTAACTTGTTGAAGGATAAAAAGCCTTTAATGTATTTCAAAGACTTTGGAGGCTTTGAGAAGTGACTTCTCTTTGCTTAGGAATGTGACAATAATTAGGAGATGAATCAGGCTAAATTGGAATGGATTAGAAGAATCTAGAAGGGGTTTAAGAGGCAAGTGGGTTTGGTGGGTGAGAGAAAATAGGATTTTATTTAGAAATAAAATCTATTTATTGGTGCAACTTGCATTTGTAGGAGAATGCAAGCGAGAGGTTTTTAAAGATTTTAAATAAATATTTATTTATTATCAATGTGGAGAAGGGTTAATTAAACAAATATGTTGTATTCATTTAATTAATTGTTGGAATGCGGTTTAATGAATTAATTTAAATAAATTAAATAATTTATTTAATTAATGGGAGAAGAGGTTCAAGATGAATTAATTAAATATCAATTTAATTAATTGTTGAATGATGGTTAAATAATCAAATAAATACTAAATATTCATTTAATTAAGTGGACAAATTTATGTGTCTACATTTGCCCCTCTTTGAGACGGTGCGGTTTATCGCGTCGTTTCAAAGAAATAAAGATAGATATAAGAAATATGCCCTAGAAATGTTAATTTAGTGGGTGGTATGCCCCCTTGAGAGATGGGCCGAAAAATTTCAAAAAATCGGACGATCTCTCGAAAAAGGGAAAGAAGTTGGGGGGGAGGATAAAATAGAAGAATGTAGAAATAATGACAAAAGAATGGGAGAAGATAGAGTGAATACGGAGAAACGACAAGCCTCGAAAGTACATGGGGGTCATGGTGCAAATGTAGTGTTTGTGCTTTTGATTGATATTGTACAATTGATCAAAATTGATCAAACAATCTGGTGCAATCGGTTCAATTGCCCCAGTTGAGTCAAAGCGTGACAGTTGATGTTATTTGTTCGCTTGGACAGGATAAAGTCTGAGTAAGTGAGTCAAAGTGACCTATTGTGACTTAGACAATTGATGTAATTTCCCGATGAAGTCAAGGTATCTGAAGCAAAATACTCGTTGAGACTTAGACAATTGATGTAATTGTTTGTTTTGATTGTGTTTGATTGGTTGATCAATTGATAGTATTTTCGTTTTAGGTAGTTTGTGGCATTTTGCTGGACTTAGAGTACCTATAGAGACTAGGCAATTGATGTAAATGCGTGTTGTAGTCTAGGAGTGCCATCATTGATTACCTATTAAGACCCAAAGATACTTGATCAAAAAGTATCTGTTGATAATCTAGGTGTGCGTGAGGCAATGTACCTGTGTAGATAGAGTAACTTGCTTTGCTTATAGCATGACCTAGGTAACATAGGTTACATAGCCCCTCCTTTTAGAGATGGATGGTGATGAACGTGGCTTGATTGGTTTGATGGGACATGATGTAGGGTATGTGATGTTGATGATCAAGATGGGGAGGGTGAGGGGGGGATTCAATGTTAGATAGAAGGTATGTAGGACCTAGGACCCATTCCTATGTAAGAGGAGCAAAATAGAGTATCCATTGTCATGACTATGTATGAATGATATGCAGTGATATGGATTTATGGATGGATGGAATGCAACGGAATGCAATATATATAGATGAGATGAAATGGCCATCCATGGCTTATTCACAGTGCTTAATTTTCATCATCGAGCATGATAGTATAGATCTTGGTCGAGGTAGCAGAAACCAAGATTGAGCATTTCACCTGTAAGCAAACATCGCAGACAAGGAAGTTCCCCTCCATTCTGGTTCATGTACAAATGGTTGAGGTATACGTTGTAGTCAGTAAGCCACAGTGATCCATGACTGTATTTTTGCAATGGATCATGTAGCTTAGTGAACTTCCCATGTAGACACCATTAGTATATGCCCCAAAACTTCATTGGAACAATCCACAGACAACAAACAAAGAAAAATATATCAGGAACCGTCCCGGCTACTCTCATCACTTGTGGATATCCTGGAGTAGCGTAGGAACCTGATATAAATAAACAAATAATAAAAAAAATCGACCAAGTACTTATCAGCCAAACAAAATTTTCTTGTCAAAGAAAATGTTACCATGTCTTGTTTATGAGGAAGGATGTATCCTTGTGGATACGATCGTGTGCAGATGTTTTGATTGGTTGGTTGATTTGATAAGTGATCGTCGTTTGAGTAGCTCAAAATGTTGTTTTGTGTCTTTTGCGATGTGTATGTACAAGGAATAATATACTGTGTAATTCTATTTATTGATGTTTAATGTTTTGGTCATGTTTTTGGATTTTTTGAATGTTTGTAAATGTTTTTGGTATTATCTTTAGGACATTTCGAAAATGTTTTTGGGTTTTTCCAAGATTTTGTGAATGTTTTTGGTATTGTTCTAAGATGTTTTTGAATGAGCAACTCAATGAATCACAAGAAATGGAGAATCCACTTCCATCAATAGGTTTAAGAACATTTGCCCCCAGTTGGATGTCGGTATGAAAGCGTGATGCGAGACACATGAAGTAATAACCCTGATTGCATATCAATAACAAGCCATGGTATAAATGATGGATGAATGGATGTGATCACAACAAGTCTGAAAGACAATGGAGCCATAGCCTTTACGAATGGCCCCTGTTTACCAGTTTTTCACCATCGTACTTACCCAAGGTGCCACTGGAGTGGTTTTCACCGTTTGAATGAATGATTTTTCTTTAGTATTTTCTTGATTTTTTGTATTTTGTTCAAGACTATTTTCTGAATGTTTTTGGTATTTTTCTGATATTGGAGGAGCCTGATGCTTTGCATAGCTTATGTATGAAACCTTTTGAGATGCATGTTGTTGATTGGATATGCTAGTGGTTCTCCTTCTGAAGTTTCTAACTGATATGCCCCAAACCCGAAGACGGCAATGATGACACATGGACCCAGCCAATTGGATTCAAATTTTCCCTAATGTTCTCTATTTAGTTGATTGTGAGGATTCTCTCTGAGAACAAGATCTCCTACTTCAAATGTGTGAGGTTTGACCCTATGATTGTAGCTTTTGTTCATGCATTGCTGATAGGCTTTTAGGTGGTTGTAGGCAGATTGTCGCTTTTCATCAAATAGTTCCAAGTCCTGAAGATGTGAGACTCGGTATTCTTCATCATTTATTAGATTGTGCAAGGAGACCCGTAGAGATTGTAAGGAAAGCAAGTGTGGAAATTCACTTCCCTAATGTCAATTTGCAGGGGAAAATAGACTAGTGTTTACAAATTTTTCAACTTTTACAGAATATGGCACAAGCATGAGCATACACAATTAAACAACACAGAGATAGAACACACAGAGTTAACGTGGGAAAACCATTTCGGGAGAAAAACCCACCACCAATAAAAAATAACTTTATTATCAGTATGTCAAATACAATAAAGCTCAGTCTACAGACTTCCTTTCACTCTGTCAATCAACCATTCCAGATATAATAGCAACACTCAGATCACTCCTCAATTTCAGATCGCTCAATAGCTATCATAACTCGTAACCCTACATTCGGTTCATATTTGGCTTCTAATACCAAACCGGTCGCCCGTTACACTTGCGTGAGACAATTGGGAAGTCGAACTATCTTTGTCGGTCTACAATCATGGAAAACCAATTATCCCACATGCATCAGGGAGTCAGATCGGTTCGTATTCACATATACCGACAGTCTCATCCTTAGTGTTCGAGTGTTCACCTTTTTGGATCTCGGTTCGATCTCACATCCGTAGTCGGTCTCTGCTCCATCGACCATCAATATAGCTTTCAACCGGTAGAGTCGATCACCCAATGATACCCGATCGCCAAAGGTGACTCCATCGGTTCATCAACAAAACACAAGAAACATTACCCCGATCTCTGATAACCAAGAGAGGACCTCATCGGCTCATCGGAACCAACACTGCAATGTTACCTCGATCTACATTGTTGTCCCGACAACCTAAGTTGGTCTCATCAGGTCATCGGCTCATGCCCAAAACTACTATCCTAATAAGCGAAGCACTCTGAAACAAATCAGAGCATACTCATCGGGACTTTGGCGTAGCCTTCATTACGTCGACCCGATTGTCAATATCAACCCAATCACCGAAGGCGACTTCATCGGGTATTGGCATAACTCCAGACCGGAACCTCCGATAGACGATGACAACCCCGACCGCCTAAGATAGCTCCATCAGGTCATCGACACAACTCTGATGCAGTCTTCCTGAAAGGCAAAGATATCCCGATAGAAAGGAAGACACCAGTGTAAGTCATACCGATCAGAAGGTGTTCAACAACCAAGAAAGTAACACTCTGTTGTTCCATCGGTGTAGGCTACCCTGATCAACCCGTATATGTCAAGTGAATTAGAGGCACATTTCCAACAAACTCCCACTTGACGAGGAATTCACTGGACCGATTACCATTTCAGACATTACTGAAGAACATGGGTATCAAGACTCGTAGAATTTGAACACCACCTGAACTTGTGTGTGCTCACCAGTTTCGTCAAGGCATCTGCAACATTTTCTAGAGTATCTACTTTGTTAAGATAAACTTTTCCATCTTCCACCATGTCACAAATGAAATGATACTAAACATCAACA
Source organism: Cryptomeria japonica (assembly GCF_030272615.1). Classification (NCBI taxonomy): domain Eukaryota; kingdom Viridiplantae; phylum Streptophyta; class Pinopsida; order Cupressales; family Cupressaceae; genus Cryptomeria; species Cryptomeria japonica. The sequence continues at coordinate 475,792,121 of NC_081414.1, read as the reverse complement.
TGTTTTGATCTGGCATGGAAAGTAGGATTCTTTGCCAAACATATGGCACTCTGACTGTCACTCCAGATTTCAACCTACCCTACTTCAAAACCAATATCTGAAATCAAACGCCTAAGCCAGACTGCTTCTTTACAAGCATGTGTGGTCGCCATGCATTCTACCTCTGTAGTGGACAAAGCGACTACAACTTGTCGCTTGCTCATCCAACTAATGGCTCCACCATTCAAGACAAAAACATATCCACTAGTGGATCTCCTACTGTCAATATCCCCCGTCCAATCAGAATCCGTATAACCACAAATGTTGAGAGTTCTCTTTGAATCCTTCAGATTACCATGATAACACAATGCAAAGTCTGAAGTACCTTTCAGGTATCTAAACACTCTCTTTACAGCATCCCAGTGTGGTTTCCTTGGATTCAACATAAACCTGCTAAGTAATCCCACTGGTTGGGCAATGTCTGGTCTTGTACAGACCATAGCATACATCAGACTGCCTATACCACTTGCATAAGGTACACTTTTCATGTCTTCAATCTCTTTCAGAGATTTTGGACTATCAAGCACAAACAAATTAGTTCCCTGCAAGATGGGAACAACCTGTGGTTTACAGTCAGACATATGAAACCTGTCAAAAACATTGGTTATATACTTTCTCTAGCTGAGCCAAATTTTCCTCTTAGATCTATCCCTTTTGATCTCCATTCCCATAATGTAATTTGCTGGTCCTAAGCCCTTCATTTCAAATTTCATAGAAAGCTGAGATTTTAAATCTGAGATCATACCTTTTGTGTTTCCTATGAACAACATATCATCTACATACAAAGTTATGATAAGAATCCTATCACCATCAGTTTTGTAGTAAACACAATGACCAGCCTTTGATCTCACAAATCCCAAGGACAAAACAAATGTATCATACTTTTGATACCACATTATGGGAGACTGTTTCAAACCATACAGAGACTTCTTGAGTTTGCATACCAGATCTTCTTTCCCTTTTTCCACAAAGTGCTCAAGCTGGGACATATAAATTTCTTCTTCAAGATCACCATGAAGAAATGTTGTCTTCACATCCATCTGCTCAATCTCTCAATCATATGTTGTTGCAAGTGACAAGAGAAATCTGATAGATGTCAGCTTGGCTACAGGAGAGAAGATTTCCCCATAGTCAATACCTTCTTTTTATAAATACCCCTTTGCAACCAGTCTTGCTTTGTACTTGTCAATGTTGCCATCTGGACCATACTTATTTTTGAACACCCACTTGCAGCCTACAGGATTTCTGCCTTTAGGCAATGACACCAAATCCTAAGTTTCATTTTTATCCAATGATGACATTTCATCATTCATGGCTTCCAGCCAGGAATTTGAATAGGGCATTTCAATTGCTTCTTTGACAGTCCTAGGCTCATCAGTATCTTAAAGTAAAGCATTAGCACAATTAACATTCAACATAGAGTGACTATACTTATTAGGTGTATACCTATTAGGTTGTCACCTCTCTCGAGTAGATCTTCTCAACTCTGGCGTTGAGGCTTCTTGAGGTTCCACAAGAGGCTCATCATCATGTTCTTCTTCAGAACTACTTGAACTCCTTGAACTCTCCTCATCTTCAGGTATCTCTGGAGATTCTTCTTTGGCTGGAGGAATTTCAACCTCAGCTTCTCCTTTCTTTTCTATATTATGATCTAGTGACATAGACTTCAACTCATGAAAAATCAAACTTTTTTCTATACACAACCTTACCAATCACTGGATTCCAAAGTTTGTATCCTTTCACACCAACTCCATAGCCAATGAAGATATATTTCACCACTTTGTTATCCAACTTAGATCTATTCACATCAGGCACATGAGCATATGCCTTTGTACCAAAAACATGAAGGTGCCTTAAAGAAGGTTTCTTACCAGACCATGCTTCCATAAGTGTTTTGTCAACCAATGTTGAAGTAGGAGAACGATTCAGTAGGTAACACGCTATAGCAACTGCTTCAGCCCAAAAAATTTGTTCCAGCCCAGCTCTGCTCAACATGCTTCTTGCTTTCTCCATTAGAGACCGATTCAACCTTTCAACGACTCCATTTTTTTGTGGAGTATAAGGTATGGTCTTATGTCTCTTAATTCCATGATCAACACAGTACTTGTCAAAATATGCACTACAATATTCACCACCATTGTCTGTTCTTAAACATTTAATCCTTCTCCCAGTTTGATTTTCAACAAGGTTCTTAAATTCCTTAAACTAACTGAACACTTTTGATTTACTTTTAAGAAAATACACAAATGCCCTTCTTGAATAATAATCTACAAAAGATGCATAGTACTTAGACTTAGACAGAGAAGGAACATCCACTGGACCAAACACATCAGAGTGAACATAATCCAGAATGTCAGAAGATTTATGATAACTAGAATAAAACTGAACACAGTTATGTTTTCCATATATGCAGTGTTCGCAGAAATCGAACTCAAAACTACAATCATCTAGACCTTCAACCAGATTCTTATTCTTCAAGGCTTTTAAACCTTTTCACCTATGTGGCCTAACCTATTATGCCAGAGCATTGTTTTCTTAGTAGGAATTTTAGCTTCCAATGAGTTAGCATTATGCATCATTACAGTTGTCTTAACAGACTTTTCAGAAGTTACATTACAACATATAGGTTCAACATTTAACTTATACAGTGTACCAATGTGATCACCCTTTGCCAATACAATGGAACCCCTGGTCATCTTGCAACCACCAGATACAAATGTAACTTGTACTCTAGCATCATTAATTTTACTTACAAAGAGAAGGTTTCTTGCCAGACTTGGTATATGAAGAACTCCATTGATCCCCTTCACTCTACCATATGGGAATTGAATTTAATTATGCCTCTCCCTACAATCTCCAATGTAGAATCACTAGTCAGATATACCTTTCCACCAGCATATGGTTCATACTTCGAGAACCACTCCTTGTGGGAGGTCATGTGAAAAGATGCGCCAGAATCTACTAACCAGGTGTCATCTGAGGTAGGTACTGCCAAGGCTGCTACAAATGCATCTGCATCACTCTGAGAAGATTTAGTGTCAGAATACTTCTTCTTCTTCTTCTCCTCCTTGCAATCCTTTCGGATATGCCCTTTCTGCCCATAATTCCAACACTTCACCTTTGACTTCTTGCCTGGAGATTTAAATCTCTCTTGAGACTTGGACTTCTTTCCTTTTTTCTTGTCTTTGTCCTTCGGTCTACCTCGAACAGAGAGTGCATATTTTGTCATCTCAGAAAACTTCTTTCTCATTTCTTCTGACAAAAGCGTATTAAACACAGTATCCATCTTGAACTGGGTCGTAGTACTATCCATAGCCATCACTAAGTGATCCCAAGAGTCAGGCAATGAACACAACAGCAGCATGCAACGTTCTTCTTCCTGACTGGCCATACCAACAGAAGTTAACTGTGCAAGAACCATGTTGAATGCATTCAAGTAGTCTGCCAATGGTGTTCCTGCATCCATCTTCAGAAAGTACAACTTCTTCCTCAAGAAAAGTTTATTCACCAAGGATTTGCCTTGATTAATATCTCCCAACAAATTCCAGAGAAGATGTGTAGTTTTCTCCTCATGGATGTTTAACAGAACAAAATCAACAAGACATATCCTGATTAGACCCCTTGCCTTCCGGTCAGCTAAATCCCAATCTTCTTGCTTCATGCCTGTAGGTTTCTTTGCAAACATCGCAATCCAAAGATCTCGGTCAACCAGCAAGTCTTCCATCTTGAGTTTCCATAGTTCAAAACTGGAACCATTAAATTTATCCATATCTATGTACCCTAAGGTGCTCGCCATCTTAACCTATAAAACAAACAAGTAGACACTCTGCAAGACTCCCATTGAAACAGAATTGACACCAAAAACCAACCCTACCCAACAAGGATAACAAAACGTGCCAAAATCTGATACCACTTGTAAGGAAAGCAAGTGCGGAAATACACTTCCCTGATGTCAATTTGCAGGGGAAAACAGACTAGTGTTTACAATTTTTTCAAAGTTTATAGAATATGGCATAAGCATGAACATACACAATTAAACAACACAGAGATAGAACACACAGAGTTAACGTGGGAAAACCCTTTCGAGAGAAAAACCCACCACCAACAGAAAATAACTTTATTATCAGTATGTCAAATACAATAAAGCTCAGTCTGCAGACTTCCTTTCACTCTGTCAATCAATCGTTCCAGATATAATAGCAACACTCGGATCACTCCTCAATTTCAGATCGCTCAATAGCTATCATAACTCGTAACCCTGCATTCGGTTCACATTTGGATTCTAATACCAAACTAGTCGACTGTTACACCTGCGCAAGACAATTGGGAAGTTGAACTGTCTCTGTCAGTCTGCAATAATGGAAAACCAATTATCCCACATGCATCAGGGATTCAGATCGGTTCGTATTCATATACACCGACAGTCTCATCCTTAGTGTCCGAGTGTTCACCTTTTTAGATCTTGGTTCGATCTCACATCCGTAGTCAGTCTCCGCTCCATCGGCCATCAGTATAGCTTTCAACCGGTAGAGCCGATCACTCGATGATACCCAATCGCCGAAGGTGAATCCATCAGGTCATCGACAAAACACAAGAAACGTTACCCCGATCCCTGATAACCAAGAGCGGACCTCATTGACTCATCGGAACCAACACTGTGATGTTACCCCGATCTGCATTGTTATCCTGATAACCTAAGTGGTCTCATCGGGTCATCGGCTCATGCCCAAAACTGCTATCCCGATAAGCGAAGCACTTCAAAACAAACCAGAGCGGACTCATTGGGACTTCGACGTAGCCTTCATTACGTCGACCCGATTGTTGATATCAACCTGATCACCAAAGGCAACTTCATTGGGTATTGGCATAACTCCAGACTGGAACCTCCGATAGCCAATGACAACCCAGTCCGCCTAAGATAGCTCCATTGGGTCATCGACACAACTCTGATGCAGTCTTCCTGAAAGGCGAAGATATCGCGATAGAAAGGAAGACACTGGTGTAAGCCATACCGATCAGAAGGTGTTCAACAACCAAGAAAGTAACACTTTGTTGTTCCATCGGTGTAGGCTACCCCGATCAACCCGTACATGTCAAGTGAATTAGAGGCACATTTCCAACATAGATGGTAATTCAACCTCAATAGGCAAGATTTCTTTTGCTCCATAAACCAGTGAGTAGGGGGTTGCGCCTGTAGGGGTTTGAATACTAGTTCGATATGCCCATAGTGTTGGATTCAAATGAATGTGCAAAACATGGCCAGCATCATTGACTGTCTTTTTGAGGATCCTTAATATATTCTTATTGGATGCTTCGGCTTGACCATTGCCTTATGGGTAATATGGGGTGGAAAAATGGTGTTGGATATGAAACTTTGCACAGAGCTCACAGACATCTTGATTTTTGAAAGGGATCCTATTATCTATGATGATAGACATGGGTACACCATACCGACAGATGATGTAATTGAGGATGAATGTGGCGAACTACTTGTCGGTGACTTGGGTAAGTGGAATGACTTCGATCCACTTGGTGAAGTATTTTGTGGTGATAATGATAAATTTATGACCGTGGATGAAGACGGATGAATTTTACCCACAAGGTCAAGTCCCCATTGACAAAAGGGCCATGGTGTTGTGATAGGTTGTAATTCCTGTGTTGGGGCATGTATCAAATCTCTGTGAACTTGGCACTTCTTGCACTTTCTGACAAAATAGTAGGAGTCTTTTTCCATGGAGGGCTAATAGTATCTGGCTGGCATGATTTTCTTTGGTAGTGAAGGACCGCTTGAATGAGCCCCACAAATTCCTTCATGTACCTCTTCCAAGGATTTTGTTATTTCATCTTGTTCCAAACATCGAAGGAGAGTACCATCAAGACTTCGTCTATATAGGGTTTCGGCAATGATGATGTATCTAGCGGTTTGGCAGATAAAGGTTTTTTGTTGGTTGTTTGATTGGTTAGGGGGAAGTGTGTGGTCATGTAGGTAAGTGAAAAACTCATCGTACCATGGGGAATCGAAACCAATAAGGCGACATATCATTTCAGATTTAAGGATATCATAAGAGGGGATCCAAAGTTGTTCTACCAAGAACTCATAGTGTGTCGAACTTTGTGGAAGATCCAGGAGAGATGCAATTGTAGCGATTGCGTCGGCAGCTCAATTCTGATCTCTTGGTACTTTCTCAAATGTGATAGTTGTAAATGACTCTTTGAAACTATCCACCATCCTTTTGTATGACATGAGCTTATCATCCTTTGTTTGGTATTCATTGGTGACTTGTCAGATGACCAGCTGGGAATCTCCATAAACTTGTAGCTCTTTTAGATTCCATTGTATTGCCAATCTGAGTCATGTGATCAAGGCCTCATATTCTGCTATATTATTTGTGCATGGGAAAGTGAGTCTGTAGGACTTCAGGATACTGTCATCTTGAGGTGTGATAAAAAGAATACCTTCCCCCGAGCCATGTCTAGAGTATGAGCCATCAAAATATAGCTTCTAGGGTTGTGTAGTTGTGATCATGAAAATTTCCTCATCTAGAAAGTTGTAAATAAGAGGATGGTTGCTTTTGAGTGGTGCATTAGCCAACTGATCTACAATAACTTGTCCCTTGATAGCTTTGCGATCCACATACTCAATGTCAAATTCACTCAAGATCATAACCCATTTGGCCAAGCGTCCTGTCAATGTTGCATTGTTGAGTAGGTACTTGTGTGGATCTATCTTGGAAATAAGTTGTACCTTGTGCGTTAGCATGTAGTGTCTTAATTTGGTGGTTGCCAAGATAACTGCTAGGCAAGCTCACTCAATAGGTGTGTAATTGAGTTTATAGCCTACCAGTGTTTGAGAGATGTAGTAGACAACACATTCTTTTCCTTCCACATTATGTTGTGCAAGCAATACTCCTAATGGTGTGGTTGTAGCTGAAATGTATAACAATAGAGGTCTGCTTAAATCTGGTGGAATCAACAGTGGTGTATTCATTAGGTAGTCTTTAAGCATTTGGAATGCTTGCTGACATTTTGCATCCCATTGAAAGCGGATATTTTTGTGTAACAGATGGATGAAGCGATGACATTTATCAGCCAATTATGCGTTGAACCACCAAATGGATTGTAGCCACCCTTGTAATGTCCTTAACTAACTGATATTGTTTGGAGGTGGTATGCCCATGATTGCCTTGACTTTCACAGGATCTATCTTAATGCCTTTACTTGAGACAATGTATCCTAAGAGCTTCCCAGAAGTTAGTCCAAAGACATATTTCTTTGTATTGAGACAGACGTGATATTGTTTCAATATGTTGAAGATTTTATCCAGTACTACAAGATGACCCTCTCTTGTTAATGATTTAGCTAGTAAATCATCCACATAATCTTCCATTATTGTGTGCATCATGTCGTGGAAGATGGTAGTCATAGCTCTTTGATATGTTGCCCCTGCATTATTTAGACCAAATGGCATTACATTCCAACAGTATGTTCCCCATGGACATGTGAAAGCAGTTTGTGTTGATCCTCTGAAGCAATTTTCATCTGGTTATATCCTGAAAAGCCATCCATAAGAGAAAGCATCACATGACCTGCTATTAGATCGAAAATCATGTTGATGTTTGGTAAGGGAAATTCATCTTTAGGATATGCTTTGTTTAAATATCTAAAGTTCATACAGATACGGATGTCCCCATTAGGTTTACCAACATATACAATATTGGAGATCCATTCTGCATAAGCAATTGGTTTGATGAAACCAATATCCAAGAGCTTTTTAAGTTCAGCCTTGACAAGAATGGCAATCTGTGGGTGCATCTTTCTGAGCTTTTGTTTTACAAGTTTAGCTCCTTCTTCTACAGTTAGGTGATGCATGACCAAATCTGGATCTAAGTCGGGCATGTTTGCATAAGACCATGCAAAGTTGATTTGGTGCTTCTGGAAGAATTCCACAAATTTTGGTTATTCTTCAGGAGTTAATAAAGATGCCAAATGTATTTTGTGAGGAGTCTCACGGGTACCCACATTGAATTCTTTTGTTTCTTCCATCAGGATGGTTGATCTCTCATGATTCATACTAAATGGGAGGATGGCAATCCTTTCATCCTCAGGCACCTTAGAGAGGTTTTCACCTTTGGATATGATCTTTGTTTTTACTCTTTTGAGATCAAAAAGTGTCATTGTGTGGTTTTCACTAGAAGATCCATGTTTTATTGTAATATTTTTGTAGCTGAAAGGTTTGGCATCTGCCCCAAAGTATGTTGCATTGTTAAGTTCAATGGCAAACCCAACTTTATGATCCCCGCTTGGTATGTTATCCTATAATTCTAGAAAGTCTATGAGTGCCTCATCATTTTGGAAATGGAAGGCATGGGGGATTTGGTTGGTTCCATTCAATGAGTTTAGGATAAATGATAGGCATTACTTCATCGATTAAGTTGAGTTCATAGGAGGCAGCAGTGAGGGTTAACATGGAGGCGTGAAGTTCATCAATAGTACTCTCCTTGTCAGATTCGGGTGCATGATTTGACATAGGGCCTGTGGAAGTTTCTTCTAACTCAGGAACCCAAAATTTTTTAATCCATGCTTCTCCATAAACTGGTATATCCTTACAAGGTGCTGGAGGTGATGTTTCCTCCTCGTGTGAAGTATTTAAATGCATTGAATCCCATTCCCACTCATGTGAGTCTATCTTAGAATCACTCTCTAGCATCCAATTACTGTACCAAGTTGGGATGTCTTTTGAATTGAATAGTGCATTAGTTACTCGCTTATGTACTATTGGAGGTGGGGTTGCTGGTGCTGCTTGTGTTGTTGGTGTTGTAGATAAAGTCAAGGATTGCATCCTTGGAGTAATTGGTTGATACATAGGTTTGCAAGGTTTTCCTTTGAATCGAAGCTTAGGAAGAGATTCTCTTTGAAAACCTACTCCAGTTTTATCTCTTCGTTTCAACTCAGGTTGTAAGGGCTCTTGTCGTGCTTGCTTGCAAGGTCCCAAAGCACTATGGCCATCATAGCACATCCTTTGTATTATAGTGAAGCCTTTGCCATATTTGTCAGTGGGGAGCTTAGCCTTCGAGCTTTCTTTGTTGAGAGGGTTTGTGTAGATCCATTATGCTCAGTCTTCATCCATGGTTTCCTCCTCTTGACTTTTACCAGGGGTGAATTGTGCCAAAGTGCAAGTTCTTTTGGCCAGCGGTGATTGAAGTAAACCTTGGGGTTTGTCGTGAGTCATAGGGGATGTGAGTTATTGCCCAACACAAAAGAGTTGGCTAAGATTATATTCACCAGGACCTTCCTCATCCATTTTCATTTTTAATTTCTCCTACTTTGGTGTAGGGGTTTTTAAGCTAGAAAGACAGGTTGGGTTAACATATGATGAGGAAGGGATAGCTTCTCTATTGTTAGGTATGGTGATCTTTGGATGATGGTGAATATTATTACAATATGCAAATGGATTAGCATCACTGATGATTGTAATTTCTACCCCATTATGTGGAAACTTGATACATTCGTGATAGGTAGATGGGACTATTTGCATGGCATGTATCCAAGGTCTCCCTAAAAAGAGATTGTATGGCAAAGGAAGGTCTAGAACTTGGCAAACTATATGCTTCACCACTGGCCCAACACTGATAGGTAATATAACAGCTCCTCTGGAAGAACGTTTGGCATCGTCATATACTTTGATGGTTATCTTATTGCTGACATCCACTAATTTTGTTCCATAACCCAATGTTGTGACTAACTGCAAGGTGCATATGTTTAAGTCGGCTCCATTGTCAATCAAGACTCGCTTGATTCTAAGTTGGTTTACGAATCCTTCAATATGGAGGGAGGCATTATGGGGTTGTTGGAAGGATGTGTTGTCACTTTCGGTAAAAGTGAGACATGGTGATGACTTTAGACTACCAACCATGGCTTGAAATTGATCTGTGTTGAGGTTGGCAGGGACAGACGCTTCTTAGAGAGCTTGATCCAAGATTGTTTTATGTGAGGGGGATAAGCGTAAAAGTGTTAGGATAACTAGTGAACAACTAAGAGGGGGGTGAATCAGTTGTTAACAAATTATAACTTTTAATCCACTTAATAACCTTTAACCGGATCAAGTACTGGTAAAGTACATACAGATGTTGGTAGGAACAGATACTGGTAAACAATACAACTTAACAATTAAATAGAAAAACAATGCAAAAAAACCATACCACATAACACCATGATTTGTACGTGCAAAACCCAGAAAGGGAAAAACCACAGTGGGAAGCCTACCCACAGTCAGATGATACTTCTACAGAAAGTATGTGTTACAATGAGGGGCCTACACATGCAGGAAGGCACACTTACTAGAGTGTGTTGCTCATTACAAAAGAGTCTCACTGACTACAGAGAGGCTACAACCATCTCAAGAGAAATGGACAACAATCCAATAGAGTGAACTGCCAGAAATAGCACCTACCATGCCTGATTACAGTCCCAGTTAAGCTCAACATCGGAGGCCTTTTACCTCTTCCTTAATCCAATTCGATCACCTATGATTGATCAAATCTCCTGTTGTCTTCAAAATCTGATTCCCTTTAACATCCTTAAAATAATATGATTAAACTCGGTGCAGAAGAGACATTAAAGATAAGGAAATTCTCAAGACAACATATGGCAAAGTTTGATTGAACCTTCTACACTTCAGACTTACTCAGAGCCCAGGTAGGTATACCTTTGTGAATTGAATTCACACTTTCAAACATAAACCCACAGCAAACCAGTCCAGAAAACCAGTGGATCTATTCACCTTGAAATCAACAGAAAACAAAGAATGGAAATTATACTTAAATTCAGCATCTCGATCAACAAAACTGTTATCTAAAATTTCATTACCCATGTAATTTTAGCCAAAGGATGCATATTTATCAACTGATTGCATTTGCAAAAAGTACATTGCAGTGTTTAAAAAGGAAAAAAGGCGTATTTTTCATTTGTATTGAACAATGATAGATTACAAATTGAGTTCATGCATCTGAAGCATATTTATATACACTGAGTTTCTTAAAACCTCACACAAGCCGTGAGCTTAGCATTTCTATCTTTCCTACATATCCAAAACAAAAAAGGATAGAATCAAATAGTGAGTGTGAGGATAACCAGTCATTGCCTTGGGTTGCTTTGACTGGTTATTGGCTGCCCCGTTGCCCTTATGAATGTTTTCTCGATCTTCAGACTCTGAAAAACCCCTACTTTCCTGCACAAAAGAGAAGAGGTGTTAGATCCAACAGATCTAAGCAATGAAAGATTATCCTACAACATATCATTTATCATAGCCTATCATATTTCTGTTTTGAAAAGGCGAGAAAGATAAAGACACAAATCACTGCTTCAGGAGAAAGAAATGTTTATGCTAATGTGTTTGTTTCATGCGCAGATAATTAGTTACTCTAATTGGCATGTGCCCCTGACCGAGGCTCCCTTCGGGTATGAGCCCGACATACCTTTTAGAGTAACTAATCTCAGAATATCAAAGTGGAATGATGAAGAAACCAATTGAAGTATCAAAGGGACATATTTGTTTTAAATATGAAACCTTTTACTTTACTATTCATGATATGCATAAAAGGAAAACATTAATGGATAAACTGTTTTAAGGGACATATTATTTCAATGTGAAACCTTACAGTATTTAAAAGGGTCAATACCACATAATGAAGATAAACAATTCAATGCAATAGAATCAACTGGTAATGAAATGAATGTCACGAGCCCGTGCTCGAACTTCATTTTTACATAAGATCAAAATGCACAGTCAGGAGACATGAGGTAGCAATGGCATTTTATGACTAATTGGAGCAAGGAAAATCTACACTGGTATTCAATCTATGTTGAAGTTCGGGAGAAGCTTGTAAATGAATGCAGTTATTACAGCATACAGAGGACATGAGTACCTTCACAAACCAGTCACATTATTTTACCAAATGCAACTAACAGGTCTCCAAACGAATCATTTCACATTTGCCAGCGCACTCACAGCAAGTGCCAAGAAGGATGTTCTAAAAACATTGTCTCAAATAATAGACCCTGACTTTGGGACTGACATTGTTTCATGTGGGTTTGTAAAAGACATAGAACTGGATGAAATCTCTGGAGAGGTTTCATTTAGATTCAAGCTAACGACACCTGCGTGCCTCATCAAAGATATGTTTGAACAGCAAGCAAATGATGTAGTGGCTGCATTACCGTGTGTGCAAAAGTTGCAAGGGAGGTGTAGGTGACATACAGTTGACATTATGCCAGGTAGTTCCTTTAACGACAACTGTGATAGTGACAACTCCTCAAAAGTTGGCATTCATTGATGTTGCGAAGGTTGAGAACTGAAAGAAATTATCAATCTGGCTCAGAATTTGGTTTTTTGTGTTAAAATGGGCAATAGATTCCAGTTCACTATAACAGATTTGAAGGATCATTTGTTTGGGTCACTTGACACTTCTTTTGCTGGAGCAGTACTTTTTGGAGTTCAAGTTGATTGGCACATAATTGTGGATGTTTTACTTGTGGCAATGATTGTTTTCTTACTTTTTCAGAAGAGTTATCATCCTGAAAAGCGTCCTCTTACACCAAAGGAAATTGATGAGCTGTGTGAGGAATGGATCCCAGAGCCACTCCATCCACCCATTACAAAGGAGATGGAATATGAACCTCCTGTTTTAGAAAGTGCAGCGGGTCCACGTACCATAGTAAGTGGCAAAGAAGTTATCAATTTGACTTCAGCAAACTATCTTGGACTAACAGGGAATGAGAACATAGTGAAGCATGCAATGCATCCATTAAAAAATCTGCATCTAGAAGTGAAGAGTATCGGCAATTATTTCATCTTCCACCAGAGGAGGTTTTCGTGAGGGATTTCAACTGTGCAGTTCAAAAAAATATACTTCTTTAGGGTCACATGTATTTATTTGTGCGATATGTTTGTTTCTATTCCAATATATTTGGATATGAGAAAAAGAAAATAATTCCACTTCGAGACATTACCTCTTTAGAGAAGGCAAGAACGGCAGGAATCTTTCCAAATACCATAGAGATTGTAGCATGGGGGAAAAAGCATTTTTTTGGCTCATTTTTATCTCGAGGTGAGGCTTATCGACTAACATGGATGGATGCAACATAGTGAATAACATGCAAAGTCATTTTTGAACTCTCAGGATACTCCAATAATACTTAACGGTCCAGATGGGACATTGTGTGCTCAACTGGAGGAAAATGAAACCCCACTTTTGATAACTTACCCAAATATGGACTTTGTGGGAAGAGATCTTGAGGAGACACCCCCAGAAATAGAAGAGTCCAGTAATGAAATTGTCACTGAAGATGGAGTCTGCAATGTAGTCAATGAAAAGATTTCAAAAAATTCAGTAACAAACAGACTAGAAGATTCCACTGCTGAAAAAGTATCACCAGATGTGTGCACTTCTATATGGCAAGTAGAAGACATGTATGCTCCAAAAGTACCTGAACAATTCAAGATGGTTGGTGAATCAAAATTTCCGATTGATGTGAAGGAGTTTTTTCCAGCTGTTCTTTTCAAAAGATGCTACCAGTTTTGCTCAAAATTTTCATAGAAAGTGTGGAGATGAAGATTTTCAATGTACTCCATGGAATGAGGATAAACATTTTGGGCATGTTCGTGATGACTCATTTCGACATCCTATTAAATTTTACTTTGGTTCAAAGTTCACACATTGTCAAGAAGTGCAACGGTTCAGGGTGTACAAAAACAGTCATTTGGTGGTCGAAACAAACACAGCGCGTTATTTTCCTGGTAAATATGTATGCAAAATGTAGTGTATGCAAGATGTAAAAAACGGACACAGTAAGTTTCCTGGTAAATGTGGTGCGAGCATACCTGTAGAGAACACGATTTGCATTTGGAGAGAAGACTCAGAAAGCCCAGCACCCTTCGTCAATGGCGGCACCAAACCCTCGAGAACCTTCTTTGTTGTTCGCATTTTGCAAAATGAGAAATATGATGGAGTGCGAAACTTTTAGGGTTACAAAAACCCTTTGTCATTTTTTATATTCTCCCTCAAGTCCGCTGGGCTTTATTATATGCAATATAATAAAAATCAAACATATTCGATAAAATAGATGTTGATTAATATATCAAATATGTTTTATTTTTATTATATTTTTGTTTTCATTCTTGGTCAAAAAGCTGGTATTTCTTTGTAAAAGGTATTTAATTACAATGCAATTATAAATTGTAATTGAATATTATTATTTGAAATGTAAAAGGTATATCCATATGCAAGAAGGAGACTAAGTCTTTTGACTTAGTTTTGAAGGAGGAGTTAATTCAGGAGAGATAAGGCTCTCATTGAAGAAGTCTTTTCAGTTTGGAGACATAAGGAGAGCATATAGGATCATGCATAACCACTTGGGAAACATTCAAAAGGAGTTGAGATAATTTTGGAAAAAAGAACGTTTTTATAGGAACATGAGGTTGTTTGAAACCAAATGGAGTGAATCTAGGGAGGTTGGAGCACTTTTAGGTAAAGGGTCGAAGTTGGACTTTTCCACCATTTTGGGGAGCTTTTATTACTTGGTTAAGTGTTTTGAGGTTGTTTCTAGTGATCTTTTGGGTTGGTTATTTATTAAGGAAGACTTTTCCAGGTTTATAGCCCTCTTTGGTGTCTTCTAGACTCCTCTTTTTGAGGCACTTTTCTTGCATCCGACCCAATTAGTTGGGGGTTTTTTGTACTTAATGCCTGAAGACACTTCATTTGGAGTTAGTTCAGATTTATGCAAGAATAGTGTTTTGAGAGACTTTTTTCTTGTCCTTAGCATTTTTCTTTTGCACAGATTCTGTAACTCAGATTTGGAGATATGATATATGAAACAGCATCTTTTGGAGCGATTTTCTATGGAATCAAACCTTGTTATCCTTCCAATTTTTGTGTACAAGCATGATTGATGAAGCTAAATTTGTGAGTCATATTACTCCTTGTTTACTTGTCTCAGTCAGTACCTTAATATAGGAACGTATGTATGTTTGCAGGTCATAGTATGTGTTTTAAAATTCAAAATTTTTGAGTGAAACATTATTATTTCCTCATTGGTTCGTCTCAAGACCTTATTATGAAATACTTATGCAAACGTATAACAGGAAAGAAGTGTTTATCAATTAAAGTAGAATATTGCAGACTGAGATCAGTTTCTTATTATTTATCTCTCACATTTTGGTGCATCACCAGGTTCTAGTTAATTTTAGTTCAGTTTTAAGTACCATTTCAGTAATTTCTTATCCTTTACCCTGCAAAAATTAGTCCAATATTAGAGAGTATCAGGTGATTATCCAATAGGAACCGGCCTAGGAACCGGAGGTTTCATTTCAAGTTGCGCATTGCCCACATGCAGAAGTGAATCCCATGTTAGGCCAGATTGCTAAACTTATAGTTTAGTAGGGTGCAAATTTGTGCCTTAACAAAAACATGCAATAAACAACTTCAATCAATACCAGTGCCTTATCCAAGGTCACAGAGTCATCTAAACTCAGATAATACTCCTCAAACAAAACATATTTATGCGTCCCATTGGCTCAGTTTCTATTAATCCTTGTATATGCCTGACACCTACAAGAATTAATGCATTCCAGATTAAGCTATGATCATCAAAATTCAAAGTCTCTTCCAAAGAGTTTACTAGTATGAGTGATCCCCGCATCTTTAATTTCCCTCCTAAAGAGAAAAGCTAACGAACACTTCTACTAAAATTGCTTTGCAATTCCATTCAAACAGAACAACCCTGGATTATTCAGAATGAAAACAGTAAACAAATTGTAAACATACTTGAAGACAACACAAAGCTTCACTCAAAACCGATGGTCTGTATATTGATATTAAGTTTCAAGAAATATTAGAAGAAGTTTTTGAATATTCTCCATTAGACTTAGAAAAGCTCAGATAAATTTCTGCAGCGTTTTCTTACAATTCTTTTGCGATCCCTCTTCCTCTAGTCCTGGTATCCATTTATAACAACATGGATGCACAAAGCTTCGGACTTCTCGAGGAGAGTTTGTTACAATCATTTCTTTCAAAATAAAGAGGTTACAAGCTTTTCGCAAAAGCAGTTACAAGCTCTTTTCGGCCTCTGCAGTTTCTTCAACAGGCTTTTCGGTTGCAACCTCTTCTACCTTTTCAGGGGCGCTCTCCAACTATTCCAGATCATGGGTGGCATATTTAGTTGTCCACTCATCATACACCTCTTCTGTCGGCCATGAGAAATTAATCAGTTTATCCTTAGTTTTAGTCAACCTTTTCCAAGAATTTCTCATTTTGTTGACTTCTGAATTAAGAAAACCATAATGTGACTTAATTTTCTCTATCTCTTGTATTGTCAAAACAAAGAAAGAAGCATCATCTAGATCAATAATTCCTTTAACTCTTGCTGACAATTCAGCTTCTATCTCCTTAAGCCACATTTGTTTGTCCTTTAATTGATCCGGGCTAGCAAAAACTCCTGGGAGCAACTCAAAAACTTGATCAGTGTACTCCTTTTTGCACAAATTTACCTTCCTATCAACATTATCCACCTCTGCTGCTAATTGTACTAAGACTTTAGCGACATCAGAAGTGGATTTAATGATGGGATTGGCCCTTGCTTCATCGCAGGATACACACATAAACTCTAAATCTTGCTCCCTAGGCCTCCATTTGTCAAAAATAGGTGTCAAAATGGCCTTGTCTCTCCTGAGCTCATTCCATATATCCATAATTTTACCTACATTGTTGTAGAGCAATGAGGCATTTATTGTATCTACAAAACTGGAAATTGTAGCCCTTACTCTCTCCTCATACTTCTTTGCATATAAGGCTTGAGCCTGCTTTAAGTTTTCTAATTCTTGAGGAGTGATTTCAACCATTTGAGACCTAGAGGGTGTTGGAGATGGTGGAAACTCAATGATAGGGATAGTAGGTGGAGGTCTTGCAGGAGAAGAGGAGATCATCAGTGTTGAAGACTCACCTTGATGGTATTGTCCAGTCAACTGGCTCTGCAGCTTGGCAATGATGCTATCCTTACCTCTTACCTCCTCCTTGGCATTGTTATAGGCCTTCGAAACTATTTCCAACTTGACTTGGAGGGCCTCTTTCTCTTTGGCTTCCTTCTCTGCTACTGCAACACTAAATTTTGCAGTCTCTAACATAGTGCTAGCAGCTTCCACTACCCCTGTACTCTGCACTCTCTTCACCATCATCCCACCAAGGTAACTTGACCCTGGGGTGTCTTTGCTTTTCTTACTCTCATTTCTCTTGAGAGACCACATGATGAGTGCAACATTATCCTTATTGAAAGTAATCCCCTCCATGGGTTTAGTCTATTTTCTCACTGCATCTAGTACCAGGGCGTCTGCTATATCCCACTTGGGTAGAATAAGCACTCCAGCTTGTGCTACCATATCTCTTCCCTGCTCAGGGGTGATGGTTTTGAATTCTTCCATCATCTCTTGCTTTATTTCCTCTTCTACCAGGGCTAGATCTTTATTAGGTTGCCCAGCCTTTCTTTTTTCACATCTAGCATTATATTTATCTATGTGTTGTTTCCATATAAACTGCATAAATGCTTCTGATGTGACAAAATTGTTATCAGCTAAGAAGGCATTACTTGCCTGCTTTATCTCAGGATCCCACTCCTGGCCTTTGAGTTTAGTGGTAGTGATATCCATTTCAGCAGCAATGGGTTCTTCTGGCATTCCTTCCTCCACTTCATCATAAATGTAGGCAATTTCCCCTAGACTACCTAACTGTAGGAGTTGCTCAGCTGCTGCTTGCTCATTTCCTATATGGATAGGGGATTGGGATGGGGAGTACAAAGGTGTATCTGATTGTACTTATTTCCCCACCCTTTGCTTCTTTGGGCTTTCTTGGATGTCAATGACATCTTGTATCTTCCTCTTTCCTTTGGAGGTAGAGGGCTCCCCTGTTGTAGGCATCAACACACTATAACTGGATTTCTTATGCAGTGTATAATCACCAGGAGGGATTGCTTTGCTGGAAGCTGATCTACTTAGGATCATTCTTGCCTTCTCAGGGTTGATTTTGATTACAGCTTCCCTCTTCTCCTTCAGGGTCTGCATCACATCTTCAAAGCAAACAATTAATAACTTTATTTTCTCCTCCAAAGGGAAAAAGCTAGACAATGGGTCATAGCTGGCATCAAACTGATGCACAAAATCCAAGGCTTTCTTATAAGCCACCCACTTCTCTTTCCTTAGCTCCTACTCATCTAGATCAAACTCATTTCTGATGAGGTCTTCAGGAAACTGGAATTGATGAGGCCTACCTCTGCATGCTGCCTTCTTTCTAAACATACCGTTGAAGAAGTCTTCTGGATCAGCACACCTGGACACTGTAGTGGACAAATGATAAGTCTTGAGGAAATCCTCAAAGCAATTCCAACCTCCCTTTGTTATTACAAATTGGTGGGCTATGGTAGCTGCAGGGAAAATAGTCCCTTTACCCCTGCCTGTCAACTCTGCCTCTTGTAAACCACCAATTTGTCTAAGGATCTCTGCAATTCCCACTTTGAGAGGGACCTAGTAAGGTAGCAAAAATGGGGTGCCTCTGAAACCAAACACTCTGAAAACTGTTGAGACTGGATACAAGTAAATGTCACCCCAGTTATGAACAATTTTAATGTTCTCTGTGAATTCTTTTGGTCTTATGAATTCCAGAAGAACTTTGGGGATTCTTGGGTTCTCAGAGCAGAGGAGAGTCCTTATCTTGGATGCAAAATATTTATCAAACTTCAAAAAACTGCCATCCTCTCTATCCCATGACAACACAGTACTCCATAATTGTACCGGCATTTTTTCTCCTTCTTTCTCCTTGACAAGGTCTAGTCCACTGGCAAAGTAATCACCACCTTTGAAGAGAAAAAGATGCATCATGAGTGAGTACCATCCAAAAGGCCTATCCACCTTTCCATTCTTGATTCCTGTTAACCCTCCATGAATAGCATCAGCAATGAAAGAGGCATAATCAAATGTAATTGCAAGAGAAGGATTCAAAATCTGAGCAATCATTAACAGGTAATGATTTGGCATATTTGCTTCAGCATCTTCTCCCAAAACTTGGCAAAGTGCCCAATACATTCCTTTAGCCCTCAGGGTGAACATACTTAATGAAAAGGGCTCTTGGGTGTTGGGTCCTACAACTGTTAACCCTCCTATCTTCACAAAAAACTCCTTGAGAGGCCCGTTCCTGAGATGACTCCTTTGTGCACCGTAAATTTGGGCTAATGATGTGAAATTTATAGGTTCTAGAAAATTGGTAAACTCATTAAGTCCAAAAGCTTTCCTGAATTCTTCAGCATTAATCTCAACAAGGGTTTTCCCATTTATATCCCGAATGCTTCTTGTGACTGGATCATAGTTGAGTGCAATTTGGGTCAACAAATCTATGTCCATAAATACCCCTAGGACTACTAATTTCCCAACATCTAATTCCCAGATAATGTTTTGAGGGGCAAGAGAATTTCTCATTACGAATCCAATTTTAAATAACCCCAACCCAGACAATCCAACTTGTGGGTCTCTCAACCAGTTACCCTTGTCATATAGTCCTTCTCCTATCTTTAAATGGGGAGCCTTGGGCACTAATTCTTTTGCCTTTGATGCCTGATTAGTTGACAACGTCAAGTGTTCTAAAAAATCATCACAGACACTCCTTTCTGAATAATTAACTTTGCCAGAAAATTCTCTTTTAGGAGCCATTTAGAAAATGTAAGAAATGAATACCACTCTTAAACAATCCTGTGACGAATCAATTATCCTATCTAAAACACACCACACAGGAATTGCTACACAGGAGTATGAGAAAACCTGTTCTTCACTTGAAGGAATTTGCTCTGCAACTGAACCGACTTGCTCTGTACCTGAAGAAAATAACTCTGCATCCGCTCCTCTGCAAAATTCTTTAAAAGATATCTTCACCCGGTTGATAGGAAATCAAATATTGTACTCAGGGCCTTAACTACAACATTGATTCCGCATGCTTCGACCGTCCCTTCAAAATTGAATTCATATGAGAATTCGTATTTTTCACTCCAATGGGTCACAACGTTCCTGCAAGTGTTTCATTTTGCTCTTTTGCAACTTCGCAAAGCATAACTATCAGGCAGCTTGGTCCTGCGAAATAGCATCGAACGTCCAATCAAAAGAAACTTGATCGAGCATTAGACTGACTAACAGTTTTGGCTCCATGCTGGGTCCCGCTTCTCTATTAGCTATATGATACCACGTGGCGCTCAACCATTGGCCTTGAAATTTCCTTCGTATTCAACTTAATACTAGCCGCGTGTCTTTCTTTTATACCGCCGGTTCCACCTTGGCGGGCCCCCAACTTTCTTCTAAGACCACATGTCGTCGGACACATGGACGGCTCTCATTCACTCTCGCTATTTCGCGGGGTATAAAGCACGAGCATCTTACCCTTGCTAAATAGCGTGGACCATCAGATCATCTTTTAAATTGATCGGCATTTAACCATCTGAAAAGGCTTTCGGGAGGGGTGGGCCCTCTGACTCACTGTGAACACCTGGCGTCCAGTCACCTTCGGAGCTGACTTGTCACTTTTTCATACGCCGAGAGAAATCCACTGGCTTCCAGTTAATTCTTGACAACTGTATCTGCCAGGTCATTTCCTAACTGCGACTTGACTCACCTCTGGGGCCCGCCTTTTAGCCTTTAATCCTGACCCGTTGACTGTTGTAACTTATGCCGCGTGCCACCATTTTACTTGCTCTCATCAACTAGCTGGACCGTCTATGTGGCATGCCATGTCATTTTCGCAACTTCACTGGTTTTAAACTACGCGCAACTTCGCCTAGCGAAATAACACGAGCCGTGGATCCACCCGCGAGATGCGCACTAGTTACTGGGCCCGACAACTTTAGGAGAACAACATATAAGGCATAAATTTTTTGATTAATTAACATAACTGCCTAGGCAAACAACAAGGGGGGACACTTCCTACGATCCCATGACCCATTACTTAAGTGAATAAAGTAACGAAAGAATAGAACCTGAGGGTTTAAAACAAACACAAGAGGATCTATAATAAAAAACCCTTAAACCCTTAAGGTCTAGAACAAAGCTGAAGCATTTGAAACTGCACCTTATGCAAAATTTCAACAAACCATAGCCAATCATGGGAAAAGAAAAGCCCATTTTTAATCAGTGATAACATCTCCTTCGCATATGATATCGCATTCCAAGACCACGACACATAATCCCCATACCACAATCTACAAATGAGATCTTACATCATTTTATACAAACCCTAAGGCCTAAGCCAATTAGGTCGGCCACCTAAAAGATATTACATAAATCCATATTATATTGATATGCCATGTCCGCTTAAGATCAAAACAGCAATAACAAATCCATAAATCATCTCGAAACATCCCAGTAATGTGTAGAGTACATGTTAGTATGATATCGGTCCATAACCTAGATAGGTATCAGACCTATTTTGGGTCCACTATGCCAAAGAAATGTCTTCAATCAATTGAAGCATGATCAAAAAACATCTTCAACATCCATGTAGAAGCTGCACCAACACCAATTATGCATCCTGTCAAGATTCCTAAGTGAAAGCTCTGCCAGTAGAGCCTTAAACCAATGTCGGTAAGGGTTTACCAGAATGTATGATAGTATCCAATACCAAGCTAATACCAACTAAACAAAACATGCTCATGAAACATATAACACATGTAGTCAAACATACTTCAGTGATCCAAACATGTTGGAAGTGTCCAACAGATAGTCTCTTCTGCCGATAACACTAGATCTTCTACCGGTAACCAAAACATGTTTGTCAGTGCTCACTGCCCTTGCTCCCCCTCTCACTCGAATTCTTGAAGGACAAGTGCGTCAACATTCTATATAGCCCTTTCAACTATAACTATAGTTGGGGGATGGCAACACTAGATGTGAAAAACATCTAAGTACCAAAAAAATGTCAAACAAGTCTCCCCCTATGGAAGACAGCCAACAATCTCTGTAAGGTTCTGAATAAATCTCTCCCCCTAATGTATACAACTCCTTTATTTTTACTTTCATATCAATATCTCTCCCACTTTGACATCAATGCTAGAAATCTGACAAAAATATCAAAGCAATAATGTAAACCTCTATATCTCAAAGCTAACTACTCCCCCTAAGTACTAGCACCACTCATTAGTGCCGGAATGAATGATGTCTATGGTAATGCATTCTAGAATGATGACAAACTGAATCAATCAAGTCTCTGCCAGAGGGGCAAAAACCCCTAACATGTCTCTCAAATACTCAAATGATTCCTTAGACAGCGGTTTAGTGAATATATTTGCAATCTTTTATTTAGTGTTCACATAAACCAATTTGACTTCCTTTGCTTCTACCTTGTCCTTCAGAAAGTTATACTTTATTGAAATATGCTTAGTCTTAGAGTGAAATAGCGGATTCTTAGACATGTCAATAGCTATAGAGTTGTCACAGTAGATAACTACCGGTTCACTACAATTTACCTTGATATCCTTCAACATTTGCTTCATCCACAAGACTTGAGTGCAATTAGTTGTTGATGCAACATACTCAGCTTCTGCAGTAGATAAATTAATGCATGACTATTTTTTGTTGATCCATGAAACCAGTTTCTTTCCAAGAAAGAAAGCTCCACCAGAAGTGCTCTTCCTGTCATCATTATCTCCTGCCCAATCTGAGTCAGTATATGCACATAAAGTGAAATCATCATTTTTAGAATACCATAGGCCATATTCTGTTGTTCCTTGCAAATACTGAAATATTCTCTTTACTGCACATTCATGATTTTCTTTAGGATTACTTTGATACCTAGAAACAATACTTACTACATTCATTATATCCGATCTAGTCCGAGTTAGATATAACATACCACCAATCATAGACTTATACCTTGTCGGATTTACCGGTGTAGAAGTATCCTTGATAGATAATTTCTCACTTGTCACCATAGGGGTACTTACCGATTTGGAATTATCAATATCAAACTTCTTCAACAACTCCCTCAAATACTTAGTTTGACAGATAAAAATGCCTTTGTCAGTTTGAGTAATTCTCAAACCTAAGAAAAATATCATCTCACCAATCATGGACATTTCAAATTCATTCTTCATGTTGTTAGCAAATTTTATGCACAATTTATCTTCTCCTCCAAAAATGATATCATCAACAAATACTTCAATAATCAGAATATCATTATCAATGATCTTATAATATAAATTACTATCAGCACTACCTTTAGTAAAACCAAGCTTCAAAATATATTTATCCAACCTTGCATACCAAGCTCTAGGAGCCTGTTTCAATCCATATAAATCTTTCTTCAATCTACAAACCATATCTTTATCATCTACCAGTGAAAATCCATCAGGTTGCTAAATGTAAACTTATTCCTCAAGCTCACCATTCAAAAATGCACATTTAACATCCATTTGATAAACCTTGTAGCTCTTAAAAGATGAATAGGCAAGAAATAGTCTAACAACTTCAATTCTAGTTGCAGGTGCAAATGTCTCACCATAATCAATTCCTTCCATTTGAGAATATCCTTTACAAACCAATCTAGCCTTGTTTCTTACAACTTGACCTTCCTCATTCAGTTTATTCCCAAAAACCCATTTAGTTCCAATAACATTCTTATTTTTAGGTCAAGGAACTAAAGACCAAGTCTCATTTTTCTCTATCTGATCTAATTCATCTTCCATATCTTTTAACCACTGTTTATCCTTACAAGCTTCAATAACAGTTGCTGGTTCAACTTGAGAAATAAGACATACCTCTTCATTTGTCAGTTTTCTTCTTGTCATAACTCCCTTGTTCCTATGTCCGATAATTTGATCTTCAGAATGATTTAATCTTACATACCTTGGTGTCTTATGAACTTCAGGTTCACTTCTCTGATCATCAGTTGTAGTTGAGTTTTTTTATTGTGCCGGTGTAACTGTCTCATCTTCCTGTACCAGTTGAGGCATTATCGATTCAGTTATGATCCTTTCCACTATCAGTTCCCTATCATATGATATAGAATGATTTTTGTATTGTTCATCCACTTTCACATTAGCACTTTCGACAATTTTCTGCAATCTTTTATTATAAAATCTATATGATTTGCTTTGAATTGAATACCCAAGAAATATCCCTTCATCACATCTAGGATAAAAGTTTCCAATTGAATCATCTCTTTTGATATAGCATTTACTTCCAAAAATTATGAAATATTTAACAGTAGGTGTATGTCCAAACCATAGTTCATAAGGCGTCTTACCAGTTTCACCTTGGATGTGAACTTTATTGAATGTGTAGATTGTTGTACTCACTGCTTCTCTCCAGTAGATATGAGGAAATTTGGCTTCCATCATTATAGATCTTGTTGCATCCAAAATGGTTATGTTCTTTCTTTCAACTACTCTATTTTGCTGAGGAGTCCTAGGTGCAGATAGTTGTCTTCTAATTTCAATTGTCTCACAATAACTATTAAATTCATGAGAAGTGAACTCACCGCCATGATCTGATCTTAGACATTTGATTTTCAATCCACTTTTTGTTTCAACCTTTGCTCTAAAGATCTTGAATTTCTCAAAAGCTCCAGATTTCTCCCTTAGAAAAGTCACCCACATCATTCTAGAATAGTCATCAATAATCAACATGAAATACCTATCACCTTGAAAGCTTTTAGTCATGGTTGGACCACATAAATTAGTGTGAATCAACTCAAGTACATCATTATATTTATCATATATGCTCTTAAAAGAACTTTTAACTTGCTTTCCGAATTGACATTCCTTACATACTGGATTATAAGGCTTCATAATCTTAGGTATATCTCTAACTGCCTTAGTTGAACTGATCTTAACAATACAATCAAAATTAACATGACACAACCTCTTATGCCATAACCAACTCTCATCAATATGAGCAATCAAACATGTCGTATTACCAGTGTTCAAGTGAAAGATATTACTCCTTGTCTGAATACCGGTTGCAATCTCCAAACCAGTCTTGTTAATGATTTTGCATTTTCTATCTTTAAACTGAAGTTTGAAACCCTTATCAACCAATTTACCAACACTCAAAAGATTATCCTTTAAACCTTCTACATAATAGACATTGTCAGTATTATGCTTACCATCCAGAGAAATAATACCTCTACCTCTGATCATAAATGATTTTTCATCTCCAAATCTGACTTGACCGCCATTGTATTCTTGCAAGGATAAAAATTTCCCTTTATCTCTAGTCATATGATGTGAACATCCACTATCAATTACCCATTCATCCTTATCTTCAACTTTTGCTGCTAGCCTTTTCTTCATTCTTGATAGTCGGTTTCGGTTCATCTTCCTTCAAAGCATAGAACACCCATTCCTTTCCATTGTTGGATCCACTAGCAGAGTCTTCTGTCAGTTCATCTCCAGAGTCATCAATTACTCCTTCCTCATCTTCTATGTAGCATTGTTTACTTTTCTTGAATCTATATCTATTCTAGTTAGGCTTAAAATATTTCTTAACTCTTTCCTCAAACCTTGCATTCCTTTCAGGACATCTAGATGCTTCTTGTTACATGCAAAACATTTAAAAGGTTCTTTTCCTTCATACTTACTTCTGGTTGGTGCTTTAGGTACTCTTCTAGCAAATAAGGCTTCAAGTTGCTCAAGTTCTTCATCTTCTTTTCTCATGTCTTCCAATTCTTTTGCATATAGGGCTTTCCAATCACTTTT
This sequence comes from Cryptomeria japonica, assembly GCF_030272615.1. Taxonomy (NCBI): domain Eukaryota; kingdom Viridiplantae; phylum Streptophyta; class Pinopsida; order Cupressales; family Cupressaceae; genus Cryptomeria; species Cryptomeria japonica. The sequence continues at coordinate 475,766,312 of NC_081414.1, read as the reverse complement.
GTTGGTAGATGATGATGATGATGATGATGCATGAAAAGAAGGTTCAGACTTTACAGCTCTAGAAGATCCAAATTCTTCAAGCTCAAAAGAAGATAATTTCCCAATCAGAATGTCTTTGTTAACTGAAGTGTTTACCATTGTTCTTAACTCATTAATTGCAGTTGCCTTCATCTTATAAGTCGGTGGAAGGGCTCTCAAGACTTTGGAAACTATTTCATATTCACTTAGAAATCCTCCACAACATTGAATTCCCTTAACAATCCCATTTACTCTTTCCATAAACACAACAATTCTTTCATTATCTTCCATCTTTAAGTTTTCATATCTTACCCGATAACCATCAAGTTTAGCAATTTTGACAGTAGGATCACCTTCATTCAGAGTTTGCAATTTGTCCCACATAACCTTAGCCGATGATTTATTAGTCAATCCCATGATCTGCTGATTAGTAAGTGCACACAAGAGGGCTTCTCTAGCTTTGCAATCATTTTCAATATTCTTATCCAAGTCTGCAGGAGCAGGATTGTCATATGCCAGATCATAAGGTGTGTATCCTTTCTTAGTGATCTCCCAAATATCCTTGCCAAGACATCTAAGATGAGTCTCCATTAGAATTTTCCATATCCCATAATTTGTTCCATCAAGCTTAGGGATTTCTCTTTTGAAAATAGTTGCCGGTGGATTAGAAGTGTTAGCTGCCAAAGGATCTACCTTAGGCGGTTAAGCTTCTGCAAAAGAGGACCAAAGCTCTGATACCAATTGTTAGGATAACTGGTGAACAACTCTGGGGGGGGGGTGAATCAGTTATTAACAGATTATAACTTTGAATCCACTTAATAACCTTTAACCAGATCAAGTACCAGTACAGATGTCGGTAGGAATAGATACCGGTAAACAATACAACTTAACAATTAAATAGATAAACAATGCAAAACAACTATAACAAATTACACCATGATTTGTATGTGGAAAACCCAGAAAGGAAAAAACCATAGTGGGAAGCCTACCCATAGTTAGATGATACTTCTGTAGAAAGTATGTGTTACAATGAGGGGCCTGGACATGCAAGAAGGCACACTGCCTAGAGCGTAGTGCTCATTACAAAAGAGTCTCACTGACTACAAAGAGGCTACAACCATCTCAAGATAAATGGACAACAACCCAATAGAGTGAACTGCCATAAATAGCATCTACCATGCCTGATTATAGTCCCAGTTAAGCTCAATACCGGAGGCCTTTGACCTCTTCGTTAATCCAATTTGATCACCTGTGATTGACCAAATCTCCTTCGCATATGATATTGCATTCCAAGACCATGACACATAATCCCCATACCACGATCTACAAATGAGATCTGACATCATTTTATACAAACCCTAAGGCCTAAACCAATTAGGTCAGCCACCTAAAAGATATTACATAGATCCATATTACATTGATATGCCATTTTGGCTTAAGATCAAAACAACAATAACAAATCCATAAATCATCTTGAAACATCCCGGTAACGTGTAGAGTACACATTAGCATGATACCGGTCCATAACCTAGATAGGTACCAGACCTATTCTGGGTCCACTACGCCAAAGCAATGTCTTCAAGCAGTTGAAGCATGATCAAAGAACATCTTCAACATCCATGTAGAAGTTGCACCAACACCAATTATGCATCCTGTCAAGATTCCTTAGTGAAAGCTTTGCCGGTAGAACCTTAAACCAATGTCGGTAAGGGTTTACTAGAATGTATGATAGTATCTAATACCAAGCAAATACCAACTGACCAAAACATGCTCATGGAGCATATAACACATGTAATCAAACATACTTCACTAATCCAAACATGTCGGAAGTGTCCAACAGATAGTCTCTTCTGTCGGTAACACTAGATCTTCTACCGGTAACCAAAACCTATCTGTCGGTAACCAACCATATCAGCTAGTGTTGACATCAATGAAAAAACATCAATGCAACACATAATCAATTCATCCATAATGCCAACAAAAAGCTCTAATATGGAGATGAGGGTTGGCATCTTATCCTATTGCTCTACAAGATTATATTGTTTGGAGAGGGGTGTCGTTCCTTGTGGTGTCGCTCGAATAGTAATCTTGCTACGACGCATAACAACGTTGCATGTAGGATTTTGATTTTTTATGGTAAGAGTTGCAACTTGTTCATCCGCATCATAAAGGTGATTCACAGTATAATTGTATGCGACTTTTGTGTAATTGGTTGTGGTATCTATGTTTCTCCCTGAAGTTGAAGGACCCCTTTGATCATGTGATGGAAGTGGATTCTTGAACATTAAGTGATCATCATTGGATGTTTTGGGGTCATGTCCTTCAATTTCAATTTCTCCTCTATCAATAAGATCCTGAACAAGATCTTTTAGCCGATGGAAGTTGCTTGTTTTATGCCCTCTTCCTTGGTGAAATTCATAATGTTCGTGATCTCGCCACCATGGAGGCTTCACTTGAGGCTCATAGTAATAATCAATACTATCAATTTTGAAGTCATGTCTATTAAAAATTAAATTAACAAATAGTCAAAACTATTGAAACATGGTCAAGTACCCTATTATAAATAGTTACTCAACTTTGAAACATTAAATTAGCATATGATCACAACTATTGAAACAAGCTCAACTACCCTACCCCATTCAAGTGTCAACCCCAATCATTAAGAACTCAGTTAAAACGAAGATAACTAAAAAATAATAATAAATCCAAAGCTAAAAGGATAATGCTCATTTTTTCATTTAAAATTAAGATAACTACAAATAATAATAACTCCAAAGCTAAAAGGATAATGCTAATTTTTTCATTTAAATTGTTTTCTAATAAGTCTAATTGGACATAACTCCGTATCTAAAGTTTCAATGTATGTAAATTCTAATAGCCATATATTTGTATCACAACCACACATATAATTATACTCACAAAAGTTACAAACTTGCACAAAAAAATTCAAGATTGATGTCATATTAAATAACAACATTTATTGGGAATAACAACACTAGAAAGATAATGTTAAAGTTCATATTACCAACAGTTCACTGCATATTTTGAAAGATTTTAAGCATAGTTTGGTAACTCAATTTCTTCGAATTTCCTCATGAAAGCTTAAGTTCACTACAACCCTAAATGAAAGTTGACTCTAGTTGAGAAAATAGAAAGTTGCATTTTTTCCAAAGCTTTAAAAATGGAAAAAAAGAGAGTAAAAGGTTTAAATAATATAATATTATATTTTTAATATTAATATATGTTGAGAGACATTTTACGTTAGCAACACAAAGTGAATATACATAAAATTCTTTTTTACAAAGAATATTCTAGTCCATTGAGTGACAATTTATTTATTATTTAATATTTTAAAGAAAATATCATGTGTTTTGGAAGGATATCATTCTTATGAATTTTTAATATAACATAGTTTTTTGATATTGATAAAATAATATAACATGGTCTTTTTAATATTGATAAAATATTTACAAATTAAAAAATAAAATTTAATTTAAAATAAATAGATCACTAATTTTTTTTATACATAGAAACAAGACACGTCAATTTAAATTACATGGAATTTTTATTTCATTATGTGAGTGTAATACGTCTCTCGATGTAATTATTAATAAGTATAATTTTATAATTTAATAAAATAATTTTGTAAGTGAAATTTTAGATATCTTAAATATATTTTAATGCATATTATAATTATATTCTATATACTTTATAAATAAAATAAAATAAAAATATAAAGTAACAATAAGTAAACTTATTGAAATAATTATAATTTAGTAAATAATTTTTTAATAAAGGTAAAATAGAGAATTTTAAAAGGCATTCTCCCCTTAACAATCAAGAGCAAGAAACAGTAGGACAACAAACAAATAGCTATTAAGTAGCTAAACAATGGTATCCCTACAATCAAGTAAGAGAAACACTACAAAATAGTAAAGCAATATTTTATAATTCCTCTTAAAGTGACTTCAGTTTGTAATCTACTAACTCAGCATCCTCTTGGAAAATTTCCTTGGCTTTTTGGCTTCTAGTTTTGATTCTTCAACCATTATTAGCTTGGGTCACCTAAGGGCTAAATTTTCTTTCAAAAGTTTGATGTTTATAGTGTGTTTTGAATAGTAGTTCTAGTGTAATCCACTGCTTTTTGTAGGTTACTTTTAATGTCGAGAATGTCCTTCTATAGATAGCAAAAATTAGGCATGCCCAAAAAATTAGTAGTCAATGTTGTGCAAGGGAAAAGTCAGAATCTAGGCATCTGCAACATTGATTTGGTTAGATTGAAATTGGATGACTGATTGAAATGGCACATGTGCCCCTATTCTTCATATTTGTCTTCTCAAGCTATGTATGTTCTGATGCACGTCAAAAGGGGCACAAGGCACAAAAGACAAGTTCAAATGTTAGTAGATTAGTTACAACCAAAATGAAACACAAATGAACCTACAAACCTTAAGATGCATATCAAGAGAGATATAAAGCACATAATAAAGAACACACATAAACGAAAAAGGGAAAGAAAACCCCCCAAGATGTTATCCAAAATGCTCATAGATATTCCTCCCTTGTTCCTCTCTTCTCCAAGTCCCACGTGAGTGTAGTTTGTAAGTTCTGATACTAAAAGTAAAGTACAGATGCCAATAGATAACAAGATAGGAGGGGGGGGGGGGGTGAATCATACAAACTTAATCTTCCATAAAATCAACAGATTCAACCTCGGTAACTTATACTTCAACTATATAACTAAAAACTACTAAACATGCTAACTCATAAACACATAATCATCATAACACTCATAACACCAGATTTAACGTGGAAACCCTAATAGGGAAAAACCACTGCGGGATTTCGGACCCACTAAGAAATATCTCTTCTAGAGTATGCTCGGTTAAAAGCAAATCCTGTTAAAGATTACAAACACATTGCTAGATGTGACCCTGTTAAGGGATTTCCCTCAGATCTGTTAGGATCTTCACTTTGTTAGAAGTGACCTTGTCAAAGGATTTCAAACACTAATTTAGAATGTTACCTTGCTAGAGGGTTTACAAATAAGACTGTTAAGTCCACTCGGTTAAGAGATTTTCTGTCACTTACAAAATAACAGTAATAAAAATATATCTGCAACTTCACATCTGAAATGCTAAAGTAGATTCTTATTTTCTTAAAACAATCTAGTCATAGGACTTATCTTGTCCCTCTGTTGGGTTCCTTACTCTGTTATTCAAACAGGTCTTCAAGCTTCTGTGCTTGGTAATCACTATGTAGCATCCATGTGCATACACTTGCCCGCATACATTGTTTATCAACAATTCCTTATTTGTAAACAATTGCTAACCGCTAAATCTCCTTGATCACATTTCCCATGATCAATCTTAGCCATCAGATCTTCAAACTTGACCAGGTTCAATGTATCCTTTCGATCTAAAAATGTTTTACCTTGCCTCGGGACTTGCATTCCCTTCTTGGAACTTGCACAAGGTTATTGAGGTTCAATCTGCGTTGTAGATCTTCCTGCCAATTTTCCTTTGCCATAGATCCTTAACAAACTTCATGCACGACATACCAATCATTTATACATCTCCAGCTAATCATTGTCCTTCATTAAATAATGCTTTTATCCATCCAATGCGATCTGTCATAACTTGGTTGCAACTTGGTAAATACTAAACTTTACTCGGTAGACATTCCACCTTCATTAACCGATATCAATAACCTTAGGATTTACCGACTAGGTTCTTTGCTCGGTGACATAGTATAGTATTAACCTTACAATCAATAACATATGTAGGATATCAAAACAATCTAAACATCATGATCTCATCATTGTTTAACTCGGTAATAGTTGCCCATTGAATATCTTATTTCTCTCCTTATTCATCACATTCTTTCTGTTTCTTTTACCGACATCATAATTCTCTTCAAATCAATCTTCTCAAGATATGGCAACATCATACTGAATCAGATAATCAATTTCTTGACATCAATGACAAAATAATGTTATAAACATAGTTATCATCCTTCTTCAGTTATATCAATAGTCTTCAACAACCTTCTCAATATCCTTAATGAATATCAACAATCTTTTTTTCTACTGAAATGCCAACAATCTCCCCCTTTGGCATTGATGGCAAAACCAACTTTTAAATGGTAATACCAACAAGATATTCAAATTGATTTGGATTTAGATTGCTGTTAGACTTCTCCTGTTATCCTTTTGTTGTTAAAATCTTCTGAAGTCTTCTCCCTTTTTTTATTAGGCTCCTGAGCTGTTGTCTTGCATTTAGTCTTCTCCATTTCTGCAATCTTCTCCCCCTGTCATTAGTCTTCTGTTATTTTCATCATTCAGGGCTTTACCATTTAGTCAATCATTTAGTCTTCTCCCCCTTTGACAACAATGCCAAAAAGTAAAAGAACTAAATCATGATTTCTTCCTCTGTGAAGTGATTTGCTTTGCTGTGTATCATCTTAGTCTCGATCAGAGCAACTTGTCTCTATTCACTATTTCCTGCCCAACTTTAGAAAACCTTCTAAAGTGCATAAATCAACATCAATCCACACATAATATTTTGTAGATTCATCAAATTGATGCTTTCACCGAACTCTGTCATTGAGTAGAAGATAGGGGTAGGACCCCTAACTTGCTTCTGAGATACTCAAAAGTGTCCCTTGGCAATAGTTTTGTGAAGATGTCTGCTAATTTCTCCTTTGAACTGATATATTCCAGCACAACTTTCTTCTCTTGAACTTCTTCTCTGAGATAATGATACTTTATAGATATATGCTTTGTCTTTGAGTGCATTACTGGATTCTTTGAAATGTTAATGGCACTAGTATTATCACAGAATATAGTTACTGGCTTGGTAAATTTCTCATTTATACCTTCCAACAGTTGTTTGATCCATGCTATATTGGTACAATTCAATATTGTTGCAACATATTCAGCTTATGTTGTTGACTGTGAGATACATCCTTGTTTCTTGCTAAGCCAACTCACTAGTCTTTCTCCTAAAAAGAAAGCTCCACCACTTGTGCTTTTCCTGTCATCAATGTTGCCTGCCCAATCAGCATCAGTATAAACTTTTAAATCAAAATCATTCTTCTTTTCATATACTAAGCCATAATCTTTAGTGCCTCTCAGGTATCTGAAAATTCTCTTGATTGTTGTCATATGGGTTTCCTTGGGATCTGCAGAGAATCTTGCAACAATACCTACTGCATGTTCTATATCCGGTCTACTATGCACAACATATTGCAATTTTCCAATCATAGATCGGTAAAGTGTCTCATCAACAGATGCAGATTCATCATTCTTTGATAGTTTACAGTTAGTAGTCATAGGAGTACTTACTAGTTTAGAATCCTCCATTCCAAATTTCTTCATGATTTCCTTTATGTACTTGGATTGAGTAATGAAAATCTCATCTTTCATTTGCAGTATCTGTAAACCTATAAAATACTTTATCTCACCGATTAGTGACATCTCAAATTCTTTGCACATTTCATTTCCAAAATTCTTGCATAGAGAGTCATTTCCACAAAATATAATATCATCAACAAATATGGCTGAGATCAGTATTCCATTGTCCTCATCTTTCTTCATGTACATATTGTTGTTTTCACTTGTCCTTATAAAACCAATCTTGATTAAGTAAGAGTGCAGTCTCTCATACCATGCTCTAGGTGCTTGTTTCAGACCATATAAAGCTTTGTTTAGTTTACATACCTGATCTTTACTCTTGTCTTCAACAAATCCTTCAGGTTGTTCAATGTAAACTTCTTCTTCTAGTATACCATTCAAAAATGCAGATTTAACATCCATTTGATATACCTTGAAATTTTTGAAAGCAGCATATGCCAACAATATTCTTACTCCCTCAAGTCTAGCCATAGGTGCAAAAGTCTCACCATAATCTATTCCTTCTTCTTGAGAATAACCTTTGCAAACTAGTCTTGCTTTGTTCCGAATGACCTCACCTTTTTCATTTAGCTTGTTTTTGAAAATCCACTTTGTACCGATTACATTTTTGTCTTTTGGTCTTGGGATCAATGTCCATGTGTCATTCTTCTTGATTTGATTGATCTCTTCTGTCATAGCCTTTACCCAATCTTCACTGTTAAATGTCTCTTTTACTATTCTCGGTTCAAATTCAGATATCAGACATGTGTTCTGTCTCAGTTTGTTCCTTGTCATCACTGGATCATCCTTATCTCCTATAATCTGACTTGATGCATGATGTCTTCTGACATATTTGACTAATATAGGCTCAGTAGGTTCTATATGATCTTCTTCATCACTCGGTAACTGGACATTATCTTCATTTTCTTCAGCAGCTTTCTCGGTAGGACTTCTCGGTTGAACATAAACAAATTCTTCATGATCTTCTAGTTCTTTGGAATTTCCTTCATCATTTCTTTCTGCAAATTCATCAATTTTCACATTTGCACTTTCCACTATTTTGTTAGATGATTTGATCAGACATTTAAATGCTTTACTTCTAGAAGAATAACCAAGAAATGTTCCTTCTTCACTTTTCTGATCAAACTTTCCATTTCTGTCATCTTTGTGAACATAGCATCTACTTCCAAAGATTTTAAAATAACTTACATTAGGTTTCTTGTCATACTAGATCTCATATGGTGTCTTCATAGTTCCTTTCTTCAATTGAACTCGGTTCAGGGTGTAAACTGTAGTGTTGATTGCTTCTCTCCAAAATGTTTGAGGTACCCTTTTTCTATCATCAGGGTTCTGGCACAATCCACAATTGATCTGTTTCTTCTCTTGGCTATCCCATTTTGCTGAAGTGTTCTCGATGTAGATACTTGCCTTTTTATACCATGATCATTGCAGAATAAGTTAAATTCATCAGAAGTGAACTCTCCTCCTCTATCAGATCTAAGACATTTCAGTTGTCTTCCTGTTTCATTTTCAACTCTTGCCTTGTACCATTTGAACATTTGAAAAGCTTCTGATTTTTCTTTTAAAAACATAACTGACATCATCCTTGAGTAATCATCCACAAATAATATGAAATATTTATCACCATAATAACTTTGAACTTTCATGGGACCACAAAGATCAATGTGTACTAGATCTAAAATTCCTTTAGAAGTGGAGGAATTACTTGTAAAGCTTGATCTTGTCATCTTACCCATATGGCATCCTCGTCACATAGCATTCTCAGGTTTTTCTAGACTCAGTAGACCTCTTACTCGGTGCTTCTTACTTATTTTGATCAGATTATCAAATTTTACATGATAAAACCTTTTATGCCATAACCAGGTATCATCAATCTTAGCATAAAGACACTTGTTCCAAGTTGAGTCAAGATGAAATGTATTACCTTTTGTTTGTGTCTCGGTAGCAGCTAACTTTCCATGCTTGTCATGAACTTTGACAATTCCTTTCTGAAATTCTATTCGGTATCCTATATTGTTTAGCTGTGCTACACTCAACAAACTGTATTTCAAACCTTCAACCCAGTATACATCATCACATTTAGCATTGTCAAGAAGTGTTATATATCCTTTACCTTTCATCGGACATGGTGCATCATTACCAAATCTTACATAGCCTCCATCATAGTCTTCTAATTTAACAAACTTGTGTTTATCACCTGTCATATGATATGAGCATCCACTGTCTATGATCCAAGAATCATTATTATTTATGTGAGATATTAGGGCTTTTTCTTCATACCTTTCTTCATCAGATCCATCTTTAATAGCCACATAAACAACTTCCTCAGTGTCAGTTTCATCAGATTTGTCATCGTTGGATTCCTCATCGGCTACTAGACATGTCTTTCTATCTCTCCTTTTGAAGTCTCGGTGTCCTCTGTATTGGTTGTCTTTCTGCCTGTTATCTCGGTATTCTCTCTTTTCACTAGATTCTTTGTCAGGGCAGTTAGAAGCCATATGTCATATTTTATCACAATTGAAACATTTTAAAGGTAGCTTTCCTTTATACTTACCTTTTCCTCTCGGTCACCTTCTGGATAATAATGCTTCAAACTCTTCTTGCTTCTTGATTTCCTCATACAGTTTGTGTACTTCTTCCATGTTCTTACAAAATCTTTCACTTGCTCCACTGTGATTCCCTTCAGAATACTTACTCATTCTATCATTGTAATCATCAGATTCACCAATATGAAAAGAACTGAATGCAGATTCAACTTTATTTACCGAAGACCCACTGTTATCAAAATTGCTTAACTCAAATGCATGTAGCTTACCAATAGTAGCATCCAGAGAAACTGGCATGTTAGGTACAGACCTCAATTCATTGAATGCAGAGACTCGAATAGCATAAGCAGGTAGAAGGGTTCTCAACAACTTACTTGTTATATCCTTTTCTTCAATAGTTCTTCCTGCTGCTTTAATTTGATTGACAATCTCCTTTAGTCTTGTACTGTATTGGGTTATGTTCTCACCTTCATTCATTTTAATGGATTCAAGTTGTCCTCTTAGACTATCTACTTTTGCTCTTTGAACATGTTCATCACCACCATACATAGATATGAGCTTAGTCCACATTGCTTTTGCATCATTACAACCTTCTAGATCATTAAACTTTGAGTCGGTCAATGTTGATGTTATTTCAATCATAGCTTGAATATGTTCTTGCTTTGCCTTTATCTCTTCCAAGGTCATTGGGTTGGTGCTCAGTGAAATGTAATCATTCTCCGAATAATATGTTGCATATTCTCCAATTCCTGATAAATGCAACTTCATCCTTTTCTGCCATGTGGAGAAACTTGACTTGTTCAGCTTCGGTGCATCCCTTTTATACATCTTCGGATCTTTGCCTCAAGTACCTTTAAACTTTTCTTATGGAGTCCAAAGAACTGATACCAATTGTAAGTTCTAATACTAAAAGTAAATTACAGATGCTAGTAGCTAACAAGATGAGAGGGGGGGGTGAATCATACATAATAATCTTCCATAAAATCAACAGATTCAACCTTGATAACTTATACTTCAGCTATATAACTAAAAACTACTAAACATGCTAACTCATAAACACATAATCATCATAACACTCATAACACCAGATTTAACGTGGAAACCCTAATAGGGAAAAACCACTATGGTATTTTGGATCCACTAAGAAATATACTCTTCTAGAGTATGCTCGGTTAAAAGCAAATCTTGTTAAAGATTACAAACATATTGCTAGATGTGACCCAGTTAAGGGATTTCCCTCAGATCTGTTAGGATCTTCACTTTGTTAGAAGTGACCTTGTCAAAGGATTTCAAACACTAATTTAGAATGTTACCTTGCTAGAGGGTTTACAAATAAGACTGTTAAGTCCACTCGGTTAAGAGATTTTCTATCACTTACAAAATAACAGTAATAAAAATATATCTGCAACTTCACATCTGAAATGCTAAAGCAGATTCTTATTTGCTCAATACAATCTAGTCATAGGACTTATCTTGTCCCTTTGTTGGGCTCCTTACTCTGTTATTCAAACAGGTCTTCAAGCTTCTGTGCTCGGTAATCACTATGTAGCATCCATGTGCATACACTTGCCCGCATACATTGTTTATCAACAATTCCTTATTTATAAACAATTGCTAACAGCTAAATCTCCTTGATCACATTTCCCATGATCAATCTTAGCCATCAGATCTTCAAACTTGACTAGGTTCAATGTATCCTTTCAAACTGAAAATGTTTTACCTTGCCTCGGGACTTGCATTCCCTTCTTGGAACTTGCACAAGGTTATTGCGGTTCAATCTGCATTGTAGATCTTCCTGCCGATTTTCCTTTGCCATAGATCCTTAACAAACTTTATGCATGACATACCGATCATTTATACATCTCCAGCTAATCATTGTCCTTCATTAAATAATGCTTTTATCCATCCAATGCGATCTGTCATAACTCGGTTTCAACTCGGTAAATACTAAACTTTACTCGGTAGACATTCCACCTCCATTAACCGATATCGATAACCTTAGGGTTTACCGACTAGGTTCTTTGCTCAGTGACATAGTATAGTATTAACCTTACAATCAACAACATATGTAGGATATCAAAACAATCTAAACATCATGATCTCATCATTGTCTAACTTGGTAATAGTTACCCATTGAATATCTTATTTCTCCCCTTATTCATCACATTCTTTATGTTTCTTTTACCGACATCATAATTCTCTTCAAATCAATCTTCTCAAGATATGGCAACATCATACTGAATCAAATAATCAATTTCTTGACATCAATGACAAAATAATGTTATAAAGATAGTTATCATCCTTCTTCAGTTATATCAATAGTCTTCAACAACCTTCTTAATATCCTTAAGGAATATCAACAATCTTTCTTTCTACTGAAATGCCAACATAGCTCTCAACTTTTTGCACTATCCATGGATGTCTTATGAAGATTCAAGATGGTTATGAAAATGAAAACAAATGCTTATGCAAAGATAGATGATTTACTATGAGAAAGCTCCTAATTAATCTATGTAAATCTTAGAATAATAACAATGCAAATGCTTCTTAATGCTCTCTAAAATGACTATAAGTTTGATGCACAAAAGACTTCTGATCCTGAAAATGAAGAATGAGAGCTCTATTTATAGGGGAAATAGGGCAATGGATGGTCAAGATTGAGTAATCTTAACAAGGGCCAGGATTGAAAGTTAATCAATCCATGTGATGGCTTTCAACCCAATCCCATGACAAATGTCAACATGAGATGGCTTGCGAGGAGAGGGAAGAAACATTAAATATTTGAGATGACATGAAGGTTACCCTAGGAGGGTTTGGTTAGGCTTGAGTTAGTGAATAAAGCTTTTATCCAATGAATAATGCCTTTACCCAATGGATAAACTCTTGCGCAAGAGTTAATGGAGATAACCATGGTCAAAGCAATAAATGCTTGAAGAGACCCATGAGTTAAATGAGGGTTGAGTTAGAGGGAAAGCCTCTAACCATGTGGGTAAGTTGAGTTTAACCATAAATGGTTATGTAAGAGCCATAAACGGTTTAGAAGACTTTGGGGGTTAACTTGTTGAAGGATAAAAAACCTTTAATGCATTTCAAATACTTTGGAGGCTTTGATAAGTGACTTCTCTTTGCTTAGGAATGTGAGAATAATTAGGAGATGAATTAGGCTAAATTGGAATGGATTAGAAGAATCTAGAAGGGGTTTAAGAGGCAAGTGGGTTTGGTGGGTGAGAGAAAATAGGATTTTATTTAGAAATAAAATCTATTTATTGGTGCAACTTGCATTTGTAGGAGAATGCAAGGGGGAGGTTTTTAGAGATTTTAAATAAATATTTATTTATTTTCAATGTGGAGAAGGGTTAATTAAACAAATATGTTGTATTCATTTAATTAATTGTTGGAATATGGTTTAATGAATTAATTTAAATAAATTGAATAATTTATTTAATTAATAGGAGAAGAGGTTCAAGATGAATTAATTAAATATCAATTTAATTAACCGTTGAATGATGGTTAAATAATCAAATAAATACTAAATATTCATTTAATTAAATGGACAAATTTATGTGTCTACATGTTCTATTTGCAAGCTATTGAAAATATTAGATTTTGTTGACATTTTTATTAACTCTACATTCTTTATGTCAAGGACAACTCTAGAGTCTCCATGATAGTTTTCACATACTAGCTCAAAAGTATGCCTCTCATCAAGAACTGAATTCAACTGATACATATTCAAGTTTCTATCTGAATAAACTAAAGATATTGTCTTAGGACATGCAGTTCTCAATTCTTCTTTCCATTTCTCTAAGGTCTTTGCTTTATCTTAATCATCTTTTATACATGGAAATACATTATATTTTGTTTGATCAACAATGTTCAATTTATGTTTCAATTGCTTGTCAAGATCCACCATCTATGATACCATCTTCTCCAATAAGAAAACATTATCAAAAATTGCTCAAAGTTCCATTGGTTTCTCTTGATCATACTTTGATTGTTTAACCATGTCTCTAAGCCTATGTATTCTTAGAAGTCATCTCTCTCTTATTGGTTTTAGATTTTTAAAATCCATATCATACTTGATCACTACATAAGTTAAGTCACAATATCCATTGTGGGCATCATCTACCTTTGCATTTATCTTGGTTAACCTATTCACAATTTGCATTTTTCTTCCTTTAATTATCTCAATCTCATCTTTCACTTCTGTAATCTATGTTAGCAAAAATTCCCTAAAAATTGGGAACACCCGACCAGATGATGAGGAAGCATATACCATTTTCACTGGAGCACTTTTCAACACCTATATATATGCTTTCGGACATTTTTTCTCAATTGTAGATTGCATGCACTCTTTCTTCAAGGCTTCATGATCTATTTGAAGCTTCTTAGTAGTAGCCTTGTTAAATAAAACAATATTGACAACTAGAATTGTAGCCTCTAGAGTGAATATCAAAAACTCTCTTCACTAAAGCACTTCCTTTCAAATATTCTAGATTCTAGACCAAGTTTGTCTTGGTTGTATTAGAAGCTAAAGCCCATATCATCAAAGTCTCATATGTGGACTAAATATAGAACCACAAAAATCTTTCTCTACTTTCTCCTCTAATGAATATACTTGTTTCTCATGTTTACCCAGAATATTAAATGTCAAGGTAGTAGAAAAGTCTCAATGTGGCAACAAAAGAAATCTACTCTCCTTGACCAATTTTCTACCCTTCTCTGGTGTAATTTTATCAGCCCTAAGGTTGATCTTATCTAACATTTCTACTCCAATTCTATCCTACTTTGAGGGTGGTGGTTTATTTCTTTCTTCAACCACCAATCTTTGATACTCATTATTTTTTAATGAAATGATAAAATCCCTAAATTCTTGTGTTTGGACAAAGCTATCTTCATCAAGGAAGTGATTGCATGTTGATTCTCTAATGCCATTTGTGTGGTCCTCTACTATATTTAAATTAGATCTAACTTTTTGTTATGATGCATAATATGGACAATCATTTTTTATGTGGAAGGTGAAGCTAGAGGAGAAGGTAGATGATGATAGGGGATGATGGAGCCTCTTGAATATTTGGCTCAACAACAATATGCACATCTTCCTCAACATCAAAAATTTCAATTGATTTTCCCTTATTCTACTCCAAATAAATTAGATTTGCTCTCTTGGTAGGTGTCTCTTTAGCTTTATCTTCCTTGACCTTAGCAACAATGGGTTGCTTATCTTTACTAATCACTTTCTTTTGAATCAAGGTAATGTAATGCTCAGGAAATCTCTTAATCCTAGTGAATGGATTTTTTCATTTAACAAATAATCCTGAAAAATTGGAATTATCATCTCTTGGCATCTCCTCAACCCTCATGGTTGTATGAACATATTCTCCTTTTATTGTGCACCTCTTCTATAGTGGCATAGTTTCTAATTACATGTTTTTCAAACATCATTACATGGACCATTAGAAGCCTCTATTTTAGTATGATATGGAACCCTCCATATAAAAATCCTTTAGATATGCATACCTCATATTGTATGATTTCAAGATTGAATATATCTAATCAAGCCCATGTTGGAAACAACAATGAAGGAAAACTGAGAGGGGGGGAGGGGGGGAGGGGATCAATTTTCACTAAATTAAACAATTTAAGAACAACTTCATATCTGATCAATTGTAGCAAGAAAAAAGATAAACACAATAACACCAAAACACATAACACCAAGATTTTGACGTGGAAAACCCGGTTAAGGGAAAAACCATGGTGGGAACCTACCCACAGTAAGATGATACTCTGCAATAGTATATGGAAATATTACAATGGGGAATGCACATGCATTCAGGCACACTGCCTACAGCTCACTGCTCAAAAATAAGAAACCCAGAAAGGCTACAACCTTAAGGGAAGGCTCATTGCCTTACAAAGATCGGACAACAATCCAAATTACATGAACAGAAAGAATAGCATCTCCTAATGCCTGATGATAGTTCTAGTTAAGGACATTTGTCTTCTCTACAATAGTCTCTGCTCTAAACTTCTCACTGAAAGATGAATTCAATTGTTCGCACATGCACCACTCTCTGATAATGCAGACTCAACACCTATCATCAAATTACATGAATATGACACCTATTTATACAAATCATCAACCTTGACTACAAGGTCGACTCAACCCTTAAGACCTAATTACAAAATTATATCACATGATACATTTATCAACCACCGGACCAATACAATGCCAAGATGACATATCATGGACCCAAATCAAATCCTCAAACATGCAACACCACCAGAAATCTCGCCAAGATCATCTGCAACACGCTACACCACCAAAAATGTTGCATAACACAAAGAACATCACCAGACCCATAAGATCCTCAATAACTCTCACAATGATCAATGCAGACCAGCAAAACAAATAGGACATGATTAGGAAACACCAACAAGCACATTAGAATCATTTCCAATAGTTGCACCAACACCACTTAATCAAATCTTCATCGATCAACACACTAATACTCAAGAACACTCAAACAACAACAACTGGGACTAAAAATATAACTTGTGGAGCACCAAATCTTGAACCATCTAAATTGAATATACACGTGAATATCCTAAACAATCTTCCAAATCCGCAACTCAAGATATAATCATTCCGGAGCACAACAAATCAAATAACAAAACACTGCAACACTGAAAAACCAATCCTCGTACTGGAATCCATAACTTGATCAAATCACCACATAGCATCATGAAACCAACATTTAATCAACTAGAGATACTTCATTACCGAAATAAAAAATCCTCTTGCAGACTTGTTGATGCGGATTAACTCACCAAACCAACTCTCTGCAATACCGGAACACAGAAACACAGGAATATGTTGATATCAATGACAACATATCCTAGCAGTAGAAATGCCCAACAATCTCCCCCTTTGGCATTGATGGAAACATATGAATGTGAAAAACAATCAATGCAAAGAAAGAAATCAACACCAACAATGTCCCCCTGAAATCATGCACACAAAGCTTCCAAGATAAGGCAGTTTTTCACATGCTTTTCTACCCCTTTGTTAGCAATGCCAAAGACACATACATATCATGCATCTCTCCCTATAAGAAGGACAATCTCCCCCCCTTAGGATAAACTCACACACACACAGTGACTACTCTGGTTGAGTAGCAGCTCCTACTCATCAATCCGGATAAGAAGATAAGACTATGAAGTCCACTGGATTGATGCATCTCAATGCATCTAGTTCTCATTAGAAGGGGCAAAGACCCCTAACTCATCTCTCAGATATACAAATGTATCTGTAGGGAAAGGCTTAGTAAAAATATTTGCAATCCAATCCTTTGTAGATACATAGTCCAATTTGACTTCTTCCTCACTGACTTTCTCCCTCAAGAAATGATACTTGATTGATATATGCTTTGTTTTAGAATGCAGTACCAGATTCTTGGAAATGTTAATAGCACTTGAATTATCACAATATATAATAGTAGGTTCATCATAAACAACTCTAATGTCCTTCAGTATCTACTTCATCCAAACTACCTGAGTACAGTTGCTAGCAGCAACAATGTATTCAACTTCTACAGTAGATAGAGAGATAGCATCTTGTTTCTTACTTGCCCAAGAAACCAAATTATTTCCCAAAAAGAATGCTCCATCGGTACTGCTCTTTCGGTCATCAGCATCACATGCCCAATCAACATCAATATAAGCACATAACATGAAATCATTATTCTTTGAATACCACAAACCATAGTCAACTATCCCCTTCAAGTATCTAAAAATCCTCTTCACAGCTGTAACATGACTTTCTTTAGGATCAACTTGAAATATCGTACAAAGACAAATAGCATGCATAATATATGGTCTAGTCTGAGTCAAGTATAGAAATCCACCAACCATATATTTATACAAGGTCTGATTAACTTTCAAAGATTCATCATGCTTAGATAGCTTGCATCCAATCACCATAGGAGTTCCAACAAGTTTGGAGTTATCTAACCCAAACTTCTTCAACAATTTCTTTACAAAATCCTAACTTCATCAAATACCTGTCCAATCTAGCATACTAAGCTCTAGGGCTTGTTTAAGTTCATACAATGCTTTCTTCAATCTGCATACCATGTCTCCTTCATTTGCTAATGAAAACCCATCTAGTTTCTCAATGTAGACTTCCTCTTCCAAATCACCATTCAAAAAGGCTGACTTCACATCCATCTTAAAAGAAGCATATGCAACAAGTAATCTAACAACTTCAATTCAAGCTACCGAAGAAAAAGTCTCCTCATAATCAATTCCTTCCATTTGTGAATATCCTTTACATACCAATCTTGCTTTGTTTCTAACCATTTCACCAACTTCATTTAATTTTTTTTTGAATACTCATTTAGTACCAATCACATTATTGTCCTTTGGTCTCAAAACAAGTTCCCATGTATTGTTCTTCTCAATCTGATTCAATTCTTCTTCCATAGCTTTTATCCAATTCTCATCTTTACAAGCTTCAACAACATCTTTAGGTTCAATCTTGGAAATCAAACATACATCTTTAGAAACAATCCTTCTCCTAGTCATCACATTTTTATTTTTATCACCAATTATTAGAGTTATCATGTTATGGCTAATAATTATTTATTTAATTATTAGTCTATTATACTCTACGCTTAAGCTAAACTTAGGCATCTTATAATTCTTTAGGGTTTTTCTCCTTTAGGGTTTCTAGTATCCTTTTATAAGGATTCTCTCTTTGTAATTTAAGTAATTGTATTGAATTATTCTTGCACAATCAATATGACTCCTCTTTTATAGATCATTGAATTCTAGCCTCCATAGCTTTGTTTTTGCTTCTCTCCTTTTGTGATAGGTTTGCATGCAGGTGATCCTTGGGAGCTGTAGAGTTGATTTTTCCTCAACACCTATATGGTATTAGAGCAAATTTGGGTCTCGGCAACAAAGCCTGATGAGGTACCCAATCACAACCAAATCTCTATAAACCGGAGAAATAGAGAAAACCACATGGGAAAAACTCTACTCCAAAAAAGAGATGGAAAAAGCATGCTAACAAAACATGAAGGAAGGAAGGCCTCAATGAAACCCCCCAAGGACAACTTCCTTCACCCCAAGCATAGAGCGCAACTGAAGGTAGCATGGAGATGTGAAAGGTTTAGTGAAGATGTCAGAAACATTCTCCTTTGTAGGTATGTACTCCAAGATGAGAAAGCCATCCTGAATCAACTGTCTGATGAAGTGCATGTGAATCTCAATGTGTTTAGTCCTCTGATGCTCCACTGGGTTGCGGGAAATGTGAGTGGCACTTTGATTGTCACATCAAAGAATAGTGGGACTATCAGGACAGAACCCAAACTCATTCATCAACTATCAAAGCTGCCGCTGCCAGTTGTGTCACCCACTGGCCACTGGAGCTCCACTAGACCCTGTTTTACATGCTTTTTGATAGGGGGTCGGTTTTTTGCCATAACCTGGGCAAACGGAGTCAGATTTTGGCAAACAAATAGGTGTTAGAAATATCTTTTTGAGATATCTTCAGATATGGAGGTTTGATCTTCTATTTTTTTTTGTTTTGATGTCCTTTTTTGACGTGAAATCTAGAAGTTCTTTTTTGCACTCCGGGAGGCATATCTTGAGCATCCGGACTCTGTTTTTGGCACACGAGATATCGTTGGAAAGCTAGTTCTGTGAAATTTCCAGTGGTATGGTTATTATTTCCAAATTATTCTCTAGGTACATTTTATTCAATGCTTTTCATTTATGCACTGTGGTGAATATCTTGGATGTTTTAGCTCCTGGGATCCTTTTCTTTGTGTGGGATGACTCATCTTTGGCTATTATTTATATATTTATAGCCTTGTGTATTCTTTGAGAATTGTATACATCATTTTGTAAGCATTTTCCTTGTTGCAAACACACTGAGATAAAGTGCCACTATGCTTTGCATGCTTTGGATCTTGCACATCTTGTGCCATATTGTACTCGCACTCCATTATAAAGGTCATGGGGGGGTTTTATGTTTGCCTTTGTTTACCATCTACCTTTATCATGTGAATGTTCCTTCCATGACATTAGCCTCATGATGTGTGGCAAGTGAGTGATCCTTCCATGACACTAGCCTTTATATGTGTTTGTACTTTCTGATGCACTCATAATGTTCCTGGTTCTTCGTCATGCAGTTTTTCCTAGCATTCAGTTTCAATGTACTTGTCACCTCTCCCTTGTCAACATTATGGGGGGGTTTCTCTTGTTGGTTGTTGGTTATAATTCTTCCTTGGTTCGTTGGAGTGAGCTACGTATTCAGTATTTGTTCCTATGTACTAGGTGGATGTAGCGGCTGGTTACCTATGCATATCGGTGAGATGGATCATTTATCACGTGGACACTCTTTCATTCCTATTTTTGGAGGCAACCTTCCATCTTCGATTGATCAACTCTTCAGACTTTGGTTTTTTTCCCATCTGTATCTTCGAGTTTAGTTGTTTGCCTTCCTTTGCCATCTGATTCGAGTAGTGTTATTTGAGGGTACTCATGCAAACTACAGTCTTCTATACCTAATCATCTACTATTTCAGTGGAGGTTCTTCAGATCGACAATTATTCTTTAGCAGTGTTTGTTGCTTCATGCTTCAGTGGTGTTCTTCATGTTCATCCTTTGTTCCTTTTTTCTGGGATATTCTCTTGTTTGGAGGCTTCTTCAGTCCTTCACTTGTATTTCTCTCTTTAGGAGAAGATTTTTTCCCATGAGGTTTTCTCCTTTTCTTGAGTTGTGAGAGATCTTTTGTACTTGGGTTCCTCATCAAACCTAGTTGCTAGGACCCATTGTTACTTTCATGCATTTTGTTTACATGCATTTTTTAGTCCTTTGTTGTTTTTAGCTACTCCCTAAGTTCATCTTAAGGGGGGTATTAGAGTTATCATGTTGTGGCTAATAATTATTTATTTAATTATTAGTCTAGTATACTCTATGCTTAAGCTAAACTTAGGCATCTTATAATTCTTTAGGGTTTTATCCTTTAGGGTTTCTAGTATCCTTTTATAAGGATTCTCTCTTTCTTATTTAAGTAATTCTATTGCATTATTCCTGCACAATCAATATGACTCCTCTTTTCTAGATCATTGAATTCTGGCCTCCATAGCTTTGTTTTTGCTTCTCTCCTTTCGTGATAAGTTTGCATGCAGGTGATCCTTGGGAGCTGTAGAGTTGATTTTTCCTCAACACCTATACCAATAATATGATTTTTCTGAATGATTTAATCTCATGAACCTTGAACTCTTATGATTATTCTGATTCTCAGGTTCTTGAACTTCTTCATCGACAACAACAATATCTGGATTAACTGTATCTACCAGATCATTTTGCTTAAGGTTCTTAGTATGCACTTTCTTTGAAATGACATCATGATGATCAAACTCATATCTGCAAGCTCTGATTTGCTTTCCATGACATTCATCAACCTTCACATTTTATTTCTACTATCTTTCTCAACCTCTTATTGTAACACCGACATGCCTTGCTTTTGTAGAATAACCAAAGAATATTCCTTCATCACATCTTGCATCAAACTTTCCTATATCCTCATCTCTTTTGATATAACATTTGCTTCCAAAAATTTTGAAATATCTAACTGTAGGAACATGACCAAACCATAACTCATAAGGAGTCTTACCGGAACCACCTTTTATCTGTACCCGGTTGAATGTGTATACAACAATGCTAACAAATTCTCTCCAAAAGGTCTTTGGAACATTCCCTTCAATCAACATAGTCCTAGCAGCATCCAAAATAGTTATGTTCTTCCTTTCAACAACTCCATTCTACTGAGGGGTTCTAGGTGCAGATAATTGTCTTCTAATTCCATGATTTTCACAAAATGAATCAAACTCACCAAATCTGAATTCTCCTCCTCTGTCAAATCTCAAACATTTCATCTTCAATCATGTCTCGGCCTCCACCTTATCTTTAAATATATTGAATTTATCCAGTGCTTCTGATTTCTCCCTTAGAAAAGTAACCCACATCATTCTAGATTAGTCATCAATTACCAACATGAAATACTTGTCACCTTGCAAGCTTCTCACTCTTGTAGGACCACATAAATCAGTATGGACAAGATCTAATAATCTATTAGATGTATACAACTTACTCTTGAATGACATTCTTTACATACCGGATTAAAAAGTTTCACAATCTTAGGCAAGTCTCTAACAACTTGAGTAGAACTTATCTTAATCATGCAATCAAAATTAACATGACACATCCTTTTATGCCACAACCAGCTTTCATCTATTTGAGAAATCAAACAAATTTTCTCACCAACTTTCAAATGAAAGATATTACCTTTAGTCATAGTTCCTGATGCAATCTCTATACCAGAGGCATTCAGAATCTTGCATTTACTGTTCTTGAATTGCAAATCATATCCCTTATCAACCATCTATCCAACACTCAAAATATTATGCTTCAAACCTTCAACATATAGGACATCATCAGTATTATGCTTACCATCAAGAGAAATAGAACCTCTACCATGAATTACACAAGCTTTATCAATGCTTTATCATCTCCAAATCTTACTATACCACCATCATACTTCTCCATATTCAAAAATTATTTTATCACCTACCATATGATGTGAACAACCGCTTTCAATTACCCATTCATCTTTCTTTTCAATCTTAGTAGCCAAAGCCTTCTCCTCAATAATGCAACTTGTAGAATTCACTGGTACTAGATTATCTTCCTTGATAGCAATAAATACAAATTCATCTTCTGAATTCCCATTCTCAGATTCTTCATCTGTCACACCTTCATTAGTAGCATAATAACATTTCTTCTGATATTTGTACTTCTGGTTAGACTTATAGGGCTTATCATACTTGTCATGCTTCTCATGTCTATCATGATTATCATACTTTGACATTCTTTCAAGACACCTAGAAGCAAAATGTCATATCTTATTACAAGAGAAACATTTCAAAGGTAACTTCCCATCATACTTCCCATCTCCCTTAGGTAATCTTCGAGCAATAAGTGCTTCAAGTTCTTCCAACTCTCTTTCTTGCTCTTCCATCTCTCTCATTTCCCTTTCATATCTAGAAACCCTAGATGAACTTTCTCTGGGATAATACTTCTGCTTCTCAGATACAAAGGCTTTAAATGCAATCTCAGATTTACCATGTGATTATACAAATTCACTCAACTCAAAAGAAACAAGTTTACCAACCAACATGTCTCTTGTCACAGTGGTCACAGTCTGGATCTCCTCAATAGCAACAAATTTAGATTTTTAAGAAGGCAAAGATCTCAGCACTTTAGCAACAATCTCGTCTTCTTCAAGAGTTCCACCGTCACATCTGATGTTCATGACAAGTTCATTCATTTTATCCATAAAGGATGATATGTTCTCATCTTCTCCCATCTTTAGCATCTCATACTTTCCTTTCAAACTCTGCAATTTATCAACTTTGACATGTTTATCTCCTTCATACAAGGTCTCTAACTTTTCCCAGACCTCATGTGCAGTCTGCAATCCCACCACACTAGTCATCTTTGAATCGATCAGAGCACTCAACAATGCCTCTTTATCTCTTATGTTATGTCCAGCATCCCCGATCTCATTTGCAGTAACCGAACAATTCTGAGGAACACTGTAGGTATTCTTTGTAATCTTCCAATAATCATCTCCAAGACACTTCAAGTGGCACTCCATCCAGTCCTTCTATATAGTGTAATTTCCTCCATCAAATCTCAGACTCTCTTTCTTGAAAACATAGGTTGCCATCCCGGATCACCTCAAGTGGTCAAGATTCTTCCAAAGGATCTAGCTCTGATACCAATTATTGGCAACAACAATGAAGGAAAACTGAGAGGGGGGGGAGAATTAGTTTTCATCGGATTAAGCAATTTAAGCACAACTTCATATTTGATCAATTGTAGCAAGAACAAAGATAAACACAATAACACCAATATTTTGATGTGGAAAAACCTGTTAAGGGAAAAACCGTGGTGAGAGCCTACCCACAGTAAGATGATACTCTGTAGTAGTATGTGAAAATATTACAATGGGGAATGCACATGCATTCAGGCATAGTGCCTAGAGCTCAGTACTCAAAAATAAAAAAACACAAAAAGGCTACAACCTTAAGGGAAGGCTCACTACCTTACAAAGATTGAACAACAATCCGTCTTATATGAACTGAAAGAATACCATCTTCTAATGCCTGATGACAGTTCCCGTTAAGCACATTTATCTGCTCTGAACACTCTCTTCTCTACACTTCTCACCAAAAGATGAATTTTCTTGTTCACACATGCACCACTCTCTGATAATGTAGACTCAACACCTATCATCAAATTACATGAATATGGCACTATTTATACAAATCATCAACCTTGAATACAAGGTCGGCTCAACCCTTAAGACCTAATTACAAAATTACATCACACGATGCATAGATCAACCACCAAACCAATACATTGGCAAGATGACATAGCATGGACCCAAATAAAATCCTCGAACATGCAACACCACTAGAAATCTTGCCAAGATCATCCGCAACACGCTACACCACCGAAAATGTTGCATAACACAAAGAACATCACCGGACCCATAAGATCCTCAATAACAAGCACAATGATCAATGCGGACCAGAAAAACAAATAGGATACAATTAGGAAACACCAACAAGC
Organism: Cryptomeria japonica; assembly: GCF_030272615.1. Classification (NCBI taxonomy): domain Eukaryota; kingdom Viridiplantae; phylum Streptophyta; class Pinopsida; order Cupressales; family Cupressaceae; genus Cryptomeria; species Cryptomeria japonica. The sequence continues at coordinate 475,741,622 of NC_081414.1, read as the reverse complement.
ACGTTAGAATCATCTGCAATAGCTGCACCAACACCACTTAATCAATTCTTCATCAATCAACACACTGATACTCAAGAACACTCAAACAACAATAACTGGGACTAGAAAGATAACTTGCGGAGCACCAAATTACAAACCATCTGAATTGAAGATACACATGAACATCCCAAACACTCTCCCAAATCCGCAACTTAAGATATAATCATTTTGGAGCATAGTGGCTCAAATATTAGAACATTGTAACACTGAACATTGAAAAACCAATCCTCATACTGGAATCCATAACTTGATCAAATCACCACGTAGCATCATAAAACCAATACTTTATCAACTAGAGATACTTCATTACCGAAATCACAAATCCTCTTGCAGACTTGCTATTGCAGATTAACTCACCAAACCAACTCTCTGCAATACTAGAACACAAAAACATAGGAATATGTTGACATCAATTACAACAACATGTCCTAACAACAACAATGTCCAACAATCTCCCCCTTTGGAATTTATGGCAGCATATGAATGTGAAAAACAATCAATGCAAATAAATAAATCAACACCAACAACCCATCCTTATTTGTAGCTGTAAAATCTGCAAACCTAATTGAAGTAGGGAAAAATCAAACATTCCTCTATCCACTTATAAGTATCTTATATGTTTCATGTAATTTCCAAATTACCTCTAGAAAGACAATCCTTATTGGCACACATCTTGGCAGCACATTGGGATACACATGACAACCATATCCTAATTATATGGGTATTGGTATAAAGATGCCAATCCCCCAATTATGTGAAATCCCAAGATCAAGATTTATGTCAACAAGTCTTAGGAAGTCCAACACTTCCTTGGCGATTTTGAGTTCTAGTTCATAAAAATAACTTAGAATTTTCTAAACAAAGTTCTCTTGAAAAGTTAAAAAATCTAGGGGCTTATCCTACAATATTATGGTTAACTTGTGGCATTGTTGATAGTGCCACCAAGGTTGAAATTCCTATTGGGCTACTATGGTGTTAGCTTTCATGTACATGAATGGAACTAGCATCTTGGCCTTAACAACATGGACTACAATTTGACACAATGTGTAGTATGAATTCACAAAATAATCTTTGAATGTATAAACTCCAAAGGGCTCCTTCTCAAATTGAGAAATTAGAAACACAATTTTTTCAAGGCCCTTGATTCTAAACTTTGAGATGGTAACACTTTTGAACACATACTAATGTGTTTCATACTCCTCTCTAAAGTTATTAAAGTTGATAGGATTTGATGCTCCCAAATTTAAGTTAAATATTTTTAAAATTACAACCTTAGCAAAATTGACCATTTCCACACCAATGGAAAAGAGAATACCTCTCTTCTAAACATCATACCTCTAGGAAACTACTTTTATGAGGTCCAAATCTAGGAAGACATTTGACATAGCTAATTTTCCCATATTTAGGTACCATCTATTCCTAAAAGGAAACATAGAACATATTTTCTTGTACCCATGGTCGAATAAGCTCCACCCTGTCTCAGGTAAGTGTGCATCTTGCATACCAACAAGTTAACCAGGAGCTTATCATTAGGTACCTCAGGACCATTGAATTGTAATACTCTCCTTTCTCTATTTAACTATCTAAACTAATGTATTCATTCAATTTCCTTGATGCTTGGGAAATAATAACTTTCTTACTCATATTTACTATAATTGAGACTAGGGATTTAACTTTACAACTAGGATTTATCTTTTCAACAAGCATAGACTTCAATTTTTGGCCTAATTACTCAAAAAAAAAATCTAATTCTTAGTTTAGAGCATGTTTTATCTAGTCATTCACTACAAACCCTAGTTTTCACTAAAACTAATTGTTAAGACCAAATTAGAAATCAATTGTGGCTAATGAGGTGGTCCAAATTAATCATTTGTTTGCATCAAAAAACTCAAAATCTGACCTAAACTAGTCATTGTTCTAGTACTGTAGTTTGTGTTCGAGCTGCAAACCAAATACTAGCCATTTTCCAAGTTCAAATGATAATTAATTTCAAAGGATCATGGTAAGATGAATGGTGACAATTAAAAGATTTGATTTGAATAAAAATATAGCATTCTTTGTTAAATTTTGGCCAATTCGAGTGAAACATATTGAAGATCACTTTACACTATGGAGCCACGTGTCATCGCCATGCAATGAAAATGGGTCCCATCAACTTGGCACCGTGGGGCTACACAAAAAAATTTCTATTACTTGGATTGAGAGTGGGACCATCCATATGTCGTCATTGCGTGGCAGCGTAGCTCCAAGAAAGTACCAAGAGTTCTGATAGTGTGAGGGTGTGCTCCAATTAGGAATAATTTAAGTACAAAATATTCTCTTGTCATCCTTTAAAAGTAGACTGGGCCTCGACGAAGATGCAATAGTTAGAAGAAGAAGAATAATAAATTATTTTAACGTCCACGAGACTAAATATAGCCTATGGGACAAAACTGCCAACATACTGGATTAAACACTGATTGGCCTCTGCATTTCATCTCTCTTCTTATGCAGTGTGATGACCTCACTGAAAAGATTGTCCCAAGAGTTAGTTGTGTCAAGATGTTAATATAGTTGTCCCTACTATCCTTGAAAGCATCACATTCTTAAATGAAGTGTTTTTCCATTTTCACTTTACCCATTGAGCAGAAAATGCATACTCTCTCCTCCCAACCTTCTTTAGGTCTATTCCAATGACCGGTTTCACTATAGAGCTGGTGAGAATAAGTTCTTAATTGAGCAATAAGGATTTTGGCTCTCCAAGGAATATTGGCCCCTATGTACGTCTTTTGTTGATAATTACAAGTGGGGTTAAACTCTTCAATATCGTATTTTTTCTTTCTCCCAAGGTTTTTATCCCAAGTGCACTTGCGAAACTTGTCTATAATAAATTCTTTTATCTCCTTGCTATTGGTGGGGCACGTGTTCAAGTAGATATTCCATTTACTTAACCATTTATTATTTTGTTTCATCCAAGTCTTCTTTCTTTTGCATAGAGTATCATTAAAGACAATCCTAGGCCATCGGTCCTCATCTATTCTCTCGATTATTTTTAAGTAACTTATAAGTCTCGTCATAGCAATAGCCTCAATGGGTACTACCCCCACTTCACTCAACATAATGCCATAAGATACTAAATTTTTAAGCTTGAACTTGTTTGTAATCAAACGTTTTTCAATTTTCTCAATTTGTTTCCATTGCAAGACATAAGTACTGTTGCCCCACACTTCACAGCCATAAAGAACAACTAGAAGCACTAAAAGACCAAAAAGAGTTTGAAAGGTATTCCAGTCCCATAACTCAGCCTCTCTACACCTATTCTGAAAGGCATAAAACGCTTTCCACCCTCCCAAAACTCTCTTGTTTCTGCACCCTTCCCAACTTAAGTTTTTGTTGAAGTCAATACCAAGGTACTTGTAATTTGTTACTTCTTCAAGAGTATTACCTTCAAAATGGAATACATGCTGGTCATGTTTTCATTTGGTAGAGAAAATCATCACTTTTGTTTTGCTGATGTTAACTTGCATCCCCACAGTTCTACAAATTTTCTCAAGGGAGAGTAGGTGTTCCTTTAAACCAATAGCAGACTTAGCAATAATGATAAGGTCATCTGCATATAAAAGGAGTCTTATGACAAACTTGCCCAAGTGAACACCATCCCCATTTTGTAAGTTTAACCAATCTTCTAGTTTGTCAATGTATAAACCAAAAAGTGTAGGGGATAGAGGGAAGCCCTTCTTGACCCCAATGTCACTCCTAAAAATTTCTGAGATGCCAGCCAAAGTTCTGATTTTAACTTTGACCTCTTCATACAACCTATGAACAGTTGCTCTGAGATGACTAGGAACTCTGAGTTCCTCCATTATGTGCCAAATTTTGTCCCTAGGGATCGTGTCAAATGCTTTTTTGAAATCTACAAAGCAGCAAAAGACTTCAGCCTTATGATCCCAAACTTTTTCAATGATGTGCCTTAGAGTGACACCATGATCAACTGTGGAATGTTTATCTCTAAAACCAGCTTGACCTTTAGCATGTTTATTGCCTTGTTCTGCCCAATTGTTGATCCTTCTCTCTATCATACTCCCAAACAATTTTGTAAATAAAGGATTGATCATAATGGTTCTATAATTGGAGGGATTGTTGATATCACCACTTTTGAAAAGAGGTATTGCTAAGCTAGTAGTCCAATCTGTGGGTAAGCCCTATTGAATGATACTATTGAAAATATTTGTAATATGAGGACAAAGGATTTTCACACCCCACTTTAGATATTCTGCTTGAAGCTCAACTAAGTCCTTTGCTTTTCCAATACTCATCTTTTTAATACCCATTTCAATCTCTTGAACAATGAAAAGCATAGTGTTGGTGTTGACTAAGGGTGGTGGGTCAACCTGAGAATCTTTCTCATAGAGTTTTCTAGCATAGTCAAACCACTGAGATCCAGTAATTATATTTTTAGTTTGTTTATTTGTCAACTAGAGCTCCTGCCAAAATAGCTTATGGTTATTTTTCCCAAGGAAGATTAACTCTTCTCTTCTTGTGACCATAAAATCAGCTTTTTTCTTTCTTAAAATCTGCTTGTAGGATTTGTGATTTGTTTTATTATTGTTGGTTTCTTTCATGACCCTTCTAGCGTTTTTGCATTCTTCATCAAACCAAGCATTAACCAGAAAACAATTTGTATCGGACTTCTTATTCTTAGCTCTCTTCCATCCATTAAGTGCTCCTTGAATAATGTTAATTTGTTAGTTCGGAGCTATGAAGACCATGGAAAGGGATTTTCTTGTTCTTAAGATACCTCTCTAGAGCCATTTGGAAAGTATCACAGTTTTTTTGAGTTAATAAAATTCTGCCTTTTGATAGATGATGCTTAATATGACTAGTTTTCTTCCAAAACTGCTGCTGCCCAGTCCAGGAAAAACTTAGATAAATTATGATCAGATTTCAAATCCCAATGTTGTTCCCCAACAAGGACTGAATCCATTCTCTCAAAGAGGCAATTTGAACACATAATATAATCCACAACACTTGCCCCATTGTAAGTGTTGCAAGTGAAATTACTAGACTTCAACCATCTAGCCAACCCATTACAAATGACTAAATTAAATGTCCCACATAAAGCAAGTAGCTGCTCTCCAAAAAGATTCCAGCCTTTGTTGTCTTCTGAGACTCTATCCCACTGATGGTCACTTTCTTCTATAAGCCAAATAGGGTTGCAATTTTCCTTATAACAGAGAATGCAAGCCTGTTCATTTGCAGTTCTAGCATTAAAATCACCTACCAAAAGAACTTCTCCTAGCTGAGAATAGATTGCGATATCCCTTTTCAATGCTACAAAAGGGTCTTTGTGGTCAAGCCCCGTACTCATGTAAATTTTTGACACTTGAGGGGCGAAATAACATGCTACAATTCTGATGAGATTCCCATTTTCAGAGATTTTAAACCAACCTTGTATCTCATACAAATTTGATAGATTTGTAATTCACAGGCTCGCACGAACCATTGATTTACCTTGAACTTCCAAACATATCACATAGAGACTTAGAAAATATTGAATGTTTGACTTAAGAAAATGAAGAGTGTTGGGACCCAGCGATAGCTAGGACATGGGCTGATAGAAAGACGAACCTAGACCTATCAATTCATGACTAAAGAACTTGTTATCGACAATAGAAAGTTAATTTAAAATGATAAACACTAGGGTTTAGGGTTTTAGGGTGCAGAAAAGGACTTAAGACTAAATTTTTAAGCTTTGGAAACATGACTTGAGTGATTTATAAAGTCAAAAAGTTAATATTTTTTAGGTGTTTAATAGTGCAACCTCGTATCTCATACAAATTTGATAGATTTGGAAGTTGTGAGATTGCACGAACCATTGATTTACCTTGAACTTCCAAACACATAGAGACTTAGAAAATATTGAATGTTTGACTTAATAAAATGAAGAGCGTTGGGACCCATTGATAGCTAGGACATGGGCTGATAGAAAGATAGACCTAGAGACCTATCAAATCATGACTAAAGAACTTGTTATCGACAATGGAAAGTTAATTTCAAATGATAAACACTAGGGTTTAGGGTTTTAGGGTGCAGAAAAGGACTTAAGACTAAAGGTTTTAAGCTTTGGAAACATGACTTGAGTGATTTATGAAGTCAAAAAGTTAATATTTTCCTGGTGTTTATTAGTGGATCTAGTTGGGGATGCTTGACCAGAAGGTCATAGCAAGAATCTCAAATCTCTGGAGGAGCATACTAGACCAAACCAGATAGACACAAGAAGAACCAAAAAAAAACTATGTTACATTTTATACAAATGGCACAATTGTGCATGGATTAGAACCTATATTAGGCAAAGTAGGTGTTACCATGTTTTATTTGTTTATTGCCTAATTTAGTCATTCATGAGTTGCTTAATTTCTTGATTTGTTTCATCTTCTTAATGGTAAGTTTCTTCATGCTTTCTCATCTTTCTCAAGCAATTGACCACACACTCCTCTTTTCTTTTTATGACTACGAGTTCAACCTCATGACCGACTCTTAGTCAAATTTACAAAGGAGGGAAAAAATACTTTTGATAAATGTTATATTTTTCTACCAAGTTAGGCTTTGGTGGGTTTTCCTTTGTTTCCAAAGAACTCACAACATTATTTTCAAGGGTTTTATTATAGTTTCAAATTCCATTCTATCTGATACATGTAGTAGAGAAGGAGAGTTTTAAGACACGTTGCAACAAAAAAAATAGAGGAATATACATTGTGAGTATAAAACATTGCTCAGACCCACATTGCAGCCATCAAAAGGATAGAGTTTGAAAGAGTCAAGCTCTTGTTTAAAGCCATGCCCAAGAGAATGGAGAAGTAATAGGGAACGTTGTAGCGTATTCATTACATGTTGCAAGAATGGAAGTGAGAGAAGTTGTTGAGTGTCATCATGTGCCTTCAACACAAAACCACTAACATAAAGGAGTAAAAGAAGGCTAGACTTTCAATGAGGGTATTTATGGGACAAAGTTGGGGAGTTTCAAGGGGCGTAGATAGAGTTGAAGGGGTCTTCAAAATGTCTGGTTATAGTTCACATATGGAAAGGATTGCACTTCAAGTCTGTTATTGTTTCACCAAAACCTCTTAATATTAAGAAGGGTACTTTATTAGCTACATAGGTCAAGATATTGGTCCATTACCTCCACGTGTTTTATTTGCTGGAAGCTTCTTGTTAGTCTTTGCATGTGATTAAAGTTGTGGTATGGATTAGTCTAGAATCCTTGCTTTTTATCTTGGCTACATGAGTAAAGGGAAACAATGGGAGTTGTTTGCAGTCATGTAAACAAAGAGATGTGTGGTAGATCCTTAAAAGTTGCACAAGGCTTTTATGACGATCATCTTAATAAGTATGGTTGTCCAATAGCAATAGGTTATTGTCAAAATGAAGTCAAAAGGCAAAGGAGACTTGTGGAGAATAGAAAGGGGCTATGCACAAGGGTTTTATGTTAGTCCTTTTAATGAGTATGGTTGTCCAAGAGCAATAGGTTGCAGTTAAAATAAAGTCAAAAGACAAAGGAGACTTGTGGAGATTATAAGGGGGCTATCTCTTCTTTCACTCCATCTTTTTTCATGTATGAAGGGCCATGAGGGGACTATCCAAATGCTATTTGCAACATCAAGTTGAACCTTGTGGCAGACATAAGAATAAATTTGTAGTACCTTGAGCCACCAAGCAACAGAGAACATAATGAAGCCATTGTCAACCACAAAAGTTATGACAATATGTGCATCAAACATAGTGACTTCATCAAACAAGAAAAAGACCCTAACCAGGTTAAATGAGTGATAATCAAACACAATCCATGAGGATGAATGTGTATGAGAAATAGAGTAGCAAGTAAATTCAAGTCAACATTAAAGATAAAGAAAAGAGTAGTCCCAACAGTAAATGGAAGACCTAATACAGTGGAAGAGCTTGGTAGATGGCAAAAGACAATGACATGAGCAAAGGATTTACATTAACAATGCTACAAAGATAAGAATAGTGGAAAGATGAAAGGATGATTCTTTTTCTTATTTATTAAACAAAGCCATTACCCCTTGCAACCCATAGAATAAGAAGTCATCAAAAGTGTTGTAATGTCCCCATTTTTTGAGAGAAATTAATTAATTATAAAAATTAATTAAGTTATCCAAATTATTGATATATTTTATGGATAGCTTGATTAATTATTTTAATTAATAATATTAAGTTAATTATATATAAAGTTGTCAAATAAATTAAAAATTAAAGATAACTTTATATTTAATTAATTTAATAAAGTGACAATTCAAATATTATTTCATAAAGTCACTTCTAGAAGCTTCTGGATGTTGGGGTTAAAAAGTATTTAAGGAGATCAAGATGAAGCTTCAAAGCAGATTTGGATTTTGGATTTGATGAACTGTTTGATGCTTTGCATTAGCTGAATCTCTGAGGATGCAAACCTTCAACAGATTGATAGGAGGGTTGGACAAAACCCTAGTTCTTCTTCTTGGGAGTGGATTCGTGACAGAGTCAACATAAACACCAAATTTGTTCGAAGACAAATTTGCAGAAACAAGATATTCTTTGGTTGAGGTTCATGGTGAATTTAGCTTTTCATATTGGATGTTTTTTGGTACATCGATTCATATTGGAGAAGGAAGGCAATTTTATTGTAGATCAATTGAAGGTGAAGTTGGGGAATTGCTGGTAATAATGCAGGTTTGAAACAAAAGAGGTTTCATCCTCATACTCCATGACTTTGCTATTATTACCTTGTTGTAGCATCACATCATTCCTTGGGAGACAATGATAGGCCTAGGGATTTTTAAACAATTCATTCAGAAGCATTTAGAAGGGGAAATAAATAGGATTTGGTGGATCTAAAGTTAAACTATGTCAGACCTCTCCTTCCCTTGATTTTTCTCCTAGCACTCATATGTGTATCTAACTTCACCATTGGAAGATAGCGCTATGACTGGAGACATAAGGCAATTCCACCAGAAGTAGATTGGAGGACAATTGAGAAGGTTTCAAATTATATAGTAGGTCTGAGATAATTTCAATCAGACCCTTCAAGTACCACAATTTTCTCATAATACACTATTGGTGCAACAATTTCCCAACTTGACTGAAGCGCTCCATTCATGAGAGTATGGCGATGGGTTTTGGTGTTTGTGAGAACACTTAGAAGCTGCAAAACAAATCATAATCAACTATCTAGTATATAATAGGGGCGACAGATAGTGAGCCATGATTTGGCTTGGAAGATCTCATTCACAAGGATATTGGTTGCTTCTTCAAACTCCCAGCTAGGCGACTTCCAATCAAGTTTATTTAGCATCACTTAATGTACTTTTAGATGTTTGGTTAATATCCATGGTTGTCCCTTGTCTTTAGAATTACTGAATATTGAATGCTAAGATCTTGGTCATTAGTAATGATATTGTAAGAGCTTATTTGATCATCATTCTGAATAAGAAAGGAAAAACAAGGTTGCTTTCCAATTGTATGCATGTTTGAAGATTTCATGACAAGTGTTTGATGTAATGACAACTAGTTGTAAGTCTTTGTTCTAATGTCTAAATGAATGTAATAGCGTATGAACTAGTTGTATAGCCATCCTAGGCAATCACTCTTTCCTTATGAGTCATTTGTAGGTATTCATTAATGGGAAATATGAGATTAATAATTCCTACACAAGTTTGAAATTTTGAGACAACAAACAAAAAAACACATAAGCCGCATAACACGCAATTGGACAATAGCATTGGGCAGAAAATATTCCTTGTTTTCAGTCATTATAGGACATTGGATATTACAGTGGTATCAGAGTGGTTTCCTGCCATCCTATTGGGGTTTTAATTGCATCATTTGAGTGACTAGCACACATAAGGTTTAGTTATGGGTTACTATAGTATTGTAGAGAAATCTAGGGAAGAGATTGAACAGGATGCCATCAAGACGAGGGAAAAATATGAACAGGAAGCTCCTCGACTCCTTGAAGGCTATCAGATAATGCCAAATGCTTTTAAAGCACAATACTCTCTACATGATTACTTTACCTTGTTTATCACCTTCAGGCCTAAAGAGATTGAGTTGGTAAAGTATATTAGGAGGGTGTATAAGAAGGTTTTTTTTTCTGAAGGGACACAATTCAGTCATGGGAAAAAGGTGAGTACGTATGGTAGAACTACTAAAGCAGATAACAAAGATGGTTCTACATCTAAACTCAGTGATCAGATTACAAGAACGCCCGTAATGAGCAAGAATGAAATGAGAAGACAAGTTCTATGCTTCATTTGCAAAGGCTTTTGGGAGCCTAAACACCAATGCACGAATAATAAGGTTAAGGAGACTTATACACATGTTGATTTACATTGCAGCCAAGAGAAAGAAAGCATGGCACATGATACACTTAGTTTTCACTTGAAGGCATTTCTTGAACCATCCCTTGGTAATGGATGATTAGTAGAGGATGAAGTTTTGGTCGAGACTATTGATGACACTATAGATAAGTATGATGTAGCTCTTGATTTTCTATTTTGTGATCGCAGATCTCCTTTAGAGCATGACGGTGATTTAGATGTCATGGTTAGTGCATAAAATACTATGGAAGAAGCTTTGAATGTTGGCATGCAAGGTATGAGTGTCAAATATGAAGAATGCATGGAGAATACGAACCACAACCATTCTGATTTTTATGATAGCAGTAAGGTTCCATTTTATCAGCATGAGACAATAATTATTACACATGAGATTGAGGGTTCTATAGTATTGTCAAGTGAAGATACTCAAGAATTGGGGGTTAAAGATTAACTTGGAGGAAAAAATTCAAATCATGAGCATTCTGATTTTGTATATTAGACTTGGGTAGATGTGGAAATTGACCCTCTTCTTAGTGGAGCAACCACTAGTGTTTTGACTACACATGACAAAGGAGACACTTTGCGATGGCATGATATCATCACTGATTTATTTGAAGACAGCAACATTATGTTCCATAATATTCACAAGATTACAGTCCTTACTCCTGCAAGAGTTGGTGAAGATGAGACTTCTAGCGTTGGGCATGAAGAATAAGAGCTTGTGAAAGTTGAAGGCATAACACAAATGCATAACAAAAACATTGAGTGTTATAATAACATTGTTATAACTCTTCATCCTCGGGGTAATGCAACACATAATCATGGAGAAGACAATGTCATGGAGCTTCTTAATCTTGGCATTCAAGTTTGGGAAGGCAATCGTGAGACATGGGTTGCTGATGTAAATAGTAAGAGGTATGAATTTGTGCATAATAACATAGAAGACGTAACAAGGACTCAAAGCATGTGTGATGTGTGGTTAAGGAAAGCTAGGCAAGCTAAGTTGCTAGCTTTCCAAACAAAGGAACACCTACAAAAGGTCAAGGAGTGCTGCAATCATATAGATCAGATAACACAACAAAGAGAGGCATATCTTCGATCACTCTTTCTTCGAAGGGAAGAAGAGATAGAGATGGAGCATGTGCAAGGTAAATATAATTACAAATCAACTCTAGAAGAGTCACATATTACTTCATTGGGTTTTCATGATGATCAAGAAGTTGAAGGATATGCAATCATGGATGAGCATAGTGACCTTATGAGATCAGCCACACATGAATTAATTTGGGGTGTTAAGAAAAACACCTACATTTCAAATTTGATGTGGGCACCTATTTTTTATGATATGGCAACTATCTACTTGTTGGTGACTTAATCTACTTTGATTCTGCATGGGTTAGTGGTTGTCCTATTTCATTTTCCAAAGCACTTTCAGATTTGGCATGGTCTACATTAGCTATTCAATGGCACGAAAGTGTGTGGGGACATACCTATTCGATGGGAAATGAGTATGAGAGGGATTTATTTGGTTTACATTGGTATGTTGACATCCATGACATCATTCATGTTGCTGATCTAAGTTATCATAGCAATGTCGGGTGGTCATTTGAGTTGTGTCATTGGCATGCGGGAGTTCATTTCCACATTTCCTTGTTGCTCAGTCTTCTAGGATGAGATATTATTGGTTATTTGAGGATTCATTTCATCCTCATCACAAATGGTAGGATTGATGGATTGGTTTGGGATCCAGGTAGTGTCAAGGTTGAGGCTTATACTCCTATGGCACATGATGAGGTTATTGATTTGATTCAATGGATTCAACTGGTAGTGCGGGAGTTGTGTGGTGATTATAGGGACATTACACATATTTATCTATGGGATCCAGGTGGAGGATTGATTGCTTGGGGACAAGCAATTTCAGGAGGGGCAGATTATAATGTCCCCATTTTTGGAGAGAAATTAATTAATTATAAAAATTAATTAAGTCCAAATTATTGATATATTTTATGGATAGCTTGATTAAATATTTTAATTAATAATATTAAGTTAATTGTTTATAAAGTTATCAAATAAATTAAAAATTAAAGATGACTTTATATTTAATTAATTTAATAAAGTGAAAATTCAAATATTATTTCATAAAGTCACTTCTAGAAGCTTCTGGATGTTGGGGTTAAAAAGTATTAAAGGAGATCAAGATGAAGCTTCAAAGCATATTTGGATTTTGGATTTGATGAACTGTCTGATGCTTTGCATTAGCTAAATCTCTGAGGATGCAAACCTTCAACAAATTGATAGGAGGGCTGGACAAAACCCTAGTTCTTCTTCTTGGGAGTGGATTCGTGACAAAGTCCACATCAACACCAAATTTGTGAAGTCTTCTTTTGAAGACAAATTTGTAGAAAGAAGATATTCTTTGGTTGAGGTTCATGGTAAATTCAGCTTATCATATTAGATGTTTTTTGGTACATCGATTCATATTGGAGAAGGAAGGAAAATTTATTGTAGATCAATTGAAGGTGAAGTTGGGGAATTGCTAGTAATAATGTAGGTCTAAAACAAAACAGGTTTCATCCTCATACTCCACGACTTTGCTATTATTACCTTTCTGTAGCATCACATCATACATTGGGAGACAGTGATAGGCCTGAGGATTTTTAGACAATTCATTCAGAGGCATTTGGAAGGGGAAATAAGTAAGATTCGATGGATCTGAAGTCAAACTATATGAGACCTCTCCTTCCCTCGATTTTTCTCCTAGCACTCATATGTGCATCGAACTTCACCATTGGAAGATAGTGCTGTGACTGGAGACATAATGCGATTCCACTAGAAGAAAATTGGAGGATAATTGAGAAGGTTTCAGATTATATAGCAGGTCTGAGATAATTTCAATCAGACCCTTCAAGTACCACAATTTGCTCATAACACACTATTGGTGCAACGATTCCCCAACCTGACTGAAGCGCTCCATTGAGAGTATGGAGATGGGTTTTGGTGTTTGTGAGAACACTTAGAAGCTGAAAAATAAATCATAATCAACTATCTACTATAGAACAGGGGCGACAGATAGTGAGCCACGATTTGGCTTGGAAGATCTCATTCACAAGGATATTGGTTGCTTCTTCAAACTCCCAGCTAGGCGACTTCCAATCAGGTTTATTTCGCATCACTTAATGTACTTTTAGATGTTTGGTTAATATCCATGGTTGTCCCTTATCTTCATAATTACTGAATATTGAATGCTAAGAGTTGGGTCATTAGTAATGATATTGTAAGAGCTTATTTGATCATCATTTTGAATAAGAAAGGAAAAACAAGGTTGTTTTCCAATTGTATGCATGTCTGAAGATTTCATGACAAGTGTTTGATGTAATGACAACTAGTTGTAAGTCTTTGTTCTAATGCTTAAATGAATGTAATAGCTTATGAACTAGTTGTATAACAATCCTAGGCAATCACTCTTTCCGTAGGAGTCATTTATAGGTATTCATTAATGGGAAATATGAGATTAAAAGTTCCTACACAAGTCTGAAATTATAAGATACCAAACAACAAAACACATAAGCCGCATAACACACAGTTGGACAACAATATTGGGCAGAAAATATTCCTCATTTTCAGTCATTATAGGATAGGGGATATTACAAGTGCAGTCAAGGGATCATAGATGTAATAGTTACTGTAGAAGAGAAAAGATAGAGGTTAAAATAAAGTTCTATATACGGTGAAAAATGATGATAATAAACTATTGCAAAACCACAAATATCCAACCACAACTAACCCTAGTCCTACAATAAAACATTCACCATATACCAATAAAGATACCTAAGAACGTGCAAATCAACAAATTACACAATAATACCATTCACATGCCAAGTAGGGTTTTAATCTCCATTGTCTCCTATCTCCATTGATCTTGTTTGATAGATTTGCTCTCAGATTTTGTATGTGCACAAGAGGTCAACAAAGAATGGATTATGGTTGTGAAGTCGCTTGATTGCAAGAAGGTTTGATTGCATAAAATATTGATTAGGATTGATAATGATGAAATAATCCTCTTATATAAAAGATGCTTTAGAAACTGGAGGTTTAAGATTAAGAGGTGAAAGAAATAAATGGTTGGCTAGGATTGAATTGTAGGTAGAAGAAATAATAAAATAATGAAGGGGGTAGGTAGAGGAAAATTAAGAGATGAATGGCATGTGTCATAGAGGAAAAAGATAATTTAAATAAATAAAGATTTATTTAATTAATAGAGGAAGTGGGACCAATTAAATAAATAAAATATTTATTTAATTTAGGAGAAAGATATTTAAATAAATAAATAAATATTTATTTAAATGAGAAAAGGGCTAGAAGAGGATAAATGAATTAATTAAATAAATTAGAATTTATTTAATTAATAGAATACTTAGGAATAAATAATTAAATAAATAAAAATATTTATTTCATTAAACAAGACAATTTTAGGTGTCTACATTTTGCCCCTCTTTGAGACAATGCAACTTGTCGTGTTGGCTCAAAGAAGATAAGATAAACTAATACAAAGTTTCCCCAAGATGGGAATGATATGCCCCTCAAGAGATTAGATAAAAATTGCAATCTCTCAATAAGAAAGATAGGCTAGAAAGGACTGATTGGATAAGGTGACAGAGTCACGCAAGCAAAAGAGACTAACTCGAGAAGGAAGAAACTGAAATGGTAGACTAGGGTTGAGTAGCCTATTTATGTAGGCTCAAAGGAAAACATGCTCATTGGCATCTATAGCACTCAGGAGATCATAGCAGAGTAGAGCACCTAGAGAGCAATCAACAGTACAAGAGAGATGGCAGAGAGGATCCATAGATTCGATTGCATCCGATGGTTCTAGCAGCCAAATGACATGGGTGAGCCGGTATGTACCTCGACCTCGCTTTGTACGTTTTTTGCATTTATGATGCATTTAATGCATTTCTAGGAGTAGTTTTACAAAAACACAAAATTGGAATTTAGGTCAAAATCACATCTAGGATTGGTTTGAGCGCATCTGTGATGAACAAGCACATTTGGGTAGGGTAGGAGCACGTATCCGTATGTAATCGTGTCAGTGTCAGGTATGTATGTGTCTGTGGCAAACAAATGTGCCTATGTAAAAAAAGCACGTTTATGTAGAACAATGTCACGTTTGTGTTGTTAAAGCATGTCTATGATGCAAAAACATGTATGTGTTGAGGAAAAGCGTGATTGCGTGGCAGAAACGCGTCTAGGCCTAGAAAAGACAAAAATTGACAATTATGTGGTGAACATACATTGTCAATTGGATAAGTTGTCGAGAGGATTCACTCAACATGTATCATAGAGAAGACAAACTAAAAACAAGGCTAGAGTTGACAATTTTGTGATAAACATACATTGCCAATTGGATAAGTTGTTGAGAGGATTCACTCAATAGGTGCCCTAAAATAGGTAGGTTTGCTAAGCTGAGTATAGGATAAGCCATCAAATTGATAGAATCCAATGAGTGTTTAGCAAAATAGGTTATAGTGCAATGTGACAAACATATACACTAGGATACAGTGTCATATGATAAATATAATCACTAGGATAAATAGGGTAAGACATGTAGTGCTATGTGATGAACATGAGTACCACTAGGATTGACATGATTGGTTTGACTGAATGCAGGAGGACTTGCCCGACTAGAGTCATGAGAGAGACTCCCATTGACTCAACGATTACAAATAGAGTTGACCGGCGATGATCATGCCGCTATTGATGCTATGGGACTGAAGCATATGATGTTTATGCCAGAGATTCAGATGAACACAAGATTATTGACTGCTCTTGAAGAGAGGTGGCACTCGATTACATGCACATTTCATTTGTTAATTGGTGAGATGTCAGTCACATTAGAGAATATGTACAGGATACTACAAATACCGATTCATGGAGATCTAGTAGTATACGACTGGAACGGAGATAGCGATGTACTCCGTCGAGTCTTTGGAGACCCAGATCTAGAGTTGAGACTAGGACATTTGAGTTGGGATGTCATGTATTCTAGCAGACGGACATTGGCAACAATGTTATGAGGGATGATAAATGGGTATCTATGTCCTGACAGAGTGACATGCGAACTGGCCATCAGATGGAGGAGGACACTAGATATCCTACTTACTGAGAGGAGGAGGTTTGCATGGGGGCCCTGTGTACTAGCACACCTATACCATGAGCTACATACGTTTCTTTGCCTTGGTGGTTGTGGATTAAGGTGTGGGGTGACAATACTACACGTATGGGCCTATGAGCATATAGTAGTGACGAGGTTGATCTATTTCAGATTTAGAGGGCATGGGTAGATATATGTCCATTTGTACAACATGATTACTTCCCAGCCACTGATTAGGAAGGTAGAGTATTGGCGGCATATCATCAATGATATAGACATTGTTACATGGCGGTTATACATTGATTGTGAGGCCTAGGAGGAGGATGCTACAAAGCTTCCATTTTGTTTCTACAACAAGTATCTCATCGGGAGGACTCCCTATATTTTGGACAGGCATTTGATAAACAGGGTCACTAGGTAGTTTGGTAGGAGACAGTGGATGCCACGGGGGTCGGGAGAGCTCGCACAAACTATCAAAGAGTAGTCTCACTGGGGGTCAATTTTTTTATATGATGCTGCAGTTACCCAGTTTCAGGAGATGGTACCTATGCCATGGGACATTTTTTCAGATATAGTTGATGTAGGGATGGATGATGAGTACAAAGCATATTTTGAGGCACATCTCTTTCCATAATTGACAAATCCTGGAGAGCCCATACCACTTGCAGAGGAGGAAGATCAGGATGAGGATGGAGGTGGCTGATGGAGGAGGCAGAGAAGAGGAGGGGCGAGGAGGATTTTCTGGGGGAGAGGAGGATAGAGGGGTGGAGGGAGGGTGGAGGGAGCATTGGGAGGTGGAGAGGGAGGAAAACCACCGAGGCCACCTAGAGGGAGGGGAGGAATACCATTAAAGGTTCCAAATTAGGTATAGGGATAGGTACATGTTGGACAGAGACAAGTAAAGGGACAGGGTGCACCAGAGAAGGGTGGATAGGTAGACGGATTCTAGGAAGGAGAGGAGGAGGAGGATGAGCTTCTCATGCTTCGAGATCTCACTCAGGGATAGGTCGATGAGATCGATGATCTTGAGAGAGACGTGACTTGATTGAGGCAACAACTAGTCGAGATGCATAGGGAGAGAGATAAGGCCATACAATGGTATACAACTATGAAGGAGGCATTGAGGGCAAGATGAGCTGCAACATCAGGTGACTCTAGAGCAGGGTTTTCTTTTTGCCTCCAAGTAGGAGAGGAGATAGCATACTAGAGGAACTTATAATATGTAACAGTTCCTCCATACCCGAGGGCAGACATCTATAGGAGAGCTTCCCGCTCTACTACTATAGGTAGGGACAAATGAGGAGCATCTAGTGGAGGAGTGTTGGGTCCACCCGCACCACCAATAGCAGGGGGGACAAAGTCACAAACATGATGATCCTGGGTCTAGGACTTCGAGAGCTTAGATTCCTTCAAAACCTACCAACTCCAAGGGAGGGAGTTCACAATATCTCTCTGGGATCCCATTTTGTATTAGTTTTATTGTATGATGATGTAGACACCTTCGGTTGATTTTTTAGCTATATGAGATTTTGACATCATTGTATCATGACACTGATTATATATATATATATATATATATATATATATACCTTGCGGTGATTATATGCATGTGTTCTTATGTGATGCTTCTATATGCTTTATGATTATGAGATGTAGTGATGATTCTATATGATGAAGCAATCTATGTATGATGCATGTTTTATTATGATTCCATGATGCCTATGATGATGCAATGAGATATGATGTGATGCATTGGTTTTTGTGCATTTATGTTTTTATGTATGCATGATGAAAAGGAAAATGATGTTTTATGATTACTTATATGATGCACTATATATATGATAGGATGCATTATTTTTATGATTTATATGAGGATGCAAATGCTTAAATAAGATTCTAATAAGTGGTGTGCGCAGGATGTGATGTTATCATGATATGTATGTGATGAGAGTTATTAACATGTGATGATGCAGATGAACGCTACATGAGATGCAGATATTTTTGGCTTGTCATTATACTCAGCCATGTGATAACGAGTAACATGGACTCAGGAAGGGATGATGGAAGACAAAAGGAAAGGGGAATGGAAGATAGAAGATATGAAGGTGAAAGAGCTTCTTGTGTTATTATCATCATTGAGCTTTATTATGGAAAAATAGGTTATGACTATCCAGGTATAGGTTCAAACTAGAAAGTCATTGTACCTATTTTCATGGAGATCAGACATATATAAAGCATCCATCTCTAGGTCCCTTGCATTTTGTCTTATCCTTCCTATTGTTGTTTTTGTTTGTGTACCTGTTATTGCCATAGTTGTTATTCCCTTTGTTTTTATTCTTATTAAAATCATGTCCTTTGTTGACCCCAGTGTTTCTCTTTTTCATGCTTATGATATGTCGAGTTCCACCCTTCTGATTGTTGTTTTGAAATTTTCTCTTCTTAGATTCTGAGTTTTTGTTCCTAGCTTCATATATCTGTTTCAATTTTTGTTCCTACATAGTGGCCATTTGTAACCATTTTTCTTGTGTTAACCTCCGGTGGATCAGTCTAAGTTTGCATTTCAACCAGTAAAGGTTTGTCTGATTATTTAGGTGTCTCAGTGATTGCCGGTTTCACTACCTCAATATGTACCTCTGCCTCTATAGGTTTCTCTGTGTGCTCAACTATCGGTGTCTCAGTCTCAGTAGGTTTCTTTGTGCCAGCATCTATACTTTCAATATTCTTCCCAGTGTCTAATGATTGCTCTGTTTGTAATGTTTTCTCAGTTTGTAATGATTGCTCTGATTAGGGTCATTACTTTTTTGTTAGGAACTTTCTTTGTTTTGTTTGGTCTGCTGTTGGTTGAGGATAAACTAGTTACTACCCTAATTGCTTGTTGGGTAAATTTGTAGACATAATCTAACCATAGAAATTCTCCATGTGCCCTACTTAGGACAATTCTCACTTCTTCTGAAAATTCAGGGATATTCAATATTTCAACAAAACCTAAAGTCTCCACAATCTTATGTTCAGGTTTGGCAGTGCCATTTTCATCATAAATTACCGTTCTAAACATTTTTAACAATTCCTCATAACCTAATTCTTCAATGTTGCAATGGATATATATCCTAGGGTCTTCAGCATAAGCTACACCTTTAGGAATATTAAAAAATGTTCCTATGGAATCATCTTGCTTAGCTACTTCGGGAATTATTTTTAACACGGGCCTAGGGCGTTTTACATTTTCCACAATAGTAGGGTTTGCAATAAACTCGGGAGCAAAAGAAGAAGCCATTGAAAAATACCTTTAGTTGCCTGACAATATTTGAATGCTTGAAAGAAATCGCTTCACACCTTCGCCTTGAATGCCTTTGCTTAGATTTTGCGCTCTCTACTAATTTGAATGCTCGGTGAATCAAAAATAAGGAAAATCTAATGATTTATAATGAAATTTCTCTCAACAACCGCATTAAATGCTCACCGATTAAGTGAAGACTTAACACATCTGCCGGTAAAGAAGAAATCTATCTTCTCACCATCGACCAAGGGTAATCTGCATGATATTCAATTTGCTGCAATACCCCCAAAGGGTTACTTCTTAGTTGGATGAAGAATCTCTTGCCGGTGGAGGGTTACTCTGTTCTACTGGTGAAGAAATAGTCTCATCAACATTCTGATCTGTCTTCCTAATCCATTGTTTTGAAAATTCTTGCTTTACCTCATCTACCTTTTCTTTGCCTTTCAAACTGGATCCTTTATTATTTGCTGATGAAGTCTTGCTTCTACAGAATTTTGCAATATGTCCAATCTTGTTACAAGCATAACAAGTCACATTATTCCTCTGAATAGCTTTTCCATATCCTATGTCAGTTTATGTTCTGCATTGATTAGATAAGTGTCCATATCTTCCACAAACATAGAATTTCACATTCATTCTGTAGTTTTATGAATTATGACCAATTTTGTTGCATTTGGAACATTGACCGGTGGGTGCATTAATGTTCTGATTGTTTCTAAATCTACATTGATTTTCTCTATGACCATACTTGTTACAGTTAAAGCATTTCCCATTAAATTTATAAGCATTAGGTTGTCTTACCGGTTTACTGTGATCATGATTGTTTGCAATACCAGAAGTTTCTCCAACTTCAAATCCAAGTCCATTAGTATTTTCAGCATATCATCAAGTTCCTCTGAACTTTTCTTGAATTTTTCTTTGTGTTGATTTGCAATAGCCAACTCATTTTCTAGAATTCCCTTTTGTCTCATAAGCTCAGTTTTATCATGTTGCATGTGAATTAGGTCTGTCTTCAACATATTATTTTCATGACTGAGTCTTAGATTTTCATTTCTAGCATCATTGAGTCTCCTAGTCAAGTCATATTCATTCTTCTTCCTATCTTCAATGTCTTTACAAAACCTCATATTCATATCTTGCATTTCATTCTTCATAGTAATATTTTCTTGTCTCAACTTGTTCACAAGTTCATTAAGAGTTTCCTTTTCATCATTATCATTCTGCATCTTTTCATGAAGTTCTTTTCTTTTATTTCAAGCTATAGTAAGATTCTCCTGAAGTCCGTGAATGAATTCCTATGCAGTACTCAGATCATCTTCAAGTTTGATATTCTTCAATTTCTCTGCATCATAGTCTACAAGAGCTCCTTCCAATTGTTTTCTTAAGTTCTCCATCTGTACTGGTGTTAGAATCTTCCTTAAGCTATTAGGCTTTTGAAAATAGAGGACCAGGCTCTGATACCAATTGTTAGGATTAATGATAGTCCCAAAGATACTGAGAAGGGGGGGGGGGGGGTGAATCAATATCTAACCGGTTAACAAAATATTTAAACTTATTAAGAACTTTGCATCCCAAAACAGTGTATCGGTAAATAAGAATTAATGCAGTAAACAGGAACAATAAAGACAACATAGAAAACATAGCATAACACAATATGTTTAATGAGGGAACCCAGTGTGGGAAAAACCTCAGTGGGATTTGTGACCCACAATATTCACTCACTAGCCAATGAATAAATATTACTTACAATGAGGGGCCTGCACATGCAGGAAGGCCAACTGCCTAGAGCTCACTGCTCAATAAGAGTTACACTGACTACAAAAGTGGATTATGAAATCCAATACAATGTACTGCTTCAAATCAGCATCAACTATGCCAGGTTCAGTACCGGTTTAAGCTCAGTCTATTACCAAACCTTCGCTGTCATTTATATCTCCTTACACACAATTTTTATAATTTCATACATGCTCTCCATGCATCCATAATAAATGACCTATAAGATCTCATAGATATATATGATTCTTTTACAATATGCCATTTCGGCTTTTACAAAAGATAATTACATTTAAATACAATAAAGAAAAGTTTATTCCCTATCGGCTGGGGTGTCGGTATGTATTGTTTGTCGCTGTCGGTGAAGTGTCTGTCAGTGTATGTAGATGTTTATGCCAGTGCCGGTAACTACCGATGGCTTACCAGAAGAGTGTCAAAAGGTTGCCAGATGGTTGCCATCAATGACAACACCAACTATTCTCATAAGAGTGTAGAATACCAACAACCCATATAGCTCTAGTCTCATCAGATAGGTTCCTAAGCTCAAAGTATTTTCCATCTCAATAATCCATGCTTCTGCTCCATCACCTACGGTCCTCCCATCAAATTTTGGTTGGGTCAATTTCTTGAGGTCTTTTCCTAACTCTTATGAAATCTTTCCCTTATTAGATTCCTCTTCCACCCTAGGTTGCCTTACTTCTTATGTCCTAAGTCTTTCACTAGTAGGTTGTTCATTTACAACTGGTTCATTCCTAGGATTCCCACTAAGAACCTTTTGTATTTCTTGTTCCATGTTGTTCATTCGGATCTCTTGACAGTTGAGGAGCTCAAATATCTGATCCAACCTCTCACTAGGGTTATTTCTAGGTCCACCTTTGTTCCTTGTTTGCACCATGTTGTCCTATTTAGTAGCCTGGCAAATTAAGAAACTATGTCTTAGCATAGAAGACACAAGGCCCTAGAGTTCAAACCTGGCTTTAATACCAAAATGTAAGGACCCGCTAGTCTTAACCTTAGAATAACTAACATAATTAAAATATAATATACATTTATTAGAATCTACATTCATTTATCACAAATGAGTAACAAATTGCCATTTCAAAAATTTAACATTCAACATAAAGTAAGAACTATAAGTTAACAAGTATGAAGGAATAGTAAATATCATGACAAAATGGATAAATATTTCAATCAATTAATAAGGTAATTTTAAAGATAACCAAAATTTAATGTGCATGAAAACTTTGAAATACTATGTCAACTTGGCGACTATTCAATAAGCTTAGCATTATTATTACCATCCATCCTAAGCATTAAGCATTTGTAGATGATGTTGGTTCCCCAGAATGGGGTTTACACAACAACAGAGGCAAAAACCAAGTCAAGCCCTCGAATAATGCATGGAGAAGCCAACTCCAACTATTTAGAATACTTAGGGACTTGGACCAACATATGACAAGGATTCTTCTAATCCTTCTACACTTTGGGCTCTGCAAAACCTGGGAGGGTGATCCCTTAATGCACTCACAATCTTTGCACTGTACTAGCGAGTGACATTAGAACAAAGCAGAAGATTTCATTCTTAGGAGGGATCAACAAAGAGGGAGAATGCTACATAGTGGCTGGCTCTCAGTGATCCTCGACCTGCTTTGAAGCATGAGATGTTTTCGACAAGCAGCAACATACACAAAAATGAAAAGATGTTATGATATTTGCAGTTCACAGAGAGTTGTCGATGAGATATGAGTACAAAACTATCAATGGAAACAACTACAAGACATGAGCAGTTTCATATCCATTGGGCGACTGAAATTGCAAAACATCAGATGAAAATATAACCAAACCTCTAATCTAATAACTCAGGATCTAAGATAATGATGTAGGAGCATCCCCGATTCATGAAAATATTGCATCAACCAAAAATATTTCCTTTTTGTTTTGCATTTCATTCTGCATTTTCTAGAATTGGCTCACCGGATCTCAAGGAGTTGGATTTTTGCTTGAGGACTTGATCATCTACCTTATTCCCAAACCATGGAGCATTTGGATCATTTTCCAGCAACATATCGCTATCAGTTTCTGAGACAGCTTTTCTGGTACCGGTTGCCTGGTTGTAATCTATCAAGATCTATCGGATCCCTTTTGTAGCTTGCGGAGCCTTGAGCGTTGATTCTGATGTTACTTGGCATGTGGCCGACCTTTCCCTGTGATCTACACTTCATCCTTTCTATTTTCCAGAGGAATTTCCTTGGTAGAGGTCGACCTTGTTGTTTTTACACATTTCTTGTTCTTCGGCATTTGATCCTTTTTTGGGCCGACTGGATCCCTTTGGATTGTATAAATCATTATAATTGAGCATTAGAATGAGAGGGAAGTAGAGATAAGCAAAGAGATAGAACATAGAAGATAGATCTAAATATTTGAGGTCCTGATTGTGATCCGTTTTGTAATTAGTCATGTTTTAGCAGGCCAGGGAGCCGGTTACTGTAACCTAGTTGCTACCAGTTTATTGTAAACATTTTTATGATATAATTCATTTAGTTATGCATTGCCTCTATCATATCCTTGTGTTTTTGTTGTGTTTACTCTTGCTGACCGACCCAAATAGATCTCGTTGAGGTCTCTCCTAACAGGTGACTGCACCGAGTGGTATCAGAGTGAGCTTTTGTTCCAGAGATTGGGTTGTCCTAAGAAATTTTGTTGTAGGATGGCGGACTATGGATTTGACCTGCAGCTGCAGAGGACTGGTGTGAAGGTGGCACGAAGAGGAAATAGGAATGGTGGAGCACATAGGAATGCAAACCCTGTTGTGATGGAAATGTTGAGAGGAATTGTAGCCCGGTTGGAAGCCGTTGAGCCAACCCAGAGAAGAGGCTGACATATTGAAGATGTAAGCAAAGATGAAGGAGAAGAAGCCCCGACAGAACAAGTAAACCCACTGATGATTGATCCAGATGAAGAGAGGTTTTTGAGGGTTTTGAGTAGGGCGAATACTAAACCTCATTTTACCCTACCAGAATATGATGGAATTTTGGATTCGAATGAATTGATGGATTGGATCTCATAGATCGAGAAATATTTTGATTTTGAAAACACTTCAGAAGAAAGGAAGGTGAAATATGCCTCTACCCAGTTGAAGGGTCATACATCTCTTTGGTGGGAGCATTTGCATGTTGATAGATAGAGAAGAGGTAAGGAGAAGATAAAAAAATGGGATCGGATGGTTGCTAAGTTGAAATCAAAATTTATGCCAGCTGATTATCAAGTGAATCTGTTACAGAAGTTACAGATTTCAAGACAAAAGGAATCTTGTGTGAAGGAGTACATGGAAGCATTTTACAAGTTCAATATCAGATCCGAACATGTTAATTATGATGTTGAACAAGTTGCAAGATATTTGAATGGATTGTGGGTATCTATACAAGATGAACTCAGTTTTATCAAATTGCAAAGTGTTGAAGAAGCTTACCAGTATGCCCTGAAAGAATAAGAGAAGTTGAACAAAAGAAATGAGTAGAGGCAGAGAGGTAGATGTGGAAGGTTTTCCAGAGGAATATTTCAAGGAGGAAGAGGAACCTGTACGGATCAGAACAAGGACTAGGAACTGAGCAAAGAAGGTATTTCATACCAGAAAGATGATGTAAATTTCTACCAAAGGAGAGAACCAAATGGCTACCAGAATGAGAATTTTGGAAAAGATGATAGAAGACAAGACAAGAGAGTGTTTAGAGGAACTTTTTATAAGTATGGAGTTGAAGGACATCATTCTTTCAAGTGTAAGAAGACAAATAATAACGGAAGAACAATAGTGGTGGAAGAAAACCCCACTAGATTAGCTAACAAACCAAAAAAATGGAGAACTGTTGATGATGAGGAGAGCTTTGTGTCATATCAGGAGAGATGAGGAACCCATGCAGAGGAAGAATTTGTTCAAGACCAAATGTAAGGTATCCGGTAAGTGCGGTAAAGTTGTCATCGACAGTGGTAGTTCAGATAATCTTGTTTCAAAAGAGATGGTGAATAAGTTGAATTTGGAAAGATTGAAACACCCTAAGCCTTATCAGATAGCATGGATTCGGGATGATCATAAGTTGTTAGTAAATGCAAAATGTTTGGTGAAATTGAAAATTGGGAATTATCATGATGAATTCTTGTGTGATATTATGCCTATGAATATTTATCACCTTTTGTTTGGTAGAGCTTAGCAGTTTGATAGACAAGCAATACATGATGGGAGGAAGAATACATACACTATTGTGGCCAATGGGATGAAGAAAACCTCATTTCCCTTGGAGGAACCTTTGAAGAGTGAAGTCTATATGAATGCTAGAACTGTTTGATGAATGGAAGGAACTTCTTGGATGGAATGAGACATGAGAATGTGTGTTTTGCCTTAGTTCCTAAGAAGACTAAGAATCCAGAGCATGAAGAAGAAGAACTGTAAGAAATAAAAGATTTGCTAACAGAGTATGAAGACATAATTTCTGATAATGTGCCTGATGGATTACCACCTATGAGAAGTATCAGTCATTTCATGGGCATGGTTCTTGGAGCTAGTTTGCCTTACAAAGGTGCACACTGGATGACACCGGTAGAGAATGAAGAGTTGAATAGACAAGTGCAAAAGTTATTAAATAAAGGTCTAATCAGATAAATTCTGAGTCCTTATGCAGTACCAACAGTATTAGCACCTAAGAAGAATGGAGGATGGAGAATGTGTACCGATTCCAGAGCAATAAACTTGAGATCATAGTGAAATACCTATTCCCTTTACCTAAGATGGATGTCATAATGGACTGTTTGAGTGGAGCCAAATACTTTACAAAGATAGACTTGAAGAGTGTATATCATCAAATCAAGATCAGAGAAGGAGATGAGTGGAAGACAACGTTCAAGACAAATGAAGGACTGTATGAATGGTTGGTGATGCCTTTTGGGTTAACTAATGCACCGAGTACTTTCATGAGGCTGATGAATGATGTATTGAAGAAATTATTAGGTAAGTTTGTTATTATATATTTGGATGACATTCTGATTTTCAGTAAGACAAAAGAGGAGCATTTGTTGCATTTAAGATAAGTTTTGTAGAGGTTGAGAGAAGAAAAGTTGTTGATAAAACTTAAGAAGTGTACTTTCATGAAGGATGAGTTAGTCTATTTGGGATTTGTGATATCTAAGGATGGTTTGAAGATGGACCCTGAGAAAGTAAAAGCAATTGTTGAATGGCCTACACCGGAAAGCATCAGAGAGTTAAGATCATTTCATGGATTGACTAGTTTCTACCAGAAGTTCATCAGAAATTTCAATTCAGTTTGTAACCCTATGATTGAGACAATGAAGGGAGATAGGAAGGAGTTCAAGTGGACTACCAAAGCAAACAAAAGTATTGAATTGTTGAAGCAGAAAGTGACTGAGCAGCCTGTGTTAGCTTTACCGAATTTCAATAATTTATTTCAAGTGGATTATGATGCATGTGGAACATCAATAGGAGCAATCTTGAGTCAGGAAGGGAGAGGAGTAGCTTATTTCAGTGAGAAATTGAATGATGCCCGAAGGATATATTAAGTGTATGATCAAGAATTTTATGCCATAGTTCAAGCCTTGAAGACGTGGAGACATTACCTATTGCCTAAGGAGTTTGTGTTGTATATGGATCATCAAGCTTTGCAGTATTTGAACAGTCAGAGTAAATTGAATCAGAGACATATGAGATGGGTAGAATTTTTTTAGAGGTACACCTTTGTGTTGAAGCATAGAAGTGGGAAATCTAACAAAGTTGTTGATGCATTGAGTAGGAGAAGGAATTTGCTAACAAAGATGAGAATGACAGTATTAGGATTTCAGGAGTTGAAGACCTTGTATGATGATGACTCAGATTTTGCATAACCTTGGAGAGCATGTAGAGAACCGGTTACAGTAGACAAGAGCAAGTGGTTGGATTACTTCATTCGGGATGGGATGTTATTCAAAGGAGTTTAGTTATGCATACCTAAGAGTTCTATGAGGGATAATATGATAAAGGAGAAACATAATGGAGGATTAGCCAAACACTTTGGTGTTGATAAAACATTAGCAATGGTGAGTGAGCATTACTTTTGGCCCCAAATTCATAAGGATGTTAGGAAATAAGTGCAAAGTTGTAGAGTTTATCAAGTTGCAAATGGTAGTTGTCAGAATGTGGGATTATATAAACCTTTAACAGTACCAGAAAGACCTTGGGAAGATATACGCATGGATTTCATACTAGGATTGCCTAAAACACAAAGAGGGAATGATTCTATATTTGTGGTAGTGGATAGATTCTTGAAGATGGATCATTTCATACCTTGTAAGAAAACATCAGATGTAGTACATATAGAAAACCTATTTTTCAAGGAAGTGGTGAGATTGCATGGATACCTAAGAGCATAGTTTCAGACAAAGACACTAAGTTTGCTAGTTATTTTTTGAGAACACTTTGGAAGAAGATGAAGACAGATTTGAAGTTCAGTTCTACTTTTCACCCACAAACTGATGGACAAACATAAGTAGTTAATCAGAGCTTGGGAAATTTTTTAAGATGTTTAGTTGGAGACAAAATCAAAAGTTGGAATTTGATTCTTGCACAAGCAGAGTTTTCCTACAATAATTTGGTAAACAGGATTACCAGAAGGACACCTTTTAAGATTGTTACTGGAGCACACCCTAGAGGTATATCAGAACTCAAAGATATTAGCAGTGAAGACCGAAGAAGTGCACAAGAAGAATAATTTGTAGATCACATGAAGGACTTACATATTCAAGTTAAGCAACATTTGGAGGACATGAATAACAAGTATAAGGAGAAAGCAGATGAGAATAGGAGACATAAGGAATTTAAAGTTGGAAATGAAGTGATGGTGTATCTGAGAAAAGAAAGATTCTTGGTTGGAACTTATAACAAGTTGCAGACGACGAAGTTTAAACCTTGCAAGATTTTGAGAAAGTTCAGTTCCAGAAATGTATATGAAGTGGAGTTACCAGATAGTCTGAGTATTTCACCTATATTTAACATTGTAGATCTTCATCAGTATCATGAACTAGAATTCAGTGAGGACAATATTGCAGAATTGGAGAATTAGTTGCCCCAAAAGGAACCGGATCAGATTGAAGACATTTTGGATAGTAGGATTGGGCGTAGAACCCGAAGCAGTCAATATAAGGACTATCTTGTGAAGTGGAAGGACTGTTCAATTGAAGATTCATATTGGATTTCTCAGGCAGAGGTAGACCATCTTGGTTTTCCTCTGACCCCAACAAAGTGAGAGACTCACTTTTTCAACAACCCCGGATGTCTAATGCAGGAGCATCCCCGGTTCATGGAAATCTTGCATCAACCAAAAATATTTCCTTTTTTTTTTGCATTTCATTATGCATTTTTTGGAATTGGCTCACCGGATCTCGAGGAGGTGGATTCTTGCTTGAGGACTTGATCAGATATCTTATTCCCAAACCGTGGAGCATCTGGGTCATTTTTTGGCAAGCTATCTCTATCAGTTTCCTGGTTGTAATCTACCGGGATCTACAAGATCCCTTCCATAGCTTGCAGAGCCTTGAGCATTGATTTTGATGTTCCTTGGTGTATGGTCGACCTTTCCCTGTGATCTACACTTCATCCTTTGTATTTTTTAAAGGAATTTCTTTGGCAAAGGATGACCTTGTTGTTTTTACATGTTAGGTCTTGTTCTTTGACATTTGATCCTTTTTTGGACTGACCGGATCCCTTTGGATCGTATAAATAATTTTAATTGAGCATTAGAATGAGAGGGAAGTAGAGATAAGCTAAGAGATAGAACATAGAAGATAGATCTAAAGACTTGAGGTCCCGGTTGTGACTTGTTCTGTAATTAGGCATGTTTTAGCAGGCCAGGGAGCTAGTTACTGTAACCTGATTGCTACCGGTTGATTGTCAATAATTTTCATGATAGAATTCATTCATTTCTACATTTCCTCCATCATATCCTTGTGTTTTTGTTGTGTTTACTCTTGCTGACCGACCTGAATAGATCTCTTTGAGGTCTCTCCTAACCGGAGAATAGACCAAATAATATTGCCTTACAATATCTCTCATCTACATATTCCAACCCAAAATGCTTATCTGAATCCATGCATAAGACCCATTAGTCTGCAATTCTATTTAAGCATTTAATTAACCCCTTAGGTAAAAGCAAAAATAAAAAATACATACACCATAACAATGCAATGAACGAGAAAACCCTTGATTCTACTCATTCAAAATATAACAGAGTTACACACTGGTGAAATCAATTTGAAATATATTTTCATTCATTTAACAAGCTATATTCTGTTCCAAATCATCTTACATATAACTCCTTCAAGAAACTGCATAAAATATGACACAAGACCCATTTTATTTTCTCTATAAATGACCTTTACACCCTACTCATTTCACCTAGACTCATTGTACATGACCAAGGATTTGGACCCAAGATTTGTGACCAAATTTCTTGACCTCATCTAATGGCCTTGAATTCCCTTTTATAGACTCAAGGGAGCAAACAAGCTTCGGGCCAGAGGAGACACCTATCACAAGCCTACAAGACCGCTTGTGATTCTTCATAATCTCCCAAAAAAATGTCCACACTAGCACTTCATGATGAGGTAGAACTAAAATTCCTAACTGTATTTTGGTGGAAACAAAATCTTTTGAGTCACACCACTATCACCCTTGATGCCTTTGGATGGATTGTGAGATGTGTCATTTTGTTCTACAAAGCATTTCCTTCAAGAAGAGGGTTTAGATCCCAACAAGAAGTAAAGTTCCCCCTCAAATAGAAGAGGAGCTCAAGCCTTCATGCCCAGGAACAGAGAAAGTGGGAAATGGGACTCACAAAGGAACATAAAGTGAAGGGAAGGCATTGTAGCTTCCATTTCGTCGCAAAGATGGATGGCTACTACCTCCTCCCCAATCTTGTTCTGCTCCTGTTCCTTTGTGAGGCCCTTCCTAGAACCCTCTGCCAACCAGAGGCAAAGGATGCGTCATGCAGGGCTTGTTCTGATGAAAAATGGATTTCAAGCCTCCATTGACTAGCCTCCCAACTCTCAAGGCTCCACTGACTATAAGCATACTCACTCAAGAAGAATTGCCATTCGGTATCACAGAGCTCACTGTAACTCCTTGGACAATATTGCTCAAAAATCATTCTCATCATCTCAAAACCTTCCTAGAAGATAATACGATTTACGTTCTTTCTACCAACTGAGAACACCACTTAGTCGTATTTATAATCAAAACTGTCTCACTTGGTAGTACTCATGCATGAAAAATCATCACTTCATTGCCTTCTACTCATGCTACCAGCAAATAGACTAAAAACATCATATCCTTCAGATCCACGGCACCATCGGATTCAAACTGTCAATCTGCTGCCTTCTGACAAAGCTCATCCTACGTGAATGATTTTATTCTAATCACATTATTTTCTTGACTGCACAACTTCTGTTTCAAAATCTCTTTTTTAGATATGGAGTCCTTAACCTTTTGAAATTTTCTCGGAGACAGTTTCTCAATTCTTACCTTTCTGTGAGAATCCCTGATAGTACGCAACCTATGATCTTGTTGACAGGTCCTTGAACACTTCATTGCCAACTTAGAAAATATCCTTATCCCCTTATGCTTCAGGAAATCTCAATCTCTCATTGGCGTGGCGATGGAACTTGCTAAGACAACTTTCTAAAAAGTTGTCAGTATTTCTTGCCAATTCACTTCGACTCGTAAAAGAACCTTTAGAACGATTTTCTTGAAAATAAGTCGGTGTCCATGTGTCAACTTATCTCTATTCATCTCATGTCGACAAGTTTATTTCTTCATACCCTTATTTTCCTGCGCGAGTAACAACAAACAATCTTAATCACCTCTACTTTGAAATACATTCTTTGTCCATCGTAGATTTTGTCCAACATTGCACATCACTTGGTTACCATCAGTCAATATGATATAGACCTTCCACTATGGCAAACAGGTCCACAAAAGTTTTGACCGAGCATTGTCCAATCATCTTCTAGCTCAATTTTGTTAGCGGCCCCACTGTCAAACCTTCTTGGTCTGTCTGGGACACATGGCATCATCTCATGATGTCATGGTCCTTAACTTCCCTGCATCTTCCTTCATGAGATTGCGAAGGCCGTCAGATCTGTTCACTCTTTACAAACCAGCTACAACAACCACTTAACATTGATCGCTATCCTTCGTGCATCTTCCTGCTTGGGTTAAAACATCAACATCCACTTGATGCACATGCAAAATTATGGAACCTTTAGTTGTTCAATAATTATTCATAGAGACATTAGCCAAAATATTTAGGCCAGACTTAGGGAAAAAAATACCCGCTAAAATATTAAAGGGGGGCCCGACCATAGTGAAAAAGACGCAGACTTAGGAAAATTTCAAAAGGCCGCTGTAAGAAATAACGCCTAGGAAAATAGACCAAGTCCCCTTGACTATGAAAAAGACCCTCATCTTTAAGTGAAAAAGGTAATGAAGAACATAACATGCTTTGGGTTTTTTAACAAAAGACTTACTCAAAAACACATAAACCTAAAATTCTAAACCTTGAGGGTAAGAATAGAGAGCGCCATTAATTCAAATTTTGATGGGGACATCAAATTTCCTGCATAATTATTTTCAGGAATATCAGTGGCTCTAGTTGGGGATGATCATCACTTAGGGATGATACAAGGAACCAAAATATCAGGTGGAGCAGACTAGCTATAGAGCAGACCCAAATGAAACTACCTAGAAAAGGCAACACAAACATAAAAAGAAACCCAACCTTATATGTACAAAGCCTAATCTACTGCTCATGGAAAAGAAAATACTTCAAAAGAAGTAAAATTCCAAGAATTGTCCATGAACAAGCAGTTCAATGATTTCATCTGTCATTCCTTGGAGAAAGTATGAAATAAAATCTTCTCCCCACTTGTTTTGAATCAAATATGGGTCTAACTAGATGATACCAAACTTTACATGCCTTCCTTTGTCTTCCAATCTAACATTTCACATCAAGACCAAAATATTTATTTGGAAACTCCTTATAGTTGCTCCTACCACAAGTTCATGACCTGTATTTGGGATTCAATATCTTCGCATCAACTTCACTTCTTGTTATACTTCATTTAATCAAAGCTTCAACTCTCAATTGTATCTTAGTTTCCATATTATCAACACAAATTTGGACAACTTGTGCATCTTCATTAGGTAGCAGATTCAACCTCCTTTTCTCTTCTCCCTACACTGTAGTTTTAGAAAATTAGACTACAACTGATGGCTCAAGGCCACCAAAATAGAATACCGGTATTTACCCTTATCAAAAATCTGCTTCTCATCTATATATGTGATCA
Organism: Cryptomeria japonica; assembly: GCF_030272615.1. Classification (NCBI taxonomy): domain Eukaryota; kingdom Viridiplantae; phylum Streptophyta; class Pinopsida; order Cupressales; family Cupressaceae; genus Cryptomeria; species Cryptomeria japonica. The sequence goes on along the minus strand of NC_081414.1, from coordinate 475,708,651 downwards.
ACAAATTGAAGATGTTACCCTTATACATGTTGATCATCTACAGAAACATTTGCACACTGCCAGCTAACCCCGCATTTGTCATCATCCAGGCCTCCTCTGATAAAATACTCACTGAACTGATATGAAAAAAAAAGTCCTGGCTCAAAATTTTGCATATCACTATCAATAGAGACAAATTGAATTCCTTGATCAAATTAGATAGCTCCTTCCTTATCATATAAACCATGCTCACAATGGTTTTAAATATTTTCATCACTCCCATTACAACAAGTGATAGGATAAAATTCATCTTCATTAATCAAATCAACAATCCCATTTTGATCAACATTCAATATTCCTGGATTCTCAATTATCTCCTCATACAAAGGATTGGAAATCAAATGAAAGCCTCTCTCAAAAATATTAAGGCAAAGAATAGGTTGATCCATATCTATATCCTTATCAAGAAGTGCATTAGAAACTTCACTGAAACTGCTGCCTATCTCAAGATCACATTCATCCTCATTAGTCATAAAGGAATCACAATATGAGCTAGAACAACTCCCAACATTATAGTCCTCACAATACAAATACTCAATGTTATGATCCTCATAGGCTTTAGCAAGACCATAATGGCTATTATGATCCCTTTGAACTTCATCTTTTATAACTACACTTGCTGGTTTATAGATGTTCTCGTGATTAGGAAATTCAGGAACAATTCAATTCACTACATGAAGAGTTATTTGTTAAGGGATACTTGGTGTGTCATTATTTGTTATATTTGTTTCAGGTATATCTACATGGACTAACTCTTCACACCCATCACTCTAAATAAGTTCACATGGCATAAGCACATGCTTAAGCATACCTTTTTAATTGGAACATATCATGGAATCCTCTAGCTTAACAACATCATAAACCATTTTTGGTATGGTATTATCCAAGTTTTCATTATCGTACAAAACTGATTCCTGGGAGAATGAATTTATGTGATCAATATTTTGCACATCATTATTATCTTCATTAGATGTACAACCTTCCAATTCTCCTTCATACCAGCTACTAGATTCAACTAAACCATAAGACTGCAGAAGGGCCTCTTGTGTGGAATCTTCATTGTAGGAAGTAATAATTTTGTCATCTAGTGTAGCAACTGAAATTACCTCCATCTTTGTACCAGTTGTATTATATCATTTCTTGTCAATCATTTCTTTATCAACATGAGGAATAACTACTGTCCGAGACAAGTTCTCTTCACTCTTATTATTGTTTGGATAATAAGTCACAACATGGTAATTGTGGTCCCCAGGGATGTAAATACTTTGATACTAACCTTCACCTCTCGGTTCACACCTTTCTTTAACATTTGGTGTCTTAGGGTAGAAAAATATTGCCGTTAGATAACCCTTAGGAATTCCATATTTCAAGTTGTTCTCAATGTCCATTGTTGTCCTATAAGCCTGTTGCAAGGTTTTAGGATCCTTATCTCTCAGTAAATAGCCCATTTCCTCATCAAACGAAGCTAGATAAATAACCAAACATAATTGTTCTATGAAAGCTGCACTAAGTTCATCCCATGAAGAGATAGAATATGCTAGTAAATACAAAAACCAATCTCTAACATCCCTTTTCAGAGACTGAACAAAAATCTTCATGAAAACATCTTCCTGACTAATCTCAAAATCTACCATCAGATTAGAAAACTCCTGCAAGTGTTGGCATGCTGATTCTGAACCTTTCCCATCAAAACTTGGTAAATGTTCCCTAATCCTAAAAGGAACAGGGTTCGGAAAACCTTGGATACCATTAAGATTTAATGGTCTATATGTTTCAACATAGAACATTCTGTTGTGACTCAACAAAGATTGCATACATTGTATGTTTACATTTCATGGGGATGTATACGTGAACAATACATCTTCTCTACAAGTCAATGCATAACTCAACACATATTTTAACTCAACACAAAAATGAGAATTATATCTCTAAAGTATGTAGAAATATTACTACCATCCCTTTCTTAGTGCTTAAATCACTTAATACTGAAACATTTTCTACAACTGATTTTCATGGGAATACATTTGACTCGTGAAAATAAAAAATACCTAGAGGTAGTGTAGTGGATCGAAATAATCTTTCTGGCTCGCTGTAGTGATAAAATTGAAACTATCTTCACATCCTCTCTAGGTTCTCAAGTCATATTTGTTCATAAACCAACACTGTAACTCCTCCTCTTTCGTCATGTGGATTCTTTCCTCAACTTGTCAGGGTACTTCATCATAAGAGCTCAAATCTGCTTCATCTCTACTACAAGTTTTGTGGTTCTTCTTTAATTCCTTCTTAAATAATGCACACTGGTGCAGAGATCTCATAGTCACCACTCACAACTTGTGAGATATTATGGAATAATCATGTAATATGGGCAAACCTTGATAGAACTTACATTGAAAGATGAATGACAAAAAAAAATTCAGGCAACATTCATGAGAATTGACTCACTTGACAAGGAGCTAGAACATTACAAGCTCGTGATTATATGCTTTCCCTAACAGAGTCACCATTTTTTTTGGTGACTCAGATGGGTCAATGTGGAAACCAATTATAGCTCAATTATTTACTAGAGATACTGAAAAGTCCCCAGTAGAGTCGCCATTTTTGTTGGTTCCCCAGAATGGGGTTTACACTGCAACAAAGGCAGAAACCAAGTCGAGCCCTCAAATCATGTATGGAGAAGCCAGCTCCAATTTTTTAGAATACTTAGGGACTTGGACCAACATATGAAAAGGATTTTGCTAATCCTTCTACACTTTGGGCTCTACAAAACCCGAGAGGGTGATCCTTTAATGCACTCGCAATCTCTGCACTGCACTAGCGAGTGAACAAAGCAAAAGATCTCATTCTTAGGAGGGATCAACAAATAGGGAGAATTCTACAGAGTGGTTGGATCTTAGTGATCCTCGACCTACTTTGGAGCATGAGATGTTTTTGACAAGCAACAACATACACAAAATTGAAAAGATGTTTTGATATTCGCAGTTCAAAGAGAGCTGTCGATGAGTTATGAGTAGAAAACTATCATTGGAGACAACTAAAAGCCATGACCAGTGTCTTATCCATTGGGCGACTGAAATTTCAGAACATAGGATGAAAATATAACAAAACCTTTAATCTAATAACTTAGGATCTAAGATAATACTGCCTTCAAATCTCTCATCTACATATTCCAACCCAAAATACTTATTTGAATCCATGCATAAGCCCCATCAGTCTGCAATTCTATTTAAGCATTTAATTAACCCTTGAGGTCAAAGAAAAAATAGAATACATAAACCATAACAATGTAATGAACGAGAAAACCCTTGATTCTGATCATTCAAAACATAACAGAGTTACACGCTGGAGAAATGGATTTGAAATATGTTTTCATTTATTTAACAAGCTATTTTCTTTTACAAATCATCTTATATATAACTGTAGACACCTAAAATTGTCATGTCTAATTAAATAAATAAAATCTTAAGGAAAGCTTGTTTGTCCACCTTCAAGGATGTTATTGAAAAGGGCTTAGCAACAGAAAAGGTCCTAATTGAACAAGGAGTCATCAAGCTATTCAAGGAAAACAAAGATGACTTTAAAGGAAAAGACAAGCCAAGATTTTGGAATAAAAACAAGAACACAGTCAACGATGGCGTTGTTGATGCCAATACAGTGAGACCCAAGTTCATCTTTTCAGGATCAAGTTCTACAAACAATCAAGTGAATACTCAAACAACTTCTAGATCACGAAGGAAGTACACTCCATTGGGAGAACCACTTGAATCAGTCTTCAAAAAGCTTGTGGCAAACAAAGTGATCACAGTTCCAGATTTTCCTCCATATGAACCAAAGGTCAAACCAAATTGGTGGAATGATGATGAGTATTGTGAGTTTCATAAGAGCAAGGGTCATAAGACAGGAAATTGCCATCGATTGAAAAACATTGTGCAAGATCTCATTGATAGAGGTGATATTGAGATTGAGGGACATTCATCTAATCAAGAACATGAGGTGTTTAAGGAACCATTCCCAAAACATGACAAAGGAAAAGGCAAAGTCACAGATGATCAAGCCAATTACACTAGAGCACCTTACAATTATGATTCTACTATCAATCACATCTCAATGGACAATCATATCTCTACTATTACTATCAAGAACAAAAATCCTGAGAATCCTTCTCAGAGACCCAAGATTGTCCTAAAAGGTGTGGGATCTTCTTCTGAGCATACCTCTGAATGTCATGTTACAACTCGTCGAGGTAAAATCACGTTGCCAGGTGCCTCCACTAAGAATACCAATTCTTCATCAACCAAGCCTGAGTATGACCTTGTAGAACAGTTAGGGAAGACACCCGCGCTCATCTCCATCCTTGAGCTATTACGCATATCTCCCGCACATAAAGCTATTCTTGACAAAATCTTGAGAGACACCGCCGTTCCTACTGATCTGAACATGGACCAGTTTCAAGCCATGGTGGGATACCTTTCCGTTCCACACTCCCTTACTTTCACAAAAGCCGATGACGCATATGTAAGTTAGCCACATAATGCACCATTACACATTGAAGCCTTCATACACAAACATAGAATCAAACGAGTCCTGATAGATGGAGGAGCAGGTCTAAACATTTGTACATTGAACACTATTAAACAATTGGGATATTCTGATAAAGCTGTGAATTCTACAAACAAAATCACCATCAAGGCATATGATGATGAAGAGCGTTCATCCAAGGGCACAGTCACCTTACCTCTCAGAGTTGGGCCAGTTACAAAGGATGTGGTTTTTCAGGTCCTTGATCTAGATCTCGCATACAACATACTCTTGGGACGTCCTTGGATTCATGAAATGAGGGCAGTCCCATCTACATATCATCGATGTATCAAGTTTCCACACAATGGAGTTGAAGTGACCGTCAAAGCGGATCCAAATCCATTCATATATTGCAACAATCTGCAACCTAGATCAGAAATAACAATCCCAATTAATCGAGAAGTTGTTCCATCTTCAGCATATGTGGATCCAGAATCATTAAAAGCTTCTACATCCAAACAAGCAGAGCTCAAAGACAAGTTCAAGATTAAAGACATGGGATGTGGTGAGTATATCTTTCATGTTGATCAACTCCCACTGTCTCCTAAGACATTCAGTCAACATGAACAATCTACAAACAATTTGCAATGCCAAGGAATTGAGTATGAACCACCTAGTGTTGTGGCTACTAAGTCTGAATGCAAATCTCCTCTAGTGGTGCAAGCACCTCTTGATATCAATAGTCCTAAGAGTGGTTCCAGCGAAGAAGCTATTGAGCATATCTCTAGCCCTCTTGAGAATTCACATAGCTTTACCATATCATCCACTCATTCCATTTCCACTCCACTCCCAGACTTGGATCAACAAGAATCACAAAAGCCCTTACTCATTAGGGATCAAAAATCAAGCTTTGAAAAGAAAAATCTAAAAGTCAAAAATAAAGAAAAGTGCTTCAGTCCAAATCAAAATCAAAAGCTATTGGACTCTACAAAAATCAAAGTCAAGGATAAAACTCATATGAAGCAAAAAGAGCAAGAGTTGATCTCCCCTAACACCAAAATAACTGGGGGCAAAAGTTCTACAATTTTAAGTCAAAAAGCATACTTGTTGATCCTAAGTCTCCATCATGCTATCCTACTTTCACTTCTTTTCACAATCATAAGCCTTCATAACTCTTCCACTTGTTCCACACATCCATCCCCTTCTAGCGATACATCATGGACCTTTAATGGAGCTTCCTCGAAGGACTTTGTTATCAGGGATGCCCAAACTTCTTCAGGTGACACGCATACGGGCCTGTGTAGTCCACACACTAGTAATCCTATCTCAGTTCCTTTATCAAGGAAGACAGACACTCAAGCTACACATCATTCAGTCAAGAAACAATGCAACTACAATCACAAAGTCAAGCCTCGCACATTTGAGGTAGGTGACTTGGTTCTCCGAGAAAACCCCAAGAATCAGCAAGACAGAGAGAAGAAGGGCAAGTTTGAACCAAACTGGCTTGGTCCTTACATTATTACAGCAGTATATGGCTCTGGGGCATATCAGCTCTCAACTACAGAAGGTGAACCTTTGGAGGATCCTATCAACAACATGCACCTTCATAGGTTCTACACATAGCTCTTCAGAGTATCCTAATTCAAAAATACAAAAAAATCAAAAAAATTCAAAAATACAAAAAAAAATTATAAAACAAAAAAAATCGTTACTTGGTGAAAACCTGGCAAACAGGCGCCTTGTGACACAGAAAACATTGAAAAATTGAAAAAAGTAAAGAGAAATAATTTTGTCCAACGGTGAAAACCACTTCGGTGGCACCCTGGGCAAGTACCATGGTGAAAACTGGGTCACCAGCACCATGTGTAGAGACATTGCTCCTCCCTCCTTCAGGATTCACTTTCATCCTTTCACTTCGCACACACTCACAACCTCTTCATCCATAATAAACTTACCCAGTCCCATCATGGCTTGTTATTGATCTACCTAAGATTGGTTAGCCATTCATAATAAACCTCCCTTTTCACATCCCTTTCCATCCATAACAAATCAGACCCTATCTGTGGCTAAGGCAAATCCTACGTCTAGTGATGGGTGTGGAACTGAGAACATCACATGTTTCAAGGAGTAAAGTTTCTTCTAGCTTTCTTCAGTCTATTCGCACACAATCCGCAATAAAGCAACATCTGCATCACAGATCCACAATAAAGTTTCATCTTCTCCGCAATAAAGTATCAGTTTCATGGATTCAGTCAGTTTCAGACGAGACACAGCAGCAACAATGGGCTTCAACAAATCAAATCTTTCAACAGACTCAGACAACATATGGTTCAGTGCTATCTATCCTTTTTGTGAAAGTAAACATTGTGACCATAATCAAATAAGACTTATACAAGTGACAAGAGACACTAAACTTGAGGACTACAGTGGATGTTGGTGTCGAGTCTTGGTTTTCTTTTGATTTTATCTTTTGGTGACATGTCTTTTAGCTTTTCCAGGATGTCTTTGACTAGAGATTCTATCTCCAGGATGTCTTTGACTAGAAAGGCGAGGATGGGGTATCGTCACCTATTTGCATTTGCTGTCTGTGGATTGTCTCTTAGTAATGCTATGACTTGTCCAAGGATATGAGGACACTGAGAGTCTAGTATGAACTGGGGCATTCCTTGTTTGTGACTGTCTTATCTCCATGCAAACGGGTACAATGACTTTCTGGGTCAAACATATGCCTCGATTGTCATAACCTACTTGTCATAATAAAGCTCAATGATGATAACGCACAAGAAGCTCTTTCACTTTCATATCTTCTGTCTTTCATCCCCCCTTTCTTGATTGACTTCCATCGTCCTTCTCGAGTCTGTGTAGTCTGCTATCACATGACTGAGTATAATGACACACCAAGAACATTTGCATCTCATGAAGCTGTACCTGCATTACCACATATAAGCATCTCATACATACATATAGATATCACAATTGCATCACATTCTGTACACAACACTTGTTAGCACAATTTACATTTGCATTATCATATTCATCTGCATTACTTACATTCACATTTGCATCATGCATACACATATAAAATATAAAAAAGAACAAAAAAAAAAATATTGCATTGCATCATATACATATTTGCATCCATATCATAAGCATCACATAAGAACATCTCATCACATAGGTACACATGCATATAGTTGCCGCAAAGATGCATCATCTCATATATATATATAAAGTGTCATGATACAATGATGTCAAAATCATATGGCTACAATCACCCGCAGGTGTCTACATCATTATATAAAATGGTACAAAACTGATACAGAGGAACTCACTGATCACTCCTGCCAACACTATTGGTAGTGCTAATCCTATCCATGTCATGGTATCCCATGCCACGTGTCCTGCCCTCATCTCCAGTCTTGGATCCTAGAACACTCATCTCAGTGCATCCCTGTCTCCATCTCAATCGTAGGGTACTAACTCCCCATCGATCGGTATCCGCAGAATCCTATATACATCCTCCAGGGTGACTGTCATCTCACCCATCGGCAGATGAAACGTACAAGTCTCTGAGTGCCATCTCTTAGCTAGTGCAGTCAGCAATCCCATGTTCGCCCGAAACTCAGGCACATACAGAATGTATCTCAATCCCATAGCCTCAATCGCGGCTCGGTCCTCAAGTGTCAACTCAGGTCGCAATCTCTGTGTCGACGATAATCTCTCCCCTGACTCTAGCATCGGCAAATACTCCTGCAGTCAAGCAACTCAATCATGTCAGTTATAGTGGCATTCACTGTTTATCACAAAATGCTACTCGCTATCTAAATGCATATGGCTATCTACCCTAGTGACACTCACTGTTCATCACAAAGTGTTGCTGATTATCCTAGTGGTACTCCCTGTTCATCACAAAGTACTACGTGTGTGACACTCCCTGTTCATCACAAAGTGTTACTCACATTTGCACTCCCTGTTCATCACAAAGTGCTGCTCATATTTCAGTACTCCCTGTTCATCACAAAGTACTCTATCTTGGTACTCACTGTTCATCACAAAGTGCCTTGATCTATCCTAGTCTTCCTAGAGGACCTGCTTGAGTGTATCCTCTCAGTAGCTTATCCAATCGACAGCATATGTTCATCACAGAATTGCCGATTTGACCTAGAAGACACAAATTCACATTTTTGGACACAAACGCGCTTTCCTGACATAAACGTGCATTTATTACATTACCTAGTATGCATTAATGACAACAATAAATGCATCAAAGTACGAGGAGGTTTTGTGGTACTTACCGGCTCTCCTGCCTCTGCTGGCCTCTGAAATCGTCGAACGCGGTCGAATCTGTGTACGAAGGCCATCGCTGCTGACTGCTCCTGCTCTATTTTTGCTCTGCACTCTGCTCTCGTGGATGTGTAGATGACAATGAGGATGTATTTTCCCCCGTGGTCTATCTTATAGACTACCCCTAGCTTTCGTTTCCCGAGTCAGTCTTCTTTATCCCGTGACTTTGTCACTTTATCCAGTCAGTCCATTCTAGCCTCTCTTTCTTATCGAGAGATTGTCTGCAATCTTTTCAGACATTTTCATCCAATCTCTCGAGGGGGCATATCATTCCCATTCCGGGGCAACTCTATATTAGTTCATCTTATCTTCTTTGAAACAACGCGACAAGCCGCATTGTCTCAAAGAGGGGCAAAATGTAGACACCTAAAATTGTCATGTCTAATTAAATAAATATTTTATTTATTTAATTATCTAAGCCTAATTCTTCTATTAATTAAATAAATCTTTATTTATTTAATTAATTCATTTATCCTCTTCTAGCCTTATTTCTCATTTAAATAAATACATTTATTTATTTAAATTATCATTTTCCTAAATTAAATAAATATTTTTATTTATTTAATTGATCCCACTTCTTCTATTAATTAAATAAATCTTTATTTATTTAATTAATTCATTAACCTTTTCCACCTATGACACATGTCATTCATCTCTTAATTCATACACTACCTACCCCTTTCATTATTTTATTATTTCCTTTACCTACCCTCTAATCATAGCCGACCTCCTCTTACACCTCTCAATCTTAACCCTCCATTTCATATTGTGTCTTCTATTTAAGAAGATGCTTTCTTCATTGTCAAACCCTAATCACTCATGTTAATGACCTAATCATTCATTCCTAATCACTCTAATCACTCAGACTAATCAACAATTTTGGAGGACTTGGCTACACTACAATCCTACTTGCAACCACATTCCGTTCTTTGTTGAGCTCTTGTGCATACAAAAATCTGAGAGCAAATATACATCAAGCAAGATCAATGGAGATAGGAAGAATGGAGATCAAAACCCTATTGGACATGTGATGGTATAATCTTTGTGATTTTGAGTTATTTGCATTGTCTTAGGTAATCTTCATATGTTATGGTGGATCTTTGTTGTTGTTAGGCTAGGATTTTGTGGTTGAATTCATTTAGCCTTTCAATATTGTTATTATTGTTATCCATTTTCACCATACACAATAACTCATTCAAGAACCTGCATAAAATATGACACAAGACCCATTTTATTTGCTCTGTAAATGAATTTTACACTCTACTCATTTCACCTAGACTCACTGTACATGACCAAGGATTTGGACCCAAGATTTGTGACCAAATTTCTCGACCTCATCCCATGACCTTGAATTCCCTTTTATAAACTCAAGGGAGAAAACAAGCTTCGGGCTAGAGGAGACACCTATCACAAGCCTACAAGACCGCTTGTGATTCTTCACAATCTCCCAAAAAACTGTCCACACTAGCACTTCATGATGAGGTAGAACCAAAATTCCTAGCTGCTTTTTGGTAGAAACAAAACCTTTTGAGTCATGCCACTATCACCCTTGACGCCTCCAGATGGACTGTGAGATGCGTCATTTTGTTCTATAGAGAATTTCCCTTTAAGAAGAGGGTTTAGATCCCAACAAGAAGTAAATTCACCCCTCAAATAGAAGAGGAGCTCAAGCCTTCATGCCCAGGATCAGAGAAAGTGGGAAAAGGGACTCGCAGAGGAACATAAAGTGAAGGGAAGGTGTTGCAGCTTCCATGTCATCGCAAAGATGAATGGCTTCTACCTCCTCCCCAATCTTGTTCTGCTCTTGTTCCTCTGTGAGACCCTTCCTAGAACCCTACGCCAACCAGTGGCAAAGGAGAGGCAAAGGATGTGTCATGTAGGGCTTGATCTAATGAAAAATGGATTTCAAGCCTCCACTGACTATCCTCCCAACTTTCAAGGCTCCATTGAATATAGGCATACTCACTCAAGAAGAATTTCCATTTGGTATCAAGAAGCTTACTGTAACTCCTTGCACAATATTGCTCAAAACTCATTCTCATCATCTCAAAACCTTCCTAGAAGATAATAAGATTTATGTTCTTTCTACCAACTGAGAACACCACTTAGCTATATTTATAATCAAAACTATCTCACTTGGTGGTAATCATGCATGAAAAATCATCACTTCATTTCCTTCTACTCATCCAGCCAACAAATGGACTTAAGACATCATATCCTTCAGATCTAGGACACCGTCAGATTCAAACTGTCAATCCGTTGCCTTCTGACAAAGCTCATCCTACATGAATAATTTTATTCTAATCACATTATTTTCTTGACTGCACAACTTCTGTTTCAGAATCTCTTTTTTGGATAGGGAGTCCTTATCCTTTTGAAATTTTCTCAGAGAAAGTTTCTTGATTCTTACCTTTCTGTGAGAATCCCTGACAGTACGCAACCTATGATCTTGTTGATAGGTCCTCGATCACTTCATTGACAACTCAAAAAATATCTTTTTCCCCTTATGCTTCAGGAAATCTCTATCTCTGATTGTCGTGGTGATGGAACTTGCTAAGATAGCTTCCTGAAAACTTGCTAGCATCACTTGCCAATTCACTTCGACCCGTAAAACAACCTTTAGAATGGGTTTCTTGAAAATCAGTCGGCGTCCATTGTCTTGACTTATGTTTATTCATCTTATGTCGACAAGCTTATTTCCTCTTGCCCATATTTTCCCGCGTGAGTGACAACAAACAATCTTAATCACCTCTACTTTGAAATACATTCTTCATCCACCATAGATTTTGTCCAGCATGGCACATCACGTGATCACCATCAGTCAATATGATATTGACCTTCCAATATGGAAAATGGGTCCACTAAAGGTCTGACCTAGCATCGTCCAATCATCTTCCAACTCAATTATGTTAGCGGCCCCATTGTCGAACCTTCTTCGTCTTCCTGGGACACGTGGCATCATCTCGTGATGTCGCGATCCTTAACTTCCCCGCATCTTCCTTCACAAGACTATGAAGGCCGCTAGATCTGTTCTCTCTTTACAAACCAGCTACAACAACTGCTTAACATTGATCGCTATCCTTCGTGCATCTTCCTGCTTGGGTTAAAATATTGTTGTCCCCTTGATGCACGTGCAAAATTATGGAACCTTTAGTTGTTTGATAATTAATCATAGAGACATTAGACATAATATTTAGGCCAGACTTAGGGAAAATAATACCCGCTAAAATGTTAAAGGGGGGCCCAACCATAGTGAAAAAGATGCAGACTTAGGAAAATTTCAAAATGCCACCATAAGAAATAACACCTAGGAAAAAAGACCAAGTCCCCTCGATGATGAAAAAGACCCCCATCTTTAAGTGAAAAAGGTAATGAAAAAAAATAATAGGCTTTGGGTTTTTTATCAAAAGACTTACCCAGAAACACATAAACCTAAAACCCTAAACCTTGAGGGTAAGAACATAGAGCGTCATTAATTCAAAATGACTAAAATTTTGATAGGGACATCAAATTTCCTGCACAATTATTTTTTGGGACTATTCATATCAGACTTTTGGTTTCTACAGGGGATCGAACCCACAATCTCTTAGCCCATTTTTGATGGTGCCCTAGAATGGGGTTTGCACTACAAGCATAAAGAAACCAAGTTCATTCTTCAGATTTATTTGAGGAGAAGCCAACTCCAACTATCAAAATCTCCAAGAACTTGGACCAACATATGACATGGATTCTGCTAATCCTTCTACACTTTGGGCTCTGCAAAACCCAAGAGGGTGATCCCTTGATGATCTTATAATCTATACACCATACTTATACCTTCACCAAAATTAAACAAAAAATCTCAAATATAGGCTCAACAATAGGGAGAATTCTCAAGGATGGAAAATCCTTCAGTTATCCCCAACCTAAATGGATCTTGAGATGGTCGAAACATACAACAGTATAAATAAAATGAAATGGAATCTGATAATAATCAATTGTGTAACAAATACATATGAAAAAACTAGAGAAATGACTAAAAGGACTCATAACAAACTATGACTAGTGCCTTCTTCCATTGGGTGCTTGACTTCGAAAGATATTAATGAATTACAACAAAATTAATCCAATGGCATGCAGATCTTAAGGAAACATTGCCTTACAATGTTTTCTATCTACAACCCTGATCTAGACTACTTATCAAATCCATAAACAAGCCCTATCACTATGTAATTCTAGTCAAGCATTTTAATTGACCTCTTAGATCAAAGCATGAATAAAAAACACATACAACACAACTGGGCACTTAATGAAATAAATCCTTGATCACATTTCATTCAAAAGATGATAGAATTTCACAATGGAGAGAAATAAATCAGAATTATATTTCCTTTGAATTAATTTTCTATTTTTGTTATAAAGGCCATTTACATATAACTCCTTCAAGAACCTGCAAGAAAACTAGACACTAGACTCTTATCTATTGCTTTGCAAAATCCTTAAATTGCTCATTTTTAACTCAAACTTGCTACAGGAACCTTATGACTCTAATTTTTTTAAAAATTATCAAGTACAGAGACCAAATTCGGAACCCTATCTCTTGGCCTTGAATTCCCTTTTATAAAAACAAGGGAGCAAAATAAGCTACAGGCCAGAGGAGACACGTCATTAAAAGATGACCGGTTACCCATAATTCAGTTACAAAAGATTTCATTTAAGGAATATCACAACCAAGACCAAATATTTGCAACTGATTCATCATAAGACTTTATGCACCCTTTTTCCCTTTTGTTGTTGTCGATGAATATTTGGGACAGGCCCGCCTTTCTTGCTACTCACGTCCAAAAAGTGACCGCTACAAGGAATCAAAACTGTTTGCCAGACTTTCACATCACATAGCTAGCTAACTAACTAGTTGATGTCCTCATTCATCCTTCAAATAAGTATTACTCCATTCAACATATTCCTCATCTGACGGTCATTTGAAATTCATAACCCCATTAGATTTTGCCCTATATGGAGTGTACTTAATTGCCACTTGATTTGCCTCCCTTTCAAAAGTTTCAAAAAATGTTCTCATGCATATTATCTTATCCACATTGTCCTCCAACATGGCAGTATCTAAATCATCACAAATCATGTCCACCTATGTATTGATGACTCTTCCTGCCTCTTCTTTCTATAATTGTGAGGGCTTAATTACACCATTTTCATTCTTAATACCAGGAAGAAGTGTCTCATTCAACTTACCAACAGTCCTCAATAATTATGTTATTTTTCTTTCTATATTGTTTGGCAGCATTTGGGCTTCCTACACTGATTTTATCGACAAATAAGTTGGCTGAAGTGTAGGTGGCCTCTCAGCATGGTAATTTGAAGCCATTGACATTATCCTAAGCTTGTTTCCCCTCTATAACCCCTTTGTGAATAAAGGGATTGCTACCGTTTTATCTTTATCAAAACTTTGAATATCATTAAACAATAAAGAATACAAAGAATGAGTCAACACAGAGCTGACTATCTCCCTTTGCTTACTGGAAAATCGATCTTCTGACTCCTTTAGCTTTTGTTCCAACTCATTAATTTTTTCCAAAATTTGAGCTCTTGTTGGGTCAGTAGATCTAGTGGGCTTAGGTTCATCATCAACATATGGTACTAGCGGTGTTACTAGAGTACCAGTCTCACTGCCAAACTGAACTAATGCATCTATATGTGAGAGTGGTGGAGACCTGGATGTTGATGGGACCGATGCATTGGCAAGAACTGAAGAAGGTTCTCCTAGTTGTCTCTATTCAAGGAGCTGAACTTTAGTTTGTAGCTCCACACATTTTTGTTGAACTGCATTATAATCAGTAAAAAGCTTCTCAAATTTCTTCATTAATTCTTGGTTCTCTTTAGCCTCCCTTTTCGTAGTTCATGGGCCAATTTAGCCATATCGACAACTAACTTTGAGGCCTCAACATTTGATGTATTAGAGGCTCTCTTTACAATGAGGCTTCCTTTCAGGTTTGAATTTATATCATTTATATCAAGCCTCCTAGGCCCTTGTTCTAGTGACCATATCGCCAAGGTTGCATAATCATCTATAAAATCTAATCCTTTTAATGCCAACCTTGCTTCTTCTTCTGAACTGAACTGTTGGTCTCTTGATTTCCCGATCGCATCAAAGGCCCTTGCATCAGCTATGTTCCACTCAGGCAGAATTAGAATACCAACCTAATTTACAATCCTTTTGCCCTCATCTACAATGATTGCTTTAAACTCCTCCATCATTTCAATCTTGACCTCTTTTTGATTTACTTGGTTAGACCTATCTGGCCTTTGGGTCATTCTCTCAACACTTCTCCTCTTGTATTCATCTATTTTCATCTTCCATATCATTTGAAGGAAGGTCGGGATTTTCAAAAAAGCTTCATCCTCAAGGAATTTGTCACATGCCTCCTTCCTAGCATCTCTAAAATCTCTTCCCTGAATATCCAGAGGAGTGAGGTCTAATTCCAAAATAGGTGGCACATGAGGAATACCAATCTGCATTTCTGCATTTGTAATTTCAATGGTATCCTCATCTTGTTGTTCCTACATATATTTCTCCTCTCCCTGCTCTTCAACTTTCCCTGGAGGTGAGAGAGGCACATCTGGTGGTGAGGGACTCTTATCTGAATCTTCAAGATCAATAATCTTGATTTTTTTTTGAAGATCTAACCTGCACCTTTGGGGTTGGCTCTACTTTCATTATTTTCTTTCCTTTCCTCCTCACCAACTTCCCACTGTCACTACCGCTGCCACTCTCTTCTTCACTACTCTCCTCATCCCTTATTCTTTTCATCACAATACTACCCCTTGGAGGGGGCACATAACTAGGTCTAGTTTCTTCTAGCCCATCTGTCCTATGAGGAGGAGGAGGAGGAGGTGAGACTAGCTGTTTCATTCTCATTTGGCAAATTAGGGTTGCATCTTCAGGTGCAATAGGTGTAGGCTACTGTGTTCTTCTTCTCTCAACTTGATGGTTGTGGGTTTCCTCGAGTTGGTTTTCTTCTCTTTGAAAGCGAGGATTAACTCATCAAAATTGTTCATAACAAAATCAATTTTAGCACAGAATGGAGAGAAGTTTCTCAATGCATCATAATTAGGATCCATTTTCTGTACCATTGTCAATAGCTTCCTGAAAGCTATCCACTTTTCATTCCTCCAATCATGAGTAGTGAGATCAAATTCATTTCTAATTATATCTTCAGGAAAATTATTTTCATGAGGCAATGCAACTCCCTTTATTCTTTGCCTAAAAATATCGTAGAATCCCTCTGGGTTACTATGCCTGACTATGCTGACCCCCGGGTGATATGGTGCAAAGAGTTTACCAATATGCACATATCCCCCTTTCATGATTGCAAAGTATGGAATAACAGTATAATCAATGAAGATAGTTCCCTTCCTCTTACCTTTCAATTCCCTATCATGAATACAACCTATTTGCTAGATTGCTTCAACAAAACCTAATCTCAAAGGGACATTAAAAGGTAGCACATGTGGCTGACCAGGGAAACCATAAGCTCCAATAACTGTGCTAACTGGATAGGGGATAATATCCCCTCAATTATGCTTAATTTTCATGATTGGCAGCCTCTCCTTTGGTCTCAGAAAATCATGTAGTTGCGTAGGAATCCTTGGTGGATTCACTGTCAATATTTGCGTTAATCTGGAAGCAAAACCATTATCAAATCCTACAAAATTGGCCTCTTGCCTGTCCCATGACATATCCATACTCCATAGCTGCATCAGTATCTCAACACTATCAACTGTTCTTCTAAGATTCATGGTGCCTTCAAAATAATTTGCATTTTTATATAAGAACATATGCATCAGCAATGAGTACCAATAGAAGTTAGTGCTTAATACATTATTCTTAATATCCAATGGTCCCTCATGAATCTTATCTTCAAGATACAATACAAAATTAAAAACCACTACAAAATCAGGATGTTGAATCCGAATAGCCATATACATGAAATCCAGTGGCATTACTGTGATAGGGTTAAAACCTAAAACCTAGCACATAGAAAAGAAAGTGGCTTGTAAATACTTGGCAAAGCACCAATTGGAAAAGGCTCCACTGAACTTGGTCCAATGTGGTATGTTGTTTCTCCTGCTTTCGCCAAATGGGTTGGGAGAAGGTTGTATCTGATAAAATATCTGAATCTATAGTACTCAACCTTTATTTTGTTCAAATCCACTTGAACAAAATTTCTTGGAACTCCTCCCTTCGAACTGTTAACAAAACTTCTCCATCATTCCTCCTTATTAATCTTGAAACAGGGTCATATCTGTCTACAACTACCTCGAGAAGGTCGATGTCCATGAATACATTGGGCACCACTAACTTTCTCAAATCATATTGCCATGCACTTGAGAATGGAGACTACAAATTCCTCTGCTCATACCATAATTTAAACATATCCACCCTAGTCATGGGTACCCTGGCATCCAAAATAGTATATGCTTTATCAACCAATCCTTCCCCTAGGGTTTTGCCTTGGATGAACCTCTGCCCCTAGTACTTATCATTCATTGAGGGTTTCAATTGGTCAAGAAAGTCATCAAACAAATTCATTTTCAAATACTCTATCTGTCCTAAGTGGTTCCGTTAGGGAGCCATTTTATCAGATTAAGGCCTTTTCTACGATTATCGACAGACGAAGGAGGAAACTAGGGCTTAACCCAAGATTTAAGAATCTTGACACAGAAAAATAAAAAATCTCTCCCCTTTTATACCAAGATTTTTAACCCTACAACAATTCACAACCCTTTCACCGCAATCTCACACAATTCACAACTTTCAAAGGCTTTGAAAACATAGAAGGGGAATTTGAGAACTTACTGCTTTATATGCACTGGGTGAACCTCAATTCTGCACTGCAGGAGCTCGCTCAGATCTTCTCTTGTCCTAGCATCACCTTCTAGTTACTTCTGAATCACTTTGTGAATCAAAATAATTTTGAAAAGTCTTCTATTACAATCCTGGAATCAAGTGTCACCGTCTTGCTTGTCATTACTGCTTGCACGAGTGGAAAATGGCTCAAATTCGTATTTGAAGCAAGTTTAAAACTGTATCGTTGATTCTTTCCATGATGGCACATCAAACGATCCACACTAGTCAATCTGACATTGACCATCTCCTGTGGCAAGTGGACACATCAAAACCATGATACCACATCTCCAACTCATCATCCTCTTCATTACTGTCAGCGACCCCCACCATTTGGCCTGTCTCGGCCCGCCCTAAACACATGGCATCATTGTGTGATGCCACGATCATTAATCTCCAAGCACATTCTACCGTGAGGTAGCGATAACCGTCAGATCTGTCTGAACTTTATACTGCTAGCCATGGTGTGCGTCTTCTCTAGCCATTTAATGACTGAGCATTTTTCTGATCACGATTAAAAAATATCCATCCATTAACACATGTACAAATAATGGGAAACATTAGTAGCCCGACTGTTATCACAAATATGTTGGAAAAAAACTTAAGGCTGGACTTAGGAAAAAATTTTAAGCTAACAAAATACTTAAAGGGGACCCGCCTAAGAAAATCAAAGCGCAGACTTGAGAAAATTAAAGAATTTCCAAACAAAATAATGCCTAGGACATAAAAGGGACCTGCCAACATTACTAGCACCCTCAGACCTAAGTGAAAAAGTAATGTGAGTTTATAACAAGTTTAGGGACTCTTACCAAGACTTAGATAAAAATACACAAAACCCTAAACTCTAAGCCTGAAACATGTGACAGAAACTAAAATTGATCCAGAAAAATCAACATTTTGTCTAAGGCATGAAAATTTTCGCTAGGTTATTTTCATTGACTATCAGTGGCTCTGGTTGGGGATGACCATCACTCTGGGATGATACGAGGATTTTGAATCTCAGGTGGAGCAGACCAGCTACAGAGTAGACCAAGAAAAAAAACTACCCGGACAAGGTAGCTCAAACAAGAAACAAATCTATTTTACTAATATACAAACCTAACCTAATGCTCATGGAAAAGAACTACTTTAGGAAAAGTAGAGTTTCAAGAATTGTCCATGAACAGGAAATTCAAGAACTTCACCATTTATATCTTGGAGAAAATATGAATCTTCTCGCCACTTAATCCGGATAAAAAATGGACTGAGCCAGATGGCATAAAACTTGCCATGTTTTCCTTTATCTTCTATCCTGACAATCCACATCAGAACCAAGTCATCAATCTGGAAATTTCTTGCAACTATTCTTTTATCATATAAGTTCTTTACTTGCATTTGCAATTTTGCATTTCTGACATTAGCTTCTCTTCTAGTTTCATCTAGCTCGATCAAAGCTTCAACCCTTGGTTGCATATCATCATCTATATCATCATCATAAGTCTGGACAAACTTATACATTTGCATTAGATTATTTTGGGGCAACCTTTCATGTATGCCATATACTAGGTCAAAAGAGGTACATCCTATTGCCTTTTTAACTGTAACCCTATCTACCCAAACTGCAAATTTCAGCTTTGAATCCCAAGCTTTCTTGTTTTTGTCCAGGATTATTTTGATGATTTTCATTAAGCTCTTATTGCTTGATTCATCTTGTCCATTTCCTTAGAGGTGGTAAGTTGATGAATATGAGATTTGGATACCATATTTATTGCAGAAATCTTCATAATCCTCTGACCTAAAACTCATAATATTGTCAGAAACTATTCTCTTTGGACACCCAAATCTAGTCAATATATTATCAGTGATAAAATCAATCACCACCTTTCTTGTTGCCCTCTTGGTTGTTATAGCTTCAACCCACTTAGTGAAATAATCTGTGGCCACTAAGATCCAAGAGTGACCACCACTGGATTTACATGCTATTTCCCCAATAAAGTCTATACCCCACTGTTGAAATGGGGCCTGCACATTTACAGGTTTCAATGGAATTTATTTTGAAAATTTCAACTTCCCAGAATACCTCTGGCATGGATCACATTTTCTAACCAACTGATGTGCATCTTTAAAAACTATTGGCCACCAAAACCTATCTCTCAATATTTTATGTGTTGTTGTTTTGGCGATATAATGCCCTCCACAAACCCCACTATGCATTTCTGCCAACAATTTCTAAGCTTGATCCCGGTTCACACACTTCAAGATGACACCATCATTATTTTTCCACTAGAGCTTTCCACTTACAATGACATATTATATGGAATGCAACTTCAATGTCCTCCTTTTGTTGTCATTCATACCTTCATGACACTTCATGTTTTGTAAGTAAAATATTATGTCTACATACCATTCACAATTATCCATGTCACAAAGATCAGCCCTTTGCTCCTCTTATGTAACATTAATTTGATTGGCATCCAAATTACTTTGAGTCATTAATTTGGCCAATCCTTGTCGTCTTAATAACTTAGTAATTTGGATGTCACTGTTGAATTCTTGGATCTTGTTGATCCATTTGTATCTTCTCCTAGATACTTCCTACTATATGAAGATGTCTTTGACTACAACACTAGGCACATATGCAACCACCGTTGCTCCCATCAAATAACTCCTAAAAGATTTTACTGCCTTCACTAGTGCATAAGCTTGTTTTTCATTTATATAATACTTTAGCTCTGTAGCTTGCAAATGTTTGCTAAAAAATGCTATGGGTTGTTCAAAACCCTTTTATTTCTTCTGTAATAATACTGCGAAAATAGTATGAAAAGATGCAAATAAAAATATTTGCATAGGTTTGTTGTAATCAGGTGTCTTCAAAACAGGTGCATTCTTAATAGGATGTTTGATCTCTTGGAAAGCCTTGGTTGGGTCCCCTTCCCATTCTAACTTTGCACCCTTTTTTGACAATTTAGAGATGGGTCTATTGATCTCTGCAAAGCTAGTAACAAACCTTCTAAGGAAATTAATCTTCCCAAAGAATGAATGGATACCTTTTACATTATTGGGTTGAGGGACCTTATCAATTGTTGATACCCTTTCTGGGTCAATTCTCACACCATCTTTTGAAATGATGTGGCCCAATAGTTTACCCCTAGTCACCCCAAAAACACATTTCTTTGGGTTCAAATATATCCCATACTCGACAACTCTGTTGAAATTTTTTTCAAGGTGATCACAGTGATCACCTTCCTTCTTAGAATATGTTGTTAAATCATCCCGATACACAACCAAGAACAAATTTATAATATCAGAAAATGCAACATCCATAGCTCTTTGGAATGTTGCTCCTGTGTTTTTCAACCCAAACGACATTCTTACATAAACATAGGTTCCCCAAGGTGTGGTAAATGTTGTTTTGAACTGCTCTGTCTCTTTAACCATTACCTAGTTGTAACCTAAAAATCCATCCATCATAGACAAGAGTTCACAACCTGTGACCCTTTGCAACATTGCTTCCCTATTGGGTAATGGGTAGTTATCTTTCAATGAAGATATATTCAAGTTCCTAAAATCAACACATAATCTGATATCTTCATTCTTCTTTCTCACAGGCACCGAGTTGGACACCCATGATGAATGCCAGATAGGCTTTATGATTTCAGCGTCCCTTAGCTTTACCAATTCTTCTTGCATCTTGGGAGCCAAGGTTGGATTAATTAGCCTTTTCTTTTGTTTGAAAGGCTTAGCACCTTCCTTCAAAGGGATTTCATATTGAAACAAGTCTTCCCTATAATCTTTTAGATCATCATACGACCAAGCAAAGACATGTGTATGTTTTCTTAATAAATCAATCCATATTTTTCTTACCTTTGGTGACATCTTCTTTCCAATGTACACCTTCTTTGGGACTCCTTCTGTCCCAAGGTTAATTTCTTCTAAATCTTCAGTGTGTGGGGCAGTAGTAGCAATCTTTTCTTTATCCTGATTATCAAACACCTTATCCAATACAACCAAGCCTTTGGGAATCTTATTTGTCTTTAATTGGATTACTTCATTCCGAAAGACTATTTCCTTCCCATCCTCTGTTTGTACAAAGACACCAAAATCAATCTCTTGACCCTCATACTATTATATGCAAGTTAGAAATCTCAGAATATCATCATCATAATTGAAAACCTGCCAGTTTTCAACGTGTCAGGGACTGAAGGCTTGGTTTGAATCTCAATTTTTGAGTATTGCAAAAGTTATGTCCTCTGGCCTTAAAGCAATGTTAGCTAGCAAGTCTGTCATCTTGCTATGGCTTCTCTCATTCCAATCAATGCTAAATGCATCAAAACTTTCAATCTTATACCACACAACATTCCTATATTGTTTGAACCTTTTATTTTCTGATGCACATTTTGATCTGATTTGGGATATGACTAACTCAGAATCTCCAATGACCTTGAGATTCTTTATCCTATGTTTCTCAACTAGTCTAAAACCTAATAATAATGCCTCATACTCTACCACATTGCAAAAGACATAGTAAAAGAAAACTTTAAAGTCTTTCCATTTGGTGAGATGAATAATACTCCTGCATCGGAGCCTTCCTTAGAACTAGCTACATCAAAATACATCATTCATAAGTTATGATCACCTGATAATTCTTCTACTTCCCTTTCTAGTGGTGTAGGTTGCTCTCTCTTTTTCGTTGTAGAATTTTCAACCCTAAATGCATTTATGTTCATATCTATGAAACATGTCATGACTTCATTAGGGTCCTTCTCATGTACCATCATATATGGTACTTTTGATTCTTTATCAATTTTCACATTCTTACCATCAATACAAAAGGTTGCATAAGATAGATCACATTGCAAACTTCCTCCCATAGATGTACTCCACTTTCTTGACAACAACATCCCATAATGAGGTGGGATATCTACAAGTAAGACACTCATGCTTAACTCCTTCTATGGGTAAGCTGCAAGTCTATAGGGAAATGCCCTTATAGTACCTATCACAGGTACCTCCCTTGAATCCATAGCACAACATTTTCCCTAAGGGGTATCTACGTGTAATCCCATAGCTTGCATTATTATCACTGGCATGACATTGTTTGAAGCTCCAAAATCAATCATGCAATTCTTTAACACTCCTCCATTTATGATAACACTCAAAAAGAAAGGATCTACATTCTCCAAGCTCTCATCTACTGTGTCTTCCAACTATATTTGGAGAATCTGATAAACCAATCCTTCTAATTCCTTATCCTTTGTTTCATTTTTATTTACCTTTTCCTTTACATCATGAGAGACACCCTTATGTTCCATGTTAGAAGAAACACCCCTAGCCTATACCATAGCTTTCTCCTTATGTTCATCTATTCTCAACATTTCTTGTAAAGGAACTTTAACTGTAATCTGAGAAAGTAATTGAAGCATATCAACAGGTGTGTAATTTGGCAATTCAAGAGACATACCTGATTTTTGTTCATTGTTCTTCATCTTGTTGCTTTCAATGTTTTGTTTTTGCTTCAAATCTTCTCCCATAGGCATGGTAGATTTTACAACCATCTTTGTCTTTACTTTAGGTGAAGCAGTGTCCTCATTGGGGTTTATAATTTCAGCCTTCTTAGCCAATTATTTTCTCTTAGCCCATTATATTTTAAAGATAACTAAAACTTAATGTGCATGAAAACTTTGAAATACTATGTCAACTTGACGACTATTTAATAAGCATAACTTAAATTAGCATTATTATTACCATCCATCCTAAGCATTAAGCATTCATAGATGAAATGATAGAAAAACTAAACAAAGAAACACATAGGCAATGATTCATGCATATAATTAAAGCAAACTTAGAAAACTTAAGTAAACATCAACATAAACAAGCATTCATGAAATAAAGGATAGAAAAATTAAGCATGAAAACACATAAACCACAAGTCATGCACATGTTAGTAGGTTAGTGGGTTAGTGTTTCCTTAATTTTTGGTTAGTTGCATCTCACATGGAGACTTCTTGTTACATTTACATCATTAGACCTCACAGGCCATTTACTTGGCTTACTTAGCCTATAATCATGAGACCTCATTGGTCTATTACATTGAAACAATATTACAATATACATCAATACATAGGATTTTACAATGGCATAATATGAATCTGTGTCTTTGGATGTAGTATCTTCATTGCCATTAGACTCACCTCCATCTGCAAATGGAGGATAAGCATATGACCCAGGCATTTTTTTTGCCCAACCAAATGAATATTTCACTTCCCGGTGCTCATGATAAGCTCCCGTCCCTCACGACGGAGTTTCCTAGCAAACCAACATCAACTTTTGGGAATGGAACCTGTGTGTGCATATACTATCTAACAACCAAACTGTTGAACTTAGCTACATGTGTTATGGCAAGGAGTGAATTATTAAGTTTTTGGCCAAATTAGCACTTTTGGGGTAGGTGAAAAAACCCTTCCTTGTTTAACCCATAAATAAGCACATCTTTCCAAATTGTATCTATTATAGACAAATAATATAGAATGACCCCCTCTTGGTTAAACTTTATTTATTATTAATTTTAATTCCTAATTATACCCAAATTTTAGAAATTCATTATCTTTTGAGTTCCAAGTTGAAATAAACAAATACATAAATACAACCAGGTAAATCTTGCTTGTTATTTTATTTTATTTTTTTATTCTTATTAACCAATGAGCTCAGTATTTAGAGATAAAAATCTGCAAGGTCCGAAACATATACACATGGGGTTCTCAACAATTCAACCAAATTTACAGACAACAAGAAAATCGCAGAGAGAGAAATTGATGTGTTAAACACACCATAAAATCAACTAAGCCAGTAGAGACAATCAAATAAATTAGATCATGAGAAATTCATAGAAGAAAATGATGTATGATATGGCAGTCAAAACGGTTAATTTTTTTTTACCTCCCCAAACATTTCTATTCGACTTAGCAAAAACAAAGGAAGAGTGAGAGAGAAAAAGAGGTGTGATTTAACCATGTAGAGGTCGACTTTGCCTGTGACACTGAGTTTTGATTGCAATCAACTAGTTAAGAATTTTTTTTAGTGAAAGATAAGAAGTTCTAAGTCGACTTGGCTCTGCCCGATTCAACGATTTAAAAACTAGCTCTATGGCGATAAAAAAAATCATAATTTGATTAATGCCATCAAAATAAGATCCAAAATAAATATATACAACAAATCGACCATTCAAAGAGAAATTTCACAGAAGAAAAGAAAGAGAGGGGGGTGTGTTGACTAGCCAACCAGGGAGGAATTGACTAGCCACAGGAAGAATGTTGGATATTGCTGAGAAGTTTTTTGGAATGATGTGTTGTCATTGATGTCAACATATTCTTCTATGTTCTAGTGTTGTAGTAAAATTGGATGAGTTGGTTTGGTCAGTGTTTTGCAGATGATCTGTTGTGGTTTAATGGGTTTAGAGATACTTATCTCTAGTTGATTCAGTAGAAGTTTCAGTGGTTCGCATGATGTTTTGATCGAGTTGTGAGATCTGGTATTGAGGTTGGTTATTCATTTTTTTTGTGTTATTTATTATTCTGGATTGTGCTCTGCATTGCTCCGTAATTTTTATATCTTGGTTTGTGGATTTGGAAGAGTGTTTGGGATGTTCATATGTGTCCTCCATTCAGATGGTTCGTTATTTGGAAGTCCGCAAGTGAATCTTTTAGTTTGACATTCAGTTCAGAGTGTGTTCTCAAGGTTTGCTATAATGATGATGAAGATTCTAGTAAGTGGTGGTGATGTGGTTGTTTTGGTGATTCATGTTGCTTGTGGATGTTTCTAGATCATGTTCTATCCGTGTTGGTGGTCCTCAGTGACGTTGTGCGTGTTATTGATCATTTTCTTGATCTGGTGGCGTTCTTCGTGTTATGCGACATTCATGATGATTGTAGAGTGTTGCGAATGTTCTAAGCCTAATTCTTGGAAGTATTTATTGCGTGCGGTGTTGCTTTAGGTCCAAACTATGTCTTAGCCAACATTGTTTTGGTTAGCATGTATTCTTGTAGCGTGTGAGGTTATTGTTTTGCAATTTGTGTTGAGGGTTTAGCCAACCTTGAAATATAGGTTGTTGATTTGTATAAATATATGTAATATTCATGTGAGAGATATATATGCATGTGTACAAATATTGATTTGATCTTTCAGTAGTAGAGGAGAAGTGCGAAAGAGTGTGAAGAAGTGGAAAGAGAAGAGTTTGAGTATTTGTGCTTAACTGGAACTGTAAATAGGCATGAGAAGAGGCTATTTCATCAGTTCATGATCCTCCGGATGTAATCCAAATCTTTCATTAAGGCAGTGAGCCTTTCCTAGTGTTGTAGCCCTTGTTGTTTTGTGATTTGAGCAATGAGCTCTAGGAAGTGTGCCTGAATGCATGTGCATTCTCCATTGTAATATTTACACTTACTCTTAACAGGGTACTATCTCATTGTGGGTAGGTTCCCACCGTGGTTTATCCCTTAACTAGGTTTTCCATTTCAAAAATCTTGGTGTTATGTGTGTTATTGATGTGGTGTTATTTTATGCTTTTACAGTTTATAATCAGATCTGAATTCAAGGTTGAGTTGTGTAGAGTTTGAGAGCAAATTGATTCACCCCCCCTCTTAGTTTGTTATATTGTTGCCAACAAAGAATGGGTTGTTAGCTAGCCTAGCCGCCCATCACAAATTGTAGAAGAAAGTGAACCCCCAAGGGGTCGACTATGACTATCAACTAAATTAGCCCACAAACAATCCAAATCTAGTCCAATGAAAGGTAGGCAGGAAATAATGAAATAATAACAATAGTTACCAGATTTTTTGTTAGAAAACATGTGGTGGGGAAGAGAGGAAGAAGGCGTGGTCTTCTTCAAAGGTAGATCGATTCAACCACTAGATGACCCAAAATCAATTTCCAATCTCTAATCTCCTACAAACCCAGGTCCAATCAGAAAACGCGGGGAGAGAGAAGTAATTCTTGGTGTATACAATTTGTAGAAAAATTGCCCTCCCAAGTCATCTATGCAGGACGTATAACAACATAGAAGAATGAAGAGAGGGGGCATGTCTTGAAGAAAGGCCTCCAAATTATGATTTCCAAACTAATGCCCCCAAGTTCATTTTTCCAATTCTCTGAATTCTCTTGTAAAAATGATATCACAGACTTGTCTAAAAAACTTCCATTGGGTGAGAGATCAATCCACAATGTAGGGATCTAAGTTGAGAAAAGTAATGGTGAAGGAGAGTTAGAAATGGAAAAATAACCAGTTTTAGAGAGAAGTCAAAGGAAGAACTCATAAAATTATTGAGTTACCTCCCCCAAATCGTGTGATTGGAGAATTTAGACTCTCTGTTACAAGAGGTTATCTTTACGTTCGAATTTACTCATGTGTTAAGTTTAAAAACATGTTTAATTTTAATTTTTGAAAATCATTAAATTTGAATTTAATTTAATATTTTAATTTGTTTATTTATTTATAAATTCTTTATATATTTATCACCCTTTTAAATTGATTTTTTTAAATTTAAATTAATTAATTTATTACTATTATCGTGTATATGCACATATTACATTATGTGAGTTACTGCCGATGAGATAGGAGACCCCTCCTCAGTCATATGTCTGCCTTTGACGATCGGCCCTGCATCCACCTCATACTCGACGAAAAAGTCAGATCATTATATAAAAATTTAGCCTCATCACATAATTAGCATTAAATTAAAAATGTCATCAATAATATCAACTAGCATGATAATTAACATCACATTAAAATAATGTCGTCAAACATCATAATATCCAATATAAATAATGTCTCCGAGCATGATAATGCTAAATATAAATAATGTCGCCAAGCATCATAGTATCAAATAATATTAGTGCCTAACTTAATAACTTAGTCTAAAACTTATTTTTCTAAAATGAGTCGTGACAAAAAATTCCAAAATCATCTACCCTTTTGTAGAATCATTCTTGATCATAATTTTCCAACACATTGAATACTTGCGATTGGCCCAAATTCAATCTAATGAACCTTATGGATCAACTCTAACCCTTATTGTGTCAAGTATTTCCTCATGGTTAGATTCACAAACTTTCCATAATTTTTTATTGAGTGGTCTACCACGATATTTAATCAACTGAATATTCATTGCAACAAGAAGGTTAGAGTAATGAAGAATATGCATGTGCTTGTAGAAGTCCTAAAACAACCAAACATTGGATTTCTTGATAGGGTACCTACTAAGCCATGTTATTTTTACAACAACATACCCTATTGGGTACTCAATACCCTCTCCATTGATGATTGTGGTTGTCAATTTTTTTTTGCCTCAATACAACAACACAAAAAGTAATATGTGCCTTCATTGTTTTCATGAACAATAACTGCATACACATGGCCTGCATTTTATTGAATGATAAATTAGTACCAAAAACAATGTAAAATAAAATAAAATGATTTATAAAAAAATTATTTCAAGTAATCACTAGGTCAGATACACGATCATATTCTGTAGAAACTTCAATCTGGTTCAACAGTAATGCTTTGGGAAGTTGATATGTATCAATGAGAACTAAAGGTCTACAAGACCATTTATCAACCCACTCATGTGATTCACACTCTTCCCAAAAAATATATATATACATGAAGAGAAAAAACATACAATCTCTCTAGTATAAATAATTGGTGAGATTTCATTTGAACTTCTAAATGAGTGCAAGTCACTTGATCCTGTAACTGTACAATAATATATGTAGTTTGCAATATCAGATTCACATATTAACCAAAAATATCTAGAAATAGTAGAATTACCTTGATAACCTAGTCCCATTATTGAGTTAGACCATCACACAATGGTTGTTGCATCTATTAACTTAGCATCACCTTCGTACTTTAGTTCTTCTCTAGCAAGGGCTCCTTGTACACATGCTCCTGCACCATCATGTTGTCCCTTTCCATATCTAGACTCACTAAAATTCAAAAAATGTTATACACCAATCCTCACATGCATCCTACTCAACCAATAGAACATCCTTGCATTCTTGAAGTGTGATGTGTAATTATTTGACCATACGATGTTGAATGTTCTTACGCATATGACAATTGAGAGTGGGGGGTGAATCTATTGTATATACATCTAAAATCTTTTCCTTAAATCAGATCCATAGTAACTTAACTTTATCATTTAATCTGCAAACAAATATGAGCATGCAAGAACATGAAAAGCATAACACATCATACACAATGAAATAATAGATTTGATGTGGAAAACCCTTTTAAGGGAAAAACCACAGAGAATGTTATTCTCAATATATGAAAACATGTTAGGGTGACATCGGTTAAGGTGATTTTTACAAAGAAAGGCTCGTTGCCCAAAAGAAAGAAAGAAAGGATCACTGTTGGAGGGATCACTACCCAGATGAAGAAGAATAAAAGAGAAAAAATCCACCACTAATACACCTTTGCAACTGTAAGATCTGTAGATACCTTCGACTCACTACTTTTGGTAGCTATAACATGAAAGTCCACACTACTTAACACTTTTCACCAACTCAAACAATACTCGTATCAAACAATCAAGGAGATAGATACTCGTTCACACACCTTCATCACATACACATATACCATGACTTACTTTCCATTTCACATTCTACACACGTCACCCACACACATCCTTAGCAAATTATCCTTTATTTATATCTTTCTCACACATGCAAAATCTCCAAAGGTTTGCTAAGCATCTTAAGAAAACACATTTTAAATTAGGTCAGCACTAAACATTCCCACAATGGAAAAGAATATAAAGTGGACCACAACACGTTTTAACTGAATCCAAAATAAACATCATACATGTTATACATCGATCTATAATCATCGAAGCAATAATGTGAAGTGTAAACATCCAAGGTCGACGAAACCTAGAGTAAACACCATTGAACTTTGAAAGTATGCTTCCAAAGATTAAGAATTTGTTCCAACTAAATAGAATAAAGCTAAGAACATTATCAACTTATTTCCAAAACCACAACACCAGAAACCATAAAGCAGAGAAATGTAGAGCATGCATTTCACACAGAACCATTGTCAAACATCATCATACACTAGTGAATGCAAATTCATGAGCACTAAAATATGGAGCACCAAATCTCAAATATAACATCTCTAAATAATGCTTAGCAACATATCCAAACCACATGAATAGATGTACAATATAGAAGAAATGCTTAGAGAGTACTTTAGTAAAGATATCAACAATCTGTTCATTTGTAGGTACGTAATGAAGCTTCACCTCGTTCTCCAAAACTTTCTCCCTCAAGAAGTGATACCACATTGAAATGTGTTTCATTCTTGAATGCAGTATTGGATTCTTAGAAATATTTATTACACTGGTATTGTCACAAAAGATAGAAATATGTTCATCGAACAATGTTTCAATATCCTTTAGAGTTTATTTCATCCATAATACCTATGTACAACAAGTTGTAGCAACAATATATTCAGCTTCAACAACAGATAGAGATATTGAATCTTGTTTCCTACTCAACCAATCAACCAACCAGGGTCCAAGGAAAAATGCACCCGCACTTGTACTTTTCCTGTCATCCACACAACCGACCCAATCTACAACGGTATAAGCAATAAGAGTGAAGCTAGATCTTTTGAGATACCACAGTCCATAGTCTTATGTTCCTTTTAAGTATCTAAAAATTCTTTTCACAACAACAACATGTGTCTCTCTAGGATCTTGCTAGAAATTTTACTAATTTTTTGCAACACAGTTATAAATGACTAATTTGATCATCGTGTAAAAAACACAACTAAATAATTAGTCACACATATAAAAATGGCTAAATAAATGACTATTACTTCTCTATACTATTAGTCAAAAATATAAAAATGACTATTACTCCTATCGTCATGCCCCATTCTTCACAGAATGGAACACAACACAACTGCAAATTTTTTTTCCTCTCAATATATTCAATTACCTATATTCATGATTAAATTAAAAATTATTTTAAATACCATATTACAAGTTTATGAGATAAATCTACAACATTTAATGAGACCCAAGAAATTAATTTTCAAAAGGAACTTAAATATACATATTAAATGGGATATGTATATTAGATGGGATATGTATATTTAAGTTCCTTTGGAAAATTAATTTCTTGGGTCTCATTAAATGCTGTAGATTTATCCCATAAACTTGTAATATGGTATTTAAAATAATTTTTAATTTAATCATGAATATGGGTAATTGAATATATTGAGAAGAAAAAAAAATTGCAGTTGTGTTGTATTCCATTCTGTGAAGAATGGGACATGATGATAGGAGTAATAGTCATTTATTTAGTCATTTTCATATTTGTGACTAATAGTATAGAGAAGTAATAGTCATTTATTTAGCCATTTTTTATATGTGTGATTAATTATTTAGTTGTGTTTTTTACACGATGATCAAATTAGTCATTTATAACTGTGTTGCAAAAAATTAGTAAACTTTCTAGCAAGATCCTAGAGAGACACGTTGTTGTTGTGAAAAGAATTTTTAGATACTTAAAATGAACATAAGACTATGGACTGTTGTATACATATATACATATACACACACACAGATACATATATATATATACACACACACACACACACAAATAAAAACAATTAACTGTTTCACTTTTAAAATTTGCACTTTTAAAATTTGCAGTGACAGACATACATACATACATTCATATCTCTGTGTGCTCACACACTACTATATAAGAGGATAGTTTAAGATGTTTTCTAAGACAAAATTAATATTTCGTCTTAAACATTTAAATGATTATTTTAATCATCTTAAATTAAAAATTAAAAAATATTTTAATTGTCTTAATTTAAAAATTAAGAGAAAAGAAACATACATTTTCAATAGGCGGCAAAGGCAAAAGAAAGGTGGGAAATAAATTTTTCACATGTCTTTGTTAATTGTTCTTTCACTAATCATTTTACAAGGCAATGTACGTGAAATCACGTTGAGGGCTCCTTTAGAGAACAGTCCTTTGCAGCACCAACAGGTATTTATAGTCTGCCCTTTGTTTAATCGTTGTTTGAGAGTTAATTTTTGGATTTGTTTATATGTTGTTCAATTTTCTGGTATACAAAGAAGGACGTGTTTGTTTTTTGCTTGGGTAGGGTTTGATTAACACACATTCGTCTTCCTTTGCATCTACTCCATCAGTAGATGACCCATCAACGCCCGATTCTTCCTGAACATTCTCAACAAGAGGAGAAATCATCAGTTGTCC
Source organism: Cryptomeria japonica (assembly GCF_030272615.1). Taxonomy (NCBI): domain Eukaryota; kingdom Viridiplantae; phylum Streptophyta; class Pinopsida; order Cupressales; family Cupressaceae; genus Cryptomeria; species Cryptomeria japonica. The sequence continues at coordinate 475,676,574 of NC_081414.1, read as the reverse complement.
TGCCACAACAACCTTTGCTCTTCTATGGGTGAGCTCAAAAGTCCTGAATTTTTTAATCATCCTTTTAATCGACTGTCATTTATACCCTGGATTCGATGGTTGTGAAGACGATGCTCTCCAATATAGATATCTTCGACTTGCTGCCCCACCTGATGGTCATTTGACCCAAAAGAAGCTCTGCCCCTGCCCTGAGCTGCGCTTCTTAGCCTTTTCTTCTCCTCAATCACTTTCACCTATGGCATAGCTTGCATAAACAGACATCTTCAACCTAGAAACTAATCTATACCTTTAAACTAATTTATATTAAAATGATATATTTCTTCAAAAGATATCTTCATGCATGCAAAGCTTACTTTACATTTTTAGTTGTAGTGATATTTGTTCCTTGAAATTATCCATACTATATGTTTCTTATTCATTTATTACTATGTGTTTCTTATTCATTTATGCTCATCTGTATGCTTCATAAATTAGCCTGGTTTGAACTTTGGGAGACCATTACAATACTTCTTAACTTTGCATTATCATTTAGTTCTCCACGTATTACTTTAATCTTCAAATTTGTTTTGATAAATTTTATTTGAAATCTTTGACAGTTTAAATTTATTTTCTAAACCAAATATTTCACAAATCCGATCCAAAAACCAAGCATTATCAATGAGAAATCTAATCTCTACCGTGAAAAACGATTTATGCATTGAATGTTGGTGAACAATTAGTTGGAGATTTTATGTTTTCAGAAAGCGACTTTAAATTTGTTGGAAAACTGTAAGTAAAATTGTATTTTAGTATTTTAAGTTTTTCTAAGATAATGCAATTTTTTGCTTTGTGATTGCATAGTAAGTGCTTCAAAGTGGAGAATAGTTTTTAAAAGTGGTCAAGACAAAAAGGATAGTTCCAGAAATAAAAAGAAACTCACAGGTTATTTTTTATTTGTTGAAGCGTTATAAGATTTTTTTAATAGAAATATGACTTCAAATTAAGAGTATCATTTTTTAAAAAAATTAGATAATATTTTCAAGATTAGCAAAATTATCTAATTTTTTGTTTTGTGATATTATGATGAATGTTTCAGATCAAAAATTGATCCAAAGTGTTGATGTAAAAAAAATTTAGATGCAATTTCAAGCATCCTTCTAGTATATATACATGCCTTCAACCTTGAGGTCTTCATATATGTTTGATTTTTATAATTGTTAGTTCTTGCCTTGGCAGTGGGCTATAGTAATTTACTTGCCACATTTTCTGAATGATTAATCATTAATGTTTCCTATTTTTTCACTTATTCAAATATAAGAAATTCTTGTATTTGAATTTTCTCATTGTCCTTGATTATCTCCTTGAAACCAGTTGGCTTAAAAAATCACAAGAATTAAATTTTTTTTATTGTGGACTATAGCATCAAGCATTTCTTATCATTAGTCCTTTGAAATGTGTGCCGGAAAAAAATAATCTTAGTTTCTAATGTTTAAATTATGATTAAAAAATTTGAAATTTCTTTTAATAATAGATTTTCTTGATGTCTTATTTGATGTTGTTTGCTATTGTAGCTCAATTTTCTTGGGAAAACAATGACATTTTTAAATTTTAAAAAAATTAGATAAAATCCCGTAAAGTTCTACAAAAATCCATGGGAATGTCAAATGTGATGATCCATGTCTATTGAACATGTATTAATAGTGATAATCTCTAAAGAGATATATATTGTAAACCTAAATGCTTTGTTCATGCATGCCAGACGTTCTCGTCAATGCTTGTTAGATTCACAAGATATCTCAGAGTGGAAAGTTGTTACTTCGAAGAATGATAATATCTATTATAGATTTTGTATAGATATGCATTTTTTTTAGATCTCTTCTTTTATAGTATGCTAAGAGTTCTATATAAACATGCAAAGATGTCAGATCTTGCCATCTTTACAAACTAAACTTTTCTTTGTGTTTGAGTCTTTCTTCCTCCACCGCACATTGGCTTTGTTTCTTGGATTTCCATCTTTCCCACAAATTTTTAAACACAAGTTGTAGGTTGCCAAAGGAAACAAAACCTAAGCAAAATGATTCCTTCTAAAAATTATAGAAAATGTATTAAAAAATAGAAAATGCAATTATATTTTAAATCTCTTCCTTGCACCACTAATCCCTTGTCTTGGTAAATTGCTTCTCCTTGGCTTCAAATTTCTTATCTCTTCTTCTTTCCTCACTTTTCTTTTTCATGCAGATAGAGTGCAATGACAGAAGTTAGGATTTGGGGATGTAGTAGGGTAGGGCCTCAAGCCTTTTGTTGTTTTATGTATCTTTAACATATTTATAGGATATCAGGAATATTGTGGCATCTTTGAGATTCTAAAGGGACATTACCAATATTCCTAGGGTGTACTCGCAGGTCTCGTGTAGATAAAGGATGCCCTCAAAATTTGAATAAAAAATGGGGACCTCCTTGAAATATTTCCACGAGGGGCTAAAATGTCCCAGGGATGATAGGAAAGAAAAATGGGAGGGGTACTCTATTAGGGAGATGTTTCTTCTTCGTCGTTCGTTATGTGTTGAAACAACATGGGACATGCCTTGTGATTATTTAGGTCTAGGGATGTGTCATCGTGGAACACTGTTGATAGTATCATAATCATTGATATAGATAAGAAATGGCCGTTAGGTTTTGTATGCCACTCTAGGTTTTGCCTTGCCTTTGACTTCTTTGCACTTATTATAGTGTTTTCTTGTCACCAATTTGGTATGATTGACAAGAAGTTTCTAGTTTACAGTTCTAGGAAGCATTTATGTATCCACATTCATTGAAAAATGCAAATCTTGTATGCTATTAATTTCTCCATCTAGACTTTGGAAGCTCAGGAAGGACACTAGCAATATTTGAAACATTTTTTCTCTTCTCTCCTTTGCCATTGATTTTGTGTAATTTTTCATATAAGATGTTTTTGAATAAGGGAAAATGGGTTTTGATGGGCCCTTGAAACCCATTACAGCCAAAAGATCAAAAGAATTACATTAAAACGCAACAAAACGCAAAAGACAACACCAAAGAAAAGGACAACTGACGAGCAAAACGCCAACAAACTAGAGACAGCTAGTCAAAAACCAAAAGGACCGACATAAAGAGCCCAAATTTAGGTTAACTTCTAAAGCATTTCTGCAGCTTCCAGCTCCAACTGTTCCATATTATTAGATGCTCGCTTGATTTCCTCAATTTCCTTGCTATGGCTTTGCATCTTTCTGGTGCTCGCCCGCGTTCTTCTCCCAAGCCTAGTCTCCTTATCCTCTGGGGTATCTTCCTTCACTTCAATGATGCCCGTCGAAGCCTTATCCCCATGGTCATTCTCAAGCTTACTGATAAGATCCTTCATACTAGCCGAGGTGGCCTTAAGAATCTTATAACTTTGCTCACCAATCTTTTTGAGCGTGTTCTCAACTCCATCAAGTCTTTTTTCAGTGGCCCTTGCTCTATTCTCCAGGCTAAGAAAGCTAATTCAATTAGCATTAATGATCTCCTCTGCATTACTAATAGCTTTGGTAAGCTCGCTGAGACAATCAGGGAGGGAATTGAATTTACCCGAGCCTAAAGCTTCTAAAGTCTCATTTTTTCCTGCTTCCTGGGCTTGCTTGGTTTTAATGCCAATAATTTTCTTTTGCATCCAGAGGAGCACCTGTTTGAAGCTATCCATGCCATTATTGATACAAAGGTCAATATCCAGGTGATTCTCTTCCTGGGTCTTGTCACTTGCAGTCTCAAGATTCACTTCCAGTCCCACCTCCCTGACATCAGAGCTCTGAGTTTCTTTCATGGTCGTATCCTCCCCCATCAGGACCTTATCCTTAGAATCAGTCGTGAGAGGTGATCGATTCTTGGTTCCCACATCCTTAGTTTTAGGAGTCTTCCTTTTCTGCTTCTCGCTCACGAGGGTTTGGACCTCCTCGCTTTTAGTATCCATGTTGTTATCAGTCTCATTATCCTCCTCATACTAGCTATCCTCATCCTCCCCTCTCTGCTTCTTTTTGGCCGACCCTTTATTTTGTTTCCCATGCTCTGTTTTTCTATTTTTCCTACTTGACCCAGCAATTTGGGGGTCGTCCTCTGTTTCAGCTTCCGTGTCATAGCCTTCGCCTTCCTCATCATCAGAGTCGTCAAGATCCTCTTCCGACTTGGAGACCTCAGCTATATTCAGATGGACGGTAGTGTTCTTGATGTGATTATACAGAATCACCATCAAACCTTCATGCATTGCTTGGTTGATATTAGGGTTGGATATTGCATCCTTGATCCCAGCATTAAGGGCGCAGAAAAGATAATATGGAATAGAAATTTTATCTTTATACCTAAAGTGATTAAGTAAGACAAAATGGTAGTTGTAAACCCTAGTATATCTACCATCGAGAGTGGTAAATTCCATTATAGAAAGAAAAATCCTTTCGCCAAATTAATTTAATTACCTTCGGCGAGAAGTAGGTATGGCTTCCCTTCACCAGTCTAGCTTTCTCCTCCTCATCCTTCGGAAATTTCTTCACGACAGCATCTGAAATCTTTTTGTCCCTATAGAACTTGATGTCGTCCATCGGAAGACCCGTTGCCTCAGCGATCATAGTTTCAGTCACCTTGACCTTCTTGTTGCCTATGGTTAATGTGCCTTTATTCCAGCCCTTCTTGAAGATTCTCGTAATTTCGGGCTATTTCTCCTGCATGCGCTCCATGAAATCAGTCATATTGGCAGCTTGAAGTACCGCCCAGACCTGCCGATGCTTCCTCCATTTATCAATGGTGGTAGCCTCTGTTCTCTTGCGTTTTCCATCCATAATGTTATTGATATATATCGTCTGTAATTTCCAGAAGATACCTTTCTTCGCAATAAACTTTCTGTGAGAAACCACCAGAATTCTGTGGGAGTTTCTAATACTTTTGCTCGAGAGGGAGAAAAACACCCATAAAGCATGCGAAGTGATCCTGCAATAATTACTGTACCTCCTTCTCGGCTGCATACAAAACTAGCTCCTGCTGCCAGGACCTCTCCTAACCCCTGGGGAAATGATTTCAAATCTAACCTTTCTTACCATGCAATCTTTCATAAGTTAAGATATCAAATGCCGCACATGGGAGCTCCCCTTCGCAATTCCAGGTTATAATTTGCTCACTTCGTACTGCCTCATTGGCAGCCTAGTCAACACACCTATTGGCCTCTCTGTAAACATGGGAAATGTGGCATTTTTTAAACCCTTGAAACAGCTTCCTGGCGGAATCAATGATGTTTTTAATCGTCCACGAGGGTTGGTGTTTACCTAGGAGGCAATTAATAATGTTTTTAGAGTCACCTTCCAACCATAACATTTTGACCCCCATATTATAGGCTAATTTAATTGATTGGAGGCGCCCATAGCTTCCGCCAGATGATTGGTTTGGATTCCCAAGGGATAGTCAACCGCGCCAGTAGAAAAGCCAACACCATTCCGGATAGGACCACCGCAACCAGCAGGTCTCGGGTTCCCTTTCGTCGCACCATCAAAGTTGGCCTTAAACCAATCATTAGGGGGAAAAGACCAACAACTCATTCTTCTATTGATTTGGTTGATGTTGGTGCCCATATAGGCTGAGATATTCCAGCTTTTGAGAACATCAAAATCCTCCTTATTGCTACAACAATTCACCCCCCTGGCCATCACATTCTCTACACAATTATTTTTTATCTTGGCCCACACCACTTCAAAGGTGTTAATATCATTCCTGAATATTCTATTATTCCTCTCTTTCCATATCCCCCAAAGGATATGGGCAAAAGAAAACTTCCAAAGATTTCTTATGGTGATGTTATTGGCAGAATAATGCTAGCTTCTGAAACAATCCTGAATCTCCTTAAGGAAGACCCAATTCAACCCCCACATTTGAAAAACATCCCCCAAATAGGAAGAATAAAAGGATAGTGTATAAAGATGTGGTTCATAGATTCCTCATTATTAAGACAAAGATAGCATCTGTTTGGGATACAAAAGCCCGTTTTTCATATAAGATGTTAATACTTTAACAAAACATGAGAATATGCTATTTTGAAATATGAAAGTTGAATATGAATGTGCACATTTAACATTAATTTACTAAGGGTGGTGAATGTACTTGAAAGAATTCTCAATGCAAGTGTGTCATTCTTGATAAGAAGATTTTTGATAGCTCTAATTTTCTTTATGCATGAATATGTGGTTACTACTCTATTGCCTCTTGAGCTTGAAATAATTATATCTGACTTTTACACCAACAAATAATTTGCATGCTTACAAAAAATAATCTCACTTGTTCTACTTAGGGAATGCTATAAATCTCAAAAGAAATATGTTGAGTTAATGTGTTTAAGTGTATTCTTTTAATTTTTTTTGGGATTTCTTGATTTAAATATTTAGAACATGGTGTTTATTAATTGAATTGATTTTGGCACTTCTTTGACTAGGTGGCTACATGGAGTGGACATAAGACAAAAGTTGCATTCTTACTTCTATTTGGAAAACATGTTTTAAGTCTTGATTTACAAGGTAGCCTTTTAATTGGACTCCTGTTGAACTCCATTTGAACAAAGCATTAGTTGGACAAATGCAACTAGGAGAAAGATTATATGTGAGTTGCTTTATGCATCCTAACACTTACCTAAACAAGGTAGTGTTATGCCCTGTATACCTAGTCCCATCATTTTCATTCCCATGAAAAATTCGGGTCACCCCCTTTTTTTTTTCTTTTTTCCGTTAGATTTTCTTTGTTTTTAGTTTTTTCTTTGGCCACCTCGGGAATTCAGGTTCCCGAACTCCAGAGGTGACCTTTTGTTTGTTTTTTAGTGCCTCGTTCGAAAGTTCGGGTTCTCGAACTCCCGAGTTTGTTTTTGTTTTGTTTCAGAACATCACTTCAGAAGTCCGGGTTCCCAAACTCCCGAAGTGTTTGTTTTCCTTTTGGTTACTAACCCTGAAGGTTCGGGTTTCCGAACTCCCGGGTTGGTTTTCTATTTTGTTAGTTCGATATTCCTTGTCCCTAGGGTTCTGTGTTGGTCACCTGTGTTGCACTTTGGAAACTCAGGTTTCCGAAGTCGCATTTAATGTGGTGACTGGTCGGGGGTATAAATATGGTTGGAGGTCATTTTGGAGCTCATTTGTGCACTCTTTCATCTGAATTCAGAGTTCTGACTTCGCGATTTCGCATTCCCATGCACTCGATTGAGCATCGTCTTCGCTTTCTATGCCAGGTAGGTGGATTTCCCGCCTTCCTTGTTCGGATATGCGTGTGCTTTTGGTTAGATTTCATTTTGATTTCTTAGATTTTTCTTGTTTTTTTTGTTTTTCTATTAGTTTTCTGTTGTGCCCTAACCTCAAAATCTTGGATTCCCGAAGTTCTGGGTTAGGGGTTTTCCTCGCTGTCGTATCATTTCGGAAACCCAGGTTCCCGAGTTCCCGAAATGACAGTCTTTTCTTTTGTTGTTTTCTTTCGTGTTATTTCGGAAACTCAGGTTCCTGAGTTCCTAAAATAAGGGTTGTAGGGTTTTCTTTTGTTTGTTTGCTTCTCACCACTTTGGAAACTCGGGTTCCCGAGTTCCCAAAATGATGGTCTTGGTGGTTTTAGGTTTTAGGTGAAACTACTTCGGAAACCTGGGATCCCGAGTTCCCGAATTAGTTTCTTTTTGCATATCTGTTCAACTCAAAACCCCATAGTCCTAGGGTCTCGAGCTCCTTTTCAGCTCCATCTTTGTAGCTTATCGGGACTTCAATTTTCTGAAGTTCCGTGTTGCATTTTTGAGTCCCACCTTGGAACTTCGGAACCCTGAAGTCTCGGGTTTGTTTTCTATCAGGGGTCTCACCACTTCAAAAACTTGGGTTCCCGAGTTCCCGAAGTGGTCTCCTTTTGTGCTTTTCATGAGTTCGGTATCCTGGGTTCCTGGAGTTTTGAGTTTGTTGGTTTTGCTAGCAGTCTTAGCAAGGGACCTCAGACTCCCGGACTCTTGGGTTTCCTTCGTGGTTTTTGTGTTTTCTCACCTTGGAACCTCGAGATCCCGAAGTCCTGAGGTGAGCTGTTTTATAGAGTTTTCTCTTTGAGTAGTTTTTGATGCTTGTTTGGTTTGTTTTGCAGGTTTAGATGTGTTTAATGTAATCTTCCTGAAAAGCGAAATATCTCGAGAAGCTGCCAGTCACCATGAAATATCAATACCAAGGGAGAACATACGCCTCCAAGCTAGAGGATGCCATCCAATCGGTTATGGACACCGAGATCGGGCATATAGATCTCGAAGATATAGAAAATTAGTTGGAGAAACTTGGATTGAGTGCATAATACAGGCGAATTAAAAGATCCGACCTGGTAGAGGCGACTGTTTTCCCGCAATCAGTGCAGGTGCCGAAATTTATAATGCAAGTTGCACAATTCTATAACCCCGACACTAGGCAATGTGTCGATGCTGATGGGAAATCGGTGATTGATTTGTCACCAAATATGTTGGCCCTAGTGTTCTAGATTCCCACTAGGAGGGGGGTATTGGTCGAGGGGGAGGAAGACGGCGAAAGGAAATGGAATCAGAACATGAGTCAACGCAAGAAGAGATTGAATGAGGAATGGCTCAAGGAAGAGAGGAAAACAAGCTTAAAGGCAAATGAAGTTTTGAGGCAGGTTTGTAAAGAACCACAAAGGGTTCTGATAATAATGCTTAGCAAGGCCTTCGACAAACCTGCATGTTGAAACTTCTAGCCATGGATGTTCTCATTCATGTTAACTATTCTGGATGGACAACAATACTACGACTGGGCTCAAATTTTGTCAGATGACATAAGAGATCAACTCAAAGAACTACACAACATGAAGAAATTTTTCTTTACATCTTATGTTGTTTGGGTGGCAGCCAGATCAGGTCAATTCCCAGGTTTGCAGACCGAGGGCATATTGGGTGAAGATGAAGCACAAAACACTGTGTGGGAATATTACACACAATTGCCATTGAAAGAATCCATAAATGATGCATTTTTGTTTCCTATCATTATAAAGTTAACAGGTGACACTGGGTTTAGGCTCAACAAGGAAGCAATGGAGCTGGTAAAGAAGTGGGGGTGTCAGTTCATACAAAACTCCCGATCTACCTATCTAAGAGTAAGTGGGTTCACTGGAGAGCCATTTTTGCTGCCTAGATACTGTATGGATAGAATAATTTTGTTGGAGTACTGTTGTGACCATTTCACACATCGCCCCATCGCAAATGGGGACCCCCTCTTTTTGCTTGTTTTTCGCTCGTTTTTGTTTTCGTTTTTAGGGTTTTGTTAGTTAGTTAGTCGTCTGGATTTAGGGTCAAGCCTTAGGGTTTTAAATTTTGTCTTTTCAAGCCAAAATCCAGTCGTTTTTGAGAGCTTTTGAGCTTCCTTTTCTAGGATGCAAATTTTGAATGCAATGAATTCGCCAAAATTGTCTAATTTTCAATTGGAATGTTGATGCAGAGCTTTAATTTGTCTAAGTGTCGAAGGTGAAATGTGAATTTTTGTCCGATTGAATATTTTGACCAAATTTTGACTTTTTTGATTTTTGATCCTAGGCATTGGAATTGATTTGTTTTCGCCTTGTGAAGTGTTAAAATGTGAAAAATCATGTTATTTTGGCCTGTAGGAGCAAAATCGCTCCTGTCCCTCAGTGAAGGACGGGAGCTCATTTTCAAATATCTCACTATCCCTGCAGAGTCCAGACAAATTTCAAGTTGGAAGTGATGGAGAACGGCGAGATCTTTCCATTGAATATAAATTGAAGATTTTCATGAGCACAGAAATGCCTCCAGGGGGAAAATCACTCTTGTCCCTCAGTGAAGGACCGGAGCTATGAATTCAATTTTGCCTTGTCCTTGCGAGATTTCGATGACTTGATAATTTGAAAGGGTCCAAAGGAAGATGCTTTACCAAATGAATATAATTTGAGATGCAAAAATGAAGGAGAATGACCTAGAATGCTAAATCGCTCCTGTCCCTCTCCAAGGGACCAGGGCGAGGTACCTTGTAGCTCTCGTCCCTCTCCTAGGGACTAGAGCGATTTCCTTCATTGGGCAAGATCCGAACTACAATCAAGACAAGTGTACGTTCAAAAGCAAGGAAGAACATGAGATGAACGCGTTGAATATAAATTGAAGATTTTTTTTAGACGTCCACAAGGTCCTAAATGCCTAGTTCGCTCCTGTCCCTCAGGAAGGGACCGGAGCGATTTTTGATATAAATGATTTTCTTGCAAAGTTACAGATGATGTCAAGACATGAACGAATGGAGTGGAGCGTGACGAGTCCGTTGAATATAAACTTGGAACCTGGCAAGGTGAAAATAAAGGCCATAAAGGGAGGATCGCTCCTGTCCCTCTCCAAGGGACCAGGGCGATACAATGGTGATGATACTTCCTATGCAAGTTCAAGGTCGTTCCTCCAAAGTTCAAGGTCGATCCAAGTCAAGACAAAGTGGCGAGGGACATTTCAAGGCGTCTTTAGCAAGCACAAGTACTCAAGGGACGTTATAATGAAGAAATTCGCACCCTAAAACCTAGATCGCTCCTGTCCCTCAGGAAGGGACCAGGGCGATGTTAGATGCATTGGTCATTTTGTGCACGATTTACGTAAGGACAAGATTTCATAAGGTTGAACAAGGTTCAGGGCATCGTTTGAAGACCACATGCAAGAGTTTTGAACGTCCAAGCATTGTCAAACATACTAAAAAACTCACATCGCTCCTGTCCTTTGGATAAGGACCAAGGCGATACTATTAAAAGCACGCATATTCCTTCAAGATCAAAGCTAGGCGAGGTCAGGTAAGGTGAAGGACGACGTTTGAAGGACATCACAACGAAGATCAAGGTTTAAAGTTGACAAGGTCAAGGAGAAAACATGGATCGCTCCTGTCCCTCTCCAAGGGACAAGGGCGATGATCCCTTTAATACGCCCAAAAACCTCATGCGAACAAATGGAACGAACGTGGAAGACACGAACAAAGGATGTTATTCGCCAACAATGAAAGATCGAGGAACAAAGATGCATATTAAACGTGGAAATTTGGAGATCGCTCCTGTCCCTCTCCAAGGGACAAGGGCGATGAACACTCAAAAGGCATTTAAGTACGCATGCAAGATGATCAAATTCGAAGGACTCATCATGATGATCGATATTGAACGTGGAGATGAAGGAGTTGAACGTGAAAAAATGCAAAATCAAGACAAAATAATGGATCGCTCCTGCCCCTCTCCAAGGGACCAGAGCGATGAGGTACGTCCCCTTTGTTTTCATAGTTTTGGCGCCAAATAAACATTTCAAATTTTCCTTAAATGCTAAAATCGATAAAAAATTGAAAATCCTATTTAAATTGGCATTTAATATGGCGTTGATCTTTATTAATTATTTTTGCCTTTATTAAAATCGAAATTTGCAAATTAAAAACGCAAGGCATTAATAATTAATTAATTAATTAATATAAAATCGATTTCAAGCGCTCATTTAAGGAGGTCGGCCTTCTTATTTTATTGCAAATCATTTAAAATCATTTTTTAAAAAAGTGTTTTTTATCTCCAAGTCGGCCTAAGGGATAAATCGATTGCAAGCGCTATATAAGGGGAGTGGAATTATCATTTTCACATCATCATTTTATCCTCTCACATGCGATCTTGAGGAGAAGGAAAGAAGTGCGATTTTAAACCAAAGGTGGCGCTAATATCATCTTGTGTGGAGTGCGATTTCAATCCAAAGGTGGCGCTTAATTATCTAGGGTGGTGCGAACTTGAAGACCCATTTGAGCGAGTTTGAAGATCACATCAAAGGCGAATTTGCTAAAGACTTGAAGATCGCGTTTGATCCAAAGGTGGCGAAGTCGATCTTTTGAGGAGATAACATTGAAGATCATTTTTACCTCAATTTTGCCTAGGCGATCTTTTCCTTTTTGCATTCTAGAGTTAGCTCTCTCTTGAGGTATGGCGATTTAATTATCATTGCTTTATTCTTTCGTCGTCATATTTTAAATTTTGAAATTTTGAATTTCGAATCTCTTGGCTCGATCGTTGTTTTTTTTAGGAAATGATAACTCTAGAGACTTATCATGACGTTTCCTAAAAAACTTCTCTCTCTTATTTACGTTATTCATTGCAAAATATAGTTCTTATAATGAAATGTTGTGTAGGTATGGCGACCCCGAAGGCGGGGGCATCCACCAGTCGCTCAGCTCTCATGAAAGAAGATCAGAAGACCGAGGAAGTGGAGACCAAGATCGTGTCGAAGTGGAGCAACATTGGAGATACAAGCTTGGGGAACTTTAGCACGAAGAAGTTTCGAGAGGCCCCTTACATTGGCAAGCCATCACCTGTCGCCCGGAGAATAATAGAGAGTGGCATCATCAAGGCGGCCGGTTTTCCTCCAGCTATTCAGTGCCACGAATTGATGATCGAGTGTGCCCGTCACTACAATCCACAGTCCAGGACAATTGTGTCCAATGAGGGAAACACTTTGGCGTACCTTTCGGAGGAAGCCATAAGTGAAGCTTTCCATCTTCCAGAGCACAGGGACATGATATACAAGAGCATTGAGGGAGCCAGATCAGTGTACGATGATGATCCAGATGCTTGCCTAAGCATAATCAACAAGAGCTGGCTACTCAAGAGTCGTCCCCGTCTAAGCAAGGTACCGAACACACCGCACCGGATTGATTTCCAGGAGGAGTACAGAGATTTGATTACTATGCTCAACCGAGTTACAGGAGCACCTCATGCCTTCTATTTTGAGAAGTGGATGTTTTACTTCATCCAGGTGATTGTTCAAGGAAAGGGTACGATACATTGGGCTAGGATAATTAGCCATTGCTTGGACGTACAGTTGAGAAGACTCAGGGCTACTAAGTCCTTCCACATGAGTTCATACGTCATTTATGCTTTGATCAGGAGTGTTGAGTACGCAGGACTACCTCACAGAGGAATGATTGGAAGAGGACCCGGCGAGGTCAGAGCTTGTGAATCCTATGCCTACTTACATCATCCGCCAGGGAAAAACTACAAGTTAGTTAATGATACTTTCACGATGAACATCACAAGGATGTTGCAAGGAGGGATTCACAACAGATTATCTCAGGATGCCCAGGAATTCATCAAGAGGTACGGTGCTTGGTTCATTCAGTTTCCCAAGTTCACTTACATTAGAGTGCATGGATGTCCTTTACCTCCATACATGTTGCTGAGGTATCCGACAGACAGAATTGTGTTACTTGAAGTAACAAGGCAGTTGGCAGCATATGTGAAGGCATTCAGACACAGACATCAGAATGGAGTTCAGGTACCTATTATTTTGGGTAATTTAGTTGAGGTATGTCCTAATGTCTTAGCCATGGATGACGCAGAGAAGGAGTTAGCCTTGTATTCTTTTTCATCTTTTGCTTGGAGAAATAGCTTTGATCCACATGGACATTTAGAGGAGACAGTCGGTAGAAGATTTAGACATGAGCACCAAATTGAGGATTTTATGATGAACCTCCTAGATGATCTCGAGGTGAAACGAAAGATACATTCTAGATTGCCTTTGGATTTCATCAGGAAATGCAGGATTTACAGAGTGGCCGACCAAGCTCAGGACAATGGCAGGCACATCCAGTCTTCCTATGATAGAGAAAGCAAAACAATAAGGTTGGATTGGAATGAGCCTGAAGTCGTGGATTTAGATGATTTGATGGCACCAGTCTTGTCTTGTACTCGCAGATGGGTAGACGTTCAGCATCAGAAGTTGAGAGAACAAGGCGTAGCTATGTCTTTTACTTTGGAAGAGAAACCAGCCGAAGGTGGAGCCAGTGTTAGTGAAGGCAATCCTAATCCTAGGAATTCAGGTGAAGGTAACCTTCGATGTGCCAGTGAGGGCAATCTCCATTCGAGAGGTTCGAAGAGAAAGGAAAGATCAGAAAAGGAGGAGTCTTCCAAGAAAAAGCAAGGTGCCAACAAAGATCAAACACCAGGTACTTCTTCCAGACCAGAAGATAGAACAGTTCGAGTGGAAGAGTCCATGGAGTCGATGGTACAGAATGACAGGCAGGAGGAAGGACAGGCACAGCATGTTTCGTCAGATGGATCTCTCCAAGATTATGATTTAGAAGAAGATAATGAAGTAACATCTCCTCCCAGACAAGAAGAAATAGTACATAAAGAAATTCAAGTTCAAGAGACAAGATCGAATATCCCAGATTGGTTGAAGGAAAGATTAACCAAGGTGATCGTAATTGAGGACGAGGACAATGCAATTGATTTAGAGAGCCTTGTTGGGCGTTCACACGTGATAACAGAGAAGAAGAAGGCTACAAAGATGTCCAAGATGATTCGAGATGAGACTGGATCTAGAAAACTGCAGATAGCTACACCGGCAGCAGATAAATATGAGGGTGAGATCTTAGCAGAGGATTATGATGTACAGACTATTGAGTTAGGACCATCCACAGCAGAGCAGACTTTAGATGATGCCACCGACACATTTGAGGCATTGAAGGACAAGTTTAGAGAAGAAGTGGAAAAGAATAGAAAGCTGGAGAGAGAGGTCGGTGCATGGAGGACATATTTCAGTCACATCAATGAACCTTTGGGACGTCAGGATCCAGTTAGATCACCAGTGCAAGCATTGCCCCTTCAATCGATCAATGAAGCAGAAAGATTCAGGAACCTGGTCCAGCGTACATGTAGTTGGATGGATAGATCTCATACAGTGGCCATAGATTTCGTTTCAAGGATGACAAAGACTATTCATCAGGCTATCCAAGTTCTTGAGATAATCCACAGATTGATGACAACAGTAGCTGCATTTGCCCATTCCAAGGACGTTGTCATCCCTGTCTTGAAAGTTATAAGACACACATCCAGAAGAATTTTAGCGCAGGAGAGGATCTTGGAAGGTGATTCTCACAGTTTATTTCAGTGGTCAACCTTACTCCATATAAAAAGTGTTCTCTTCGAGGACATCAGTGTTAGATGTGGTCAAGTTGAGGAGGTGATCAACCCGATCCAGGACAGAGTATTTGAGGTACTTCGTACCATTCTTGGTAGAAGGATCGAGGTCGAGACAGATGTGGATATACAAGAATTTGAGGATAGAATCAAGATCATCTTTCGCAAGGACGCAGATGTTACAGATGAGCAGTATGATCAGATGTATGCCACCATGCTCCTGATTGATAGAACGAAGGAACTTGAACCTACTTGGGACGCAGCTCTTCTAGATGCATTCGATCAGGTCATCCACTTAGAAGAGAGTATCAAGAATCTTCCTGAGATTCCAATCACAGAAATTGAGGGAATCGTGACAAAATTCATTGCATATGCTAAGAAAGAGAATTGGAAAGGGAATAAGATTCTAGATGAAAGGTTGTTACAGATGACATGACATCTTATTTCTCATTGGTTGATACCTCCTAGGTTTTTGTGCCGAATTTAATATTTGGCTATGTATTTAATATTGTTCAGTAAAAAGGAGGTCATTTGTAACAAACCCTAATTAGGGTTTAGGTGTCATAATCTTGTCCGTTGATTTACTTTCAATCTGGACCTTTCATTGTAACTGGGGATGCTATTTATACCCCCATTTTTCATTTCAATAGAGAATAGTCGAAGAGTCAATAGTTGATGTAATAGAGAAGAGAGATTAGAGTTGTAAGCAATTTTATTTTGTAGCAAGATTGAGTCTTGAAGAGAGAAATTCAAGCAATTGTTGTACATGATGACTTGGAAATCAATAAAATATTGAAGTTATGGTGTTTTGTTGCAAATTTCTTGAGTTATCTTCATGGTTGTTTGATACACTTGAATCGTGCTCAATCGAAGTAGTTTGTTAATTTGAAAGACTAAGTGTGAGATTTGATATTTGGTGGGATTCGCAATCCAAACCACTAGCTTCTTGCTGATTGTAGGAACGCCTTGTGTGGTCAAGTGGAAAACACTTTGAGTCCTTAATCTTCAAGCATTATTGTGTCTTGGATATGTACCTTCGTAGTAGTGTCCCTGATCTTTGATGCATTGAACATCATTATATTACCTTAGAAGATCGCACTAATTTCAATTGAGTTGTTATCTTATGGCAAAATTGAAGTTGGTTGAGTCTTGCCAAATCTCATTCATGCTAAGTCATTCATAGGGTTAGGCTAGATTAGACTTCCTTAAACCCTATCCTTTTGCTATTTTTAAAAGTTCCTTTTAGTTTAGTAAAATCTTCGAGCTTTGAATACGTAAGACCCCTTGGAGGAAACAGCAAATCACATCATACCACTAAAAAAGCTTGTCCACACGTGGAGACCCCACTAAAAGAACCTTGGAGTCTACCTAACTGATCCTTTACGCGAATCTTCAGCAGTTAGAGACTATTTTCTCAAGAGAGGATAAGATGCCTATTGGTATTTTATTCTGTGTATGATTGTGTACAAAATACACGTCAACAAGTACGCAAGGCAGTTGGTGCACTTGCAAAATTTGTTGACATCAAGACATAAGACGAGGGTTACAGGTGAAGACTTCCCTTTAAATTTATCATTCTTTTCATGTTAGAAAATTCATGTGGCAAAGGCTGTTGAACAAGAACTGCAGGACCTACAGTTGAAGCCTTTTAATTATGCCAGACAATTTTATGATCCATACAATAAATTAAAAGGATTGATGCCAAAAGTATATGAAGGACATCAGCCTGCCCTGGAGGATTTTTGGGCCAATCTTCAGGATAGATTTGAGGTAAGAGAGAAATATTACCATCGCCTTACTGTTCCACAAATAAGGGATTTGGTATTGAGACTAACCTACCTAAACAATTGCATGATGATGGTATTTTGCTAGATCCAATGTATAAGGAAACATGAATAGATAAGAGGCCGCTCCCTCCAATCAGATGGTCATAGTAGGAAGTGGTGGACATTGATAAAATTTCTCAATCAATGATAGATAGAACTAGGAAGTGGTTAGGTCTGAGGATTAAACCAGCTGCCTCCAAGGGTAAACAAAATAATATCCCAACTAACAATCCTTAATTAAGAATCCATAAGGAGTATACAAGGAGAACCCGATCGGAGTCGAGGAAGAACACCTCTACAGATCAGAAGGAGGAAGCTGAAACTCCTTTGACTATAGAAGAATTGAGGCATAAATTAAATGAGAAAATGAAAGAGGTAGAATATCTGGAAAAATAGGCTAGTTTAGGGATTACAATGGGCCTAGGGGCCAAACCACAAGCATAATTTCATCCTGTTAGGCCTGCCATTGAGGGTGTTGCAACAACGACAAAACAACCTTATTAAGAGGCTCAAACCTCTAGTGCCTCCACTGCTCCAACTACCACTGCTACCACTACTGCTACAACAACACCAGCCACCACATCGACCGCATCTGGTGTAACCGCTGTTTGATCACCACCTCCACCCTTGGTTACAACAATTATCACTCCATCTTCTGTTGCTTCACAGATGCCTGCACTTGCAATGACTCCTACAAATGAGACAATAACTATACATAATGTGGAGTCAGACTCAGACCAAGAGGAGGCTGAGCCAACACCAAAGAAGGTAGAGCCTAAAAAGAGAAAAAGAATGACTCCTAGTGCAGAGAAACAAAGGGAGCCTGTCGTGCAAAAGGTATCAGAACTTCCACAGGTGAATCCTATAGATGTAGATGATCAATGTCCATAGGAGCAACAACAGGATGAAGAAGAGGAAATAGAGCAAAGACAAGAGGAAGAACATGATGAAAGGTTGGTTCTTACTCCACAAGATGTAGAGAACTTGTTGAAAGATATTGCAGGTGGAGATTAAGAACAAGAAAGTCAAGAGCCGACCAAGGACTTCAATGAGCAAGTGAGCGAGAAGTTAGAAGAATATCAACAACAACTTGATATTGATGGCACTCTATAGGCAAACTTGGCTCAACAAGTGCTCTCATAGCAATAGCAACTCGCCGCACCAGTGCTTCCCACCTAGGGAGAGACCCAAGCTCCTTCGGATACATAGGGTGGAGAAGAAGAGGAAAATGCGGAAGAACCGTTACAGGGAGCTGGAAGGGTGACGACACAAATAACCACTGAAGAATGGGGCATAGATGAAGGAACACCGCAATGGTTAACCTTCACTTTTGATAAGAAACAAAAGGCGATGCTACCTAAACTCACATTACAACAAGCCATTACAAAGGAGCCAAAGAAAACAAAGATGGCTAAGATAATTCATCATTTATCTAGAACTGACTTTGGTGAAGTAATTTTCAATATTGCATCCAATGTGGAGACAGAAGGAGAGATCTCTTCAAAATACCAAGTATCACAGGTTAGACTTGGAAAGCAAACAAAGTGGGGAGAGCTCGATACTTTAGAGTTTTCTACCAGCACAGTAAGGAGTAGAATGGAGAAAGAGCACAATTCCCAATTGCAGATAAAGGCACAATTAGATCAGTATAAACAATTGCTTGTAGAGATGGGGAAGCCTTTAGACTCAAGGGCACATGACACTTTGTCATCCACATCATCGCTCCCAGAGGGTGATGTAAGAACTTTAATTGAAACAAGAAAAGTAGCTACTACTACAAAGTTTTGGGCGAAAGAGAACGTTCCAAAGGTGAAACTCTTCCTACAACATACAACAGGTATTTATGAAAAGATACTCAAAACGAAGAAGGTAATAAGAGATTGTTCAGCAAATTAGGAAGTGAGGATCAAAAACTTCACTAAGCAGTGTAAAAATTTGAATAAAATGTTGGCCTTGGGTGAAGAAGTGATTAAAAATGAAGATTTGTTGGGAGGAGATGATTTTGGTAGTCTACAATCTTGTATTTTTATAATATAATTTAAGATAGAAGTTATTGAGCAGTGTAGGTCAAGGATATTGGAGGCACATGCTCCTCTTTTCAAATCAATTGGTAAGTCTGAGAATTTTGTGAAGAAGTTGTTAGGGGCATATAGTCTTGATATTTTGAAAGATGGTCGCCTGAAGGAAGGTGTAGTGCTATATCAATGGGATCAGTATGTGGCTCATCATTTTGCACCTACAATGGATTTCAATACAGACTTAATGACATATACTCATTCTTGACTTCTCAGTGTATAAATGCGGAGGGAGTAATTGATAAGTTGGTCAGTAGATGGGAGCAGGCAAAGCAAATTTTGAAGAAGTCTGAGTTCTGGATTTCATATGTTGCTAATCCTCCTGAAGATACAGTTGCATGTTTTATTAGTAACTATGAGAGCTATAAAAAGAGTAAAGGATGAACACATAGTTGCCACACATGCAATTTTTGACAGCTTTTTGAAGATATTTTTGGTTGCCATTAGAGCTGAAAGTTCAACCGCTATGCAACATCAACTTCAGTTTTTGGGCAAATTTTGCATGGCTGTAATGGCCAATTTCAGGAACGCATGTTTCGTAGTGATAGTTAATTAGTATTTTCACTGGAGTTTAAGGCAGATACTTGCATGTCAATTGCAACTCCTTGCTTTTGTAGCACTTAGTTCAGATAGCTTTAATTCCTATAATTTAGGACATGAAACTCTATAAATTAGAAGTTTTGATTCATTTTAAGGGTCCGCGAATTGATGATTTGAGGTCCAATTAGAGATTCCATTAGAGATTTTTATGCATATTTTTATGAGTTTAGAAGATTTTGTGATACTCTTTGAAGTTTAATACAAAAAGTAGCTTGTGGATTGTCTGATCTACTTGTGTGTTTGATATTGTTATGTTCTTCGTAATCTGGTAACTTCTATTATTTGAATCAACAACTAGTTCTTTTTGGATGCTTTTGTATTTTATGAATCATATTGCGCATGTAAATGGTACATGAGGATTAAATTGATAGGGCGATTATTGGTTGGGTGATATTCATTTCTGTTGGTGTGTAGAGTTGTTTGACTTTATATACTTTTTGGGGCCCGTTATTTGAATGCTGATTTTGTGATATTGATAATATTTGGATTACGAAATTCTAACCTTGTGGATCATTCAGTTGTTATTGTATCTATTTCATTTTTATTTCCTTGTTCCCCTTATCTAAATTTTGTCATTTATTTTGAGAGAATCTAAACCAGAAAATACAAAAAAAAAAAGTAGGTAATTCGAAGTGGTTTCAACCAGCAGGCCCCTTGACAGGTACAATTGCATCAACCATTGTGATGCCCATCACCGTTGCGACCCAACTATAGAGACCTTGGAGTAGTTAGTTTCCCAAAAATTACTGCTTTTTAGGAGAGGTGCTGAGTGTTCAGACAAACTACCTGACTGTTGGTGAGTGTGTCAAAACACTCGTCAATAGGTAGGTGGTTATATGCCTTAATTCGTTTATCCAAATCATTAGGCAGTCACAAGGTTTTTAGTCATCTTTGATAGATATCATTATTTTATATTACTATTTATGTATGGATTTTAGGTCACTAGATTTTAATATTGTTTGGTTTGCAGGAAAAATGAATTCCTTTTTACTAATTAAAGAATACTACGAACGCAGGTCATTATTGGGAGTGAAGAAAGGACTTTACTGTTATGGAATATTAATACTTAGAAAAAACTTTATGATTTTAAGGGACGAGGATCCTCCATTCAATGTTGTGTCTCATCTCTAGCTTTAGATGTGGTTCAAATTGGTTGTGTCGATGGAAAAATTCATGTCCATAATTTACGATTTGATGAAGAGGTTGTAACAATTACACATACAATTAGAGCAATTACTGCATTGGCCTTTATGACAGGTATGGTATTTTAAAAATTAATTTAATAAAAATGCCTTCTTTATAAAATAGTATACCATTGATTTCCTAGGTGCATAGATGACATCATGTCTATTTGAATTAGCAAATCAATTATTTATTTGGTGCATAATTGAGGGTGTGCATGTGAGAACATAACTTTTCTATAAGGTAATTTATGTTGGTTGGAACTACATATGTTTCTTGTAAAGAAGAAATAAAACCGCCTTAAGTTTAATGCAATTATTTTAACAAGATTTGTTTCCATGACTAAATTTCAATAAATAAATTTATGAATGGCCTCCACTGATCTTGCTCTTTTCTTCTCCTTCCTCATTGTTTGGGAACTCTGCTAACTCAGCAAGTTCCTTGACCATTTTCAACTTATGTCAGGTTAGTTTCCTCCTCTTCCCTTGTTTTTGGGTATCTCTATAATCAACTTACAAGCTCTCGGGTCTTTTTCAGATTCGATATTTGGTGGAACTAGTCAATCAATAGTAGTCTCAAGTTATAAGCATTAATATCCCCATTCAAAGAAGATGGGAAATCCATCAGATTTTGAGATTCCAAGATGACCAATTTCTGATCAAGTATCTAGGATTTTTTATACATATAGATAAGATTTCAGCCCATTGGGAGGATAAGATCAGTTATGTCAAATTTAGGTTCAGCTTTACCAAGTAGTTCTTCAAGCACTTCCCATCTACCTACTCTCCCTGTTTCCCTTTTTGATTTGAGTGATCGTCCAAATCACCATAGTTGAACACAATTTTCTATCATGCAGCGTGGATACTAATTTCCAATTTTGTTTGGTGTTGTGTAATATTTGTTAAAACAAAAGTTGTGGAAGGCCTCAAAGTAAAAAATATGAAAAAGTTAAGTAATTTATTGGCTGCGAAAGATGATTGGCATCTACAAAGAAATCCCATTACACATGTTCATAGGTAAGTTTCTATTGTCTTCTTCTACTATAGTTATCAATGCTGATTGGAAGCCTCAAATTTTTGGATCTTCTGTGTTACATAAATAAGGCCTTTAACTTTTGTGGAGCTCTTTCACCTAGTGTGTGAGCAATGACTCTTCCCTTCTATTTGAGAAAATAACTGGGACCTCATTACATTTTTTGCAACTCTATGCACTCAAATATTTCCTCCAAAGGTGAGGTTACACTTGGCTAATGAATACTGCACCACTAACACCATTCGTGCAAAGTAGGGCTAGAATTAGTACTTGATAACCCAATTTGGTGGGCAATTTACTATCCAAATGGAGCATTTGTGTAATGAATTGATCTCTTAGTGCTTGATTATGCTTCCACATTTTGTATACATGTCTACCAGAGCATTTCCAACAATAATTATCTAACAAAAAAGACCTCTTCCATTATGCTTTGATGAATGTTCAGACCCTATTTCAAAGCTCCTATTTTGGCACAGACAGGGAGTATAGTGGCGAAGGTTGAGGAAAATGGCTTTACACCGGCAAATTACATTTGCTTGAAAGTTTCCAAAGCCTTTCTAAAAATTCCATTTTGTGTGTGTCTTACAATTGTTGCAGTCCATGACACTACATTTCTTTGAGGCATTTTGTCAAATACTTCACATGCCTTGTTTATGCTTCCACATTTTGCATACATGTCTACCAAAGAATTTCCAACTACAATGTCTGAGAAAAATCCTCCTTCAATTATTCTTTGATGGATGGACCATACCCTATTCCAAAGCTCCCATTTTGGCACAGGTATGGAGGATGATGGCTATGGTTTTGGAATTTAGCTTGACAACTACCAGCTGCATTTGCTTAAAAGTTTCTAAAGCCTTTTCAACAAATCCATTTTGTTCATACCTTGCAATCATGGCCTTCCACGAGACCACATTTCTTTCAGTCATCTTGTCGAGCATTTCTCGTGTCTTATGTATACTTCCACAATTGGCATACATGTCTACCAAGATAGTTGCAACTACAATATCTGAAACAAATCCCTCTTCCTCTATACTATGATGGATGACCATACCTTGTTCCAAAGCTCCCATTTTAGCACAGGTTGGGAGGATACTAGAAAAGGTTGTGGAATTTGGTTTTACACCTGTCAATTGCATTTAATTGAAAGTTTCTAAAGCCTTATCGATAAACCCAATGTGTGCATATCCTACAATCATTGCAGTTCACGAGAAAACATCTCTTTGAGGCATTTTATCAAACAATTCACATGCTTGTTTGTGCTTCCACATTTTGCATACATGTCTACCAGGCACTTGTAACTACAACATCTGAAAAAATTCCCTTATTCTCTATGCTTTGATGTATATCCATACCCTACTCCAAAGCTCCCATTTTGTCACAGGCTGGCATATTAATGTTTGCTACAAGTCATTGTATATTGAGAGACAGAGAGAAAGAAAGCTTGAGGTTTTAAGATTTAAGATATTATCAAAGCCTAGCTATAAACACAAGACAAAACTTTGGTGTAAGGGGTTTGTAACAGTCTAAATCCTTCATAATGTGTTAGACAATACAAATTTTTAGGGACAGATCTAGAAAGGCTAAGCTTAGTCAAAGAGTCATAGAGATGATGAAAAATAGGTCCATAAAGATCAACAATGTGTATTCATTTGTGAACCTGGGACAAGAATAAGGATTTGTTGCAG